>NC_135716.1:114615806-114937889 GCF_964656455.1 Halichoerus grypus | reverse complement strand
TAATTTCTCCAAAACTGTTTCTTCAACTTGAACATGGGATAATAATATCTTCCTGCCTGCAGGATTACACAGGCTAGAGAAAGTATATTCAAAGATGCCTGCATATAGTGATACAGTAATGCTCACAAATGAAGATTATGATTAATGATTATCACATGGCACAAAGATTCAGGTCTCCTGTTTCCAGAGTCAGGGATCTTTTCATAACACCACATTGCTGATTTTGCAATTTAGCATTATCCTATAGTCATGTGGCCAAAACTTCCACGGTAATAAAGCAAGAGACCTCAGTGGAGTCCTGGACAGCTCACTGGATCTCAGTTATAAATTATGCCTCTTTAAAACAGCATGGAAGTTCCTCAAAAAATTAAAAATAGAACCACCATACGGTCCAGCAATTCCACTTCTGGGTATTTATCCAAAGAAAATCAAAACACTAACCAAGAAAGATACATGCATCCTCATGTTCACTGCAGCATTATTTATAATAGCCAAGACATAGAAACAATCTAAGTGTCCATCGATGGATGAACGGGTAAAGAAAAATGCAGTGTATATATAGTTGACCCTTGAACAACACAGGTTTGAAATGATTGGGTCCACTTATACATAGGTTTTTTTCAATAAATACAGTAGTACAGTACTGTAAATGTATTTTCTCTTCCTTATGATTCTCAATAACTTTTTCTTTTCTTTTCTTTTTCTCACTTTATTGTAAGAATACGGTATATAATAATTTAACATACAAAAATATGTGTTAATTGACTGCTTATGTTATCAGTAAGGCTTCCAGTCAATAGTAGGCTATTAGTAGTTCAGTTTTTAGGGAATCAAAAGCTATACATGGATTTTTAACTGCAGGAGGTGGGGGGGAGAGGGTTTAGTGCCCCTAACCCCTGCATTGCTCAAAGGTCAACTGTCTACATGGAATATTATTCAGCCACAAAAAAAGAATGAAATCTTGCCATTTGCAACCCAGATGGACCTTGAGGGCAGTATGCTAAGTGAAATAAGTCAAAGAAAGACAAATGCTATAGGATCTCCCTTATATGTGGAATCTAAAAGAACAACAATAACAAAAAATCCCAAAACTGCTCTTACATATACAGAGAACAGATTGGTGGTTACCAGAGGCAGGGATGGAGTGTAGAAGGTGGGCAAAATGGGTGAAAGGAGTCAAAGTACAAACTTCCAGTTGTAAAATAAATAAATCTTGGGAATACAACGTACAGCATGGCGACCATGGCTAATAATATTGTATTGCATATTTGAAAGTTGCTAAGAAAATACATTTTAGAAGTTCTCATCACAAGAAAAAATTCTATAACTATGTATGGTGACGGATGTTAACTAGACTTAGTGTGGTGATCATTTTGCAAATTTTACAAGTATTGTTATACACCTGAGACAAATACAATGTTGTATGTCAATTATACCTCAATTAAGAAAAATGTCTCTTTTTGGTGTGCAAAAGAGCCCCAGATTCTACCTCTCACTCCATGTTGTTGGTGTTTCTCTGGAACATTTCTAACTATTTTGTCTGTCCTATATATGACCTTAAAGCAGTCAAAAGTAGAACTCTTGGTCAATTACCTTCCCAATTGTTGAGTTCAGCTGCTGGCTAAAATTTTGAATACCAAACTTGTGTCAGCCAGGAAGTTAAAATAGGAGGTTATATGTTTAATACCTTGAGGTCCCTGGTCTTCAAGGTTTACCAAAAAACCAAGTGCACAGGACTTTGGTCACATTGCTGTTATTGATAAAGCATTCACAGATTTGTTCAATGGACTCTAACATATTTTTCATTTTCTTTAAGCTGTAATGCTTGTTATGAAAGCAAGTTTAAAGAGCATTAAAAAAAAAACTTCATAAGACTTACACAATGCTGTGTTATATGAATGGTATATTTTACTCTGAAAGTCCCCAGGCCTCTTTTATCTTACCCAGTATCAGCAAAGGGAGGCTCCATCCACATGATTCCCAAGCACACCTCACTCCAAAGCAGACGGATGGTCCCTTGCCACTCTACTGAGCCAGCTGCAGCGTGAGCTAAGGCCAAATTTGGGCAATTGAATTATTTTTCTCAGTGAGGTTTTAGCAACCATTAGCACTATCCCAGGAAGTTGTCCTTTCTTGGAGATAAATTGCCATAGGAAGCTATGTTTTCTCTTTTAGCACATATTTCCAAATTTCATTGCTCTGCATGGTGGGGAAGAAGCATATGTTGCTTCTCAACACCACTCACTTCAAACAACTGAGAAACACAGGGTTGTTTAGGCCACAGGAGCAATGGACACACACCATCCAGAAATCTCCTTTTGTCTGACAAAATGCCACAGACTTGCATTGATAACATGCTACTTTTGTTCACCATCAATCCACAACGGCTGCCACCACCCTTTCGAAACAATATCCGAACTTTCAAAAACCTTCACCGACCTCCTACCCTTTTCCTATACCTTTTCTTTCATCTCCCAAAGAATAAAGAAACAGTTCTGTGATTTTATCAGGGTTAGTTAACTTAATTAAAGGCACTAACTTGGTCACGTTGTTTTTGGTTGCAGTGATGTTGTCACAGAGAGGATTTAAAATAACCTAAGATGCTATCTCAGCCCTTGACAAAAACCCACACCAAACCACAGCCGGGATTGGTTCTAGTGGTTGACATTTGGGGCTATCTTCTAGGCAAGGAAGCCAGAAAGAGGATGGGCCAAGCATCAACAATCCTTTTAATCCAATGTCCTTCCACAGTAATGGGGAGCAGAATATGCCACCCCAAAATATGCCTCTTTTGCATAGGATTACTTTGAGCTGAAGGCAACTGAGAAGAAACAGATATAAGAAAACTTCTCTGACCTCCCCCCATAAAGGCAGGATACAGATTTGTAAAGGGGTCCACCTTTTACCAGGAAGGACAGACATTACTAAAGACAACTCTAGACCCTTATTAGCCCAGAGAGGGCACCAGAGGATTCTATATAACAAACTCCACTCACTAGACCTTATCTGCCATTAGTTCCCCCATGTATTAACCTTACCACAATTTGCCACCCTAGAAATCCAAAGTGCTTTTCCTTAGTCTTGTGCCTTCTCAAAAAATGTATTGTTTTTTTGTTAAGATGTTATATATGCCCAGGTTCTAACCACTCCTTCAAGTTACTCATTACTGAGTACTCCCATGTGTACATAAGATGCACTTGTTAATAAACCCGTTTGTTTTTTTTTTCTTGTTAATCTGTCTTTTGTCAGTCTAATTTGCAAGGCCCCAGCCAATGAACCTAAGATGGGTAGAAGGAAAGAGAGTTATTTTGCTCCCCTACAAGAGCATACTAGAGGATAAGATGGGCTGGTAAATTGCTTTTTTCTATCTGCTCTAAAGAGATTACCCATCGCTGGGATTGTTGGTCTAGTGTCTTCTATGATTATAAAACCTTCCAACAATTACAGGTAAGAGATAAATGAGGACAGAAAAATCCATGATTTTCTTTCTATTTCTAATTTCGCAAACTTCTGAAATTAAAGGAATCTTTTCTCTTTCTTTAAGAGAAGCAGAGACCAGTAGGCACAGTACATCTGATGATGCTTTAAAGGTAACATTTTGAAGTTCATCCCCACGGACGGGGTAGGCAACAGCAGAGAAGTCTATGTATGGGACTTCGATTAGCCATCACAGTTTTTCATTTTATTTTTTGATTAACTTTTCTCATGCATAGCTGAAAAAAAACACTAAACAGAATGAACGGCAAGTTTTGTAATTAGACTAGATTGCCCAAGGCAAGAGAAAAAGAGAGACAAGCAAATCCTGTAATTCAGCTCCTAAGTAACATCCTCCACATGATAGAGTTTCTTCATACATTTTTTAATCAGGTTTTAAAGTTTTGCATGTATACACTGAAATGAGTGTTTCTTTTGGGAAAATGTATTAGTTTGCATCAAGGCTTTCATTTTCTCTTAAACACACCTTCTCCCCCATATTGTAAAACATATAGTACATAAAGGTGTGTGGCAGCAGAGAGGAAAGGGAAAATATCATGAGAGAAACACATGATAAAGCTTACAAAGATGGAAAACTGTGGACTATGTGATAGAAGTGTTGAAGGAGTGTACCCAAAACAGCATTGATGGCTCAATGTCATCCTGGCGCAAGGTTTCGCTTTGCCTTTGAACCAAAAACATTCCTAATCAATAAGTTATATAAAAGAATAAGCCCAGCACATTGGTAACAAGTACATAAAATGAAAGGAATAGCAAAGATGGTAAAATAAACATATTAAGACTCCAGAAGGACTCAAGAAGTATAGGCCAGAACTAACAAGATATAAGATATCCTAACAAGTAAGGATAATTCAGTAAGATACAGTTCTACACTGGCATAAGAAAACTCAGGTGCAAATTCAGAAAATGGTGGAAAACTAGGAGCTAGGGTCTGTATTAGAAAAAATCCTGAATACGGAATTAGAGAACACCCGTGGTTTAAGTCAGTTTAACGCCCTTATCTCCATCTGTTTTCTCATGTTAAAACTGGGTATAACAGTATCTACCTCTCAGGGTTGTTAGGCCGTTTAAAAGAGATGACATGTGAGAGCAAATCTTAGAGCAGTCTATGTGGACCGAGGTCTTATGAGCCCACAGGTCAAGCAGTGCCATGTCTCTGCTGTGCTCAGTATTGGTCAAACCAAGGGAATAACACTGTGATCAAGTACAGGGGCCCCGATTTTAGAGGAAGGGAGGAAAGTCAGAAAGCATTTTTTGTACACCAATTTATGTGTCTAATAGGAGGCTCTGGGGATATTCATAAAAAGCCATGGTCTCTACCCTCAAGGAGCTCTTAATCTAGAAACAAAGGACAGTAATGTTCATCTAGAAGAAGTTGGTCAGTGCGTTGCCAGTTTCGTAAGCAAAGTCCATGAGAGTTATCTGAATCACTCTTCAGTCACCCACTCCGTCTAACCCAGCATTTGTAACTACACAATAAACGTTTTTGGAAAGAATGAGTGATACAAGTTTTGCCTGGGAAGGTGAAGATCTAGGGAGAACAAGAAAACTCTCTTTAATATTTTGAAATTCTAACTTAAGAGAGACTCAATCTATATTCTGTAGCTCCAGAGAGCAGAACTGAGGCAAAATGTTGAAGGGATAAGGAGGCAGATTTGAGTTTTCTACAGAAAAACTTTCTACTAATGAAAGCTGCGGAAACAGAAAGAACTAGCTGAAGAACTGGTAAATGCCCCATCACCGAGTGTCCAACCAGGGGCTACACAGGATGGTCAGGATGCTCTAGAAGAAATTCCTACACTGGACCATTGGCAGGTGAACTATGTGAGAAAAAAATTGCTTTCCATTTGAGAGGTGATCATCAGAGGATGAAAAGGCTATAGTCCTAATACCCAGGGCCTGTTTGCAAAGCCTGTCACACTAAGGGCTAGGAAATTTGACCGGGCAATAGCACTTGGTTCAAACAGTCACAAAAAACAAGAGGGAAGATGATGACTTAAAAATCACCTCAGGCTATAATGAGGACTCCACGAACTGTGTGGCATCTGGTATTGGTATGTAGAGACGTACAGTCCAGTCTTCATGCACCATGACAGAAACTTCTCCCGTAGTCCTTGGCTCCACCATGGAAGTCTGAATTAGAACAGCTACTCCATAGCTGGTCAAGTGCATAAAAGGAATTTTTGCCAGTGAACTTACAAAAGTGTCATTGCTTCAGATGTAATAGCTTATGTAACAATTTCCAGATACGGATTCATGTCCCTCTAAGACAGTAACTTCCCTATGCCTACTTGAATGAAGTGAATCAAGTGGAGTTGACCCCAGACCAGAATGAAAGGTGCACCCATGTCTTCATTAGGGGCTGTCCTCCAAGTCCTAATACCTGGACGCCTCGTGATTAATCGCCCATAAGAAAAATACTAATAATAGCACCGCTGGTCCTGGGTCATGGCAGACACTGTGAAGATGGTACAGGAATGTCCTATATTGGATAAACATTGCTCTGTAACAGCAAAAATATTTATTGCTATAAGACTCGTTAAGGTTATTTATATTTTATCTGGGCCTGCAAATCCTAAAGCTTGGCCTTCTTTGTGTGTCTCTATTCAAAGATCACAACTATGAGGTCTTTTTGTGAGATATTTGCCTACTTAATTAAAACAAAATCTCTGAGACCTTAAAGTTAAATTTGAATAGATCTAAATTGCCCTTTCAGGGAATTTGTATACCTGTCCTTCTCTAAAAGTTATATTTCTTTGCTCTGTAAAAAAAAAAAAAAAAAAAAAAAAATCCACTTAGGATATAAGAAGAAAAGAAAAAGAGAAAGGAAGGAGGGAGGAAAGGAAGGAAGGAAGGAAAGACGGGAGGAAGGAAGGAAATTGGAAAGAGGGAGAGAGGGAGGGAGGGAAGGAAAAAGGAAGGAGGGAGGGAGGGAAGGAGGGAAGGGAGGAAGGGGAGAGAAGAAGGGAGGAAGGAAAGAAGGCAGGCTAGATCTTTCTCTTTCCAGGCCTCGTGATTGAGATCCAGGGTTTGTGAGCACCTGACAGAGCAGGGTCCTTTGCCGGCTCCTCCTCTTTGATGCCTGACCCTGTGTCAGGGGCTCTGATTATACTTCAAAGCTAATGGCTGGTTCATGGTTCTTAATGGCTGTATCTATTGTTGCTTCACCTCACAGGCCCACTGACTAGAATCCAGGTAAAAAGAACAATCCCAAATTTCCTATCCAGAGTTGCATGTAGAAGCAAAACCAAAGGCTTAACACAAAAGGGAAGTAAAACTGTGAAAAGTCCATTTCCAAAATTAACAAAAGCCTGAAAACCACCTACTCCAGGGCTCCGTTTCATCTTCAAGAAAAATCAGGATCTAACTTTTCACTCTGAACTTTCTATCCCAGGCTACTTAGGCAGCACCACATTGCAATTCTCTTATTTAAGGAATGGTTTGAAATATCCCCAGCCCCGTTTAACACATCCCAAAGCACATGGCAACGGTGTGGAAGGGCCCTGCCAAATGGCCAGCCCTGCTGCGAACCCAGGTGGGGGAGCTGGGCCAGCAGGAGAGGTTACATCTGTTTGGCAGCGTCCTCCAGGCTGTTCGAGTTGAGACCACAAGAGGGGCAAAGTGAGAAGTGCTCCTTGACGTTCGCAGTCAACAAAGCAGAAGAGCAAAGGGCATAGCCCAGGGCCTACAACAAAGGACAGGGCAGGGGCGGCCCTGAGCCACCTGAACGATCCCGCTCCTCAGCAGGGTCACAAACCAAAGCGCTTTCTGAGGCCCACGGCGGCCCTTCTGAATGAACGCCAGAACCCGGAGGGCAGGTCACAAACGGCACTTCGAGCCACCTCTCCAGCCTAGATTTAATTGTTTCCATAAACAAGGTGAAAAATAAATGAGGTTGTACTTAAGCTGTCAAAGGCCTCACGCCCTGACCTCTGCAGAGGAAATTCTGACTGGTTGGTCCTACCTTCCCGCTATGTCCATTTGCCGCAAGTCGTGAGAGTAAATTCAGGCTCAAAACCGCTCAGGCTATCATCCACAATCTGTGTCTCACTTAACTTCTAAACGTTCAGATAAATAGAAGCCTCATCAGTAAACATTGTGACAGTTATCTCTTTAACTGTCATTTATATAAACTTTTGCACATCCCTTTCTAAATCAAGCTCAGATGTATCAGTTGTTCAAATATAAACATATTTAGCAGAATTCTGTCATTTCCTCGTATGTATATTCATTTGCGAATGACTCACTTCATACATCTTCATAAACCTGAGAAACTATCTGTTGAGTTCTTCACGGATGCAGGCGACAGTGCCCCGGAGTGGAAAGCTGATAATGTATGCGGGGGGGAGAGTAGCCCAAAGTCGTGGCCCTGGGATCATTTTAATCCGTCTTTCGGTCCAAGAAGTGTCACAGAGGTTCACCTGAAATAAAATTATCCCTTTCTCTTAGCTTGTTTTGTACCACTTGATCCTCTAACTCTTTATTAAACATTATCTTTCCCATCTGCTCTCGTGGATGTTCAACATCTTGTGGACCAACTCCAGGCTGATCGGTTTTTATGGGCGACATGATCTCAGTTTTATGCACCTACTTAGGATGATCCCAAGGACAAAGAGGATGAACAATCCATTAACTATAATAAGCAACTACACATCTCGAGATAGCTACAGCATATATTTGGTTTCAAAAGAAAAGGCTGAATTAAAACATGTCCCAAAACGTCTAACCTCCAACATATAGAAATAGCATTTTCTGTTCTCCATGCTCTGGTGAGCGGTGCTACTGGAAATCACGTCTCAGTCTCACTCAATCAGACTTTCCAGCCCTTAAATCTCATTTTAAGATCTGACACTACAGCAAGAAAAAGATACTCTTGAAAGCCCTCTGTGTGATGATCTGTGGGCAAAGCGTGCAGAATGCGCACAGGCGCGCGGGCACACGAGCACGCACTCTTTTAAAGGGAAAAAATGCATTGTTATTGCTTGATATAGGAAACTTGTTTCTTCAGTAACTATAATTACATGTATCCTGTTGCTTAAATTTATAAAACCTCAGTCATGAAAATTTACTCAAATACACAGAGTTATCTGAGAAAGCCAAATTATACTCCTAGCCAGGGGTGATGACAGGCATTGGAAAATCATTGCTATTATTTATTTCAAAATTTAGTACAGTACAAAGTAATCCACTACGACCTCATTTGCTCACAATATTGTAAAAGTTTTTGCTTACTTGATTTTGATAAGAATTCCCTCTAAAGACTCATCTCTCTTTGTACCCCTGTTTTATTGATGAGCTCAGTCTGTTTCTTGGGCTGACCTTTCAGACAAAGGTACTTGCTTTTTCTGTTACTCCAAATCTTCATGATCCTGTAATAATAATGATTATGATGGCATCTGGTCACACTGTATATATTAATGACAAGACAGAGCTGGCCACATGTCTTCACAGCTTACTGATCTCATTGATGAGAGCTGTCAGGCTGCCTCCTTGCAACTTGCATTTCAAGGTAATTAAAAACTAGCTTTTTAGCAGCTTGAACTTTGTTTTGCAGTGAATTGGAAATATCGCATGCTGCAGAAATAGAGAATGTACCAGTCACCTGCTCGACTTTACGCAACGCAAGGTGTGAAAAACAGGTACAGGAGTTAATCACGTACCCAGAGTGAGGGCTTTCAAGCACTTGCATGTGTTTCTTTATTCATTGTTTTGCCTAAGGAAAGAATGCTAAAGTGCGGAGCTGAGTGTCGTCTTCAGATTGCAGTTGAGGACCTTACTTAACAGGTCAAAGCCAAGGTGAAGCCAAGGTGAAGATGGAGGCAGGCATGCATCAATGGGCACCGGCTGTCCAGAAGAGTGCACGTGCCAGCAGTGCTGGCCTCTGGGGACGGAAGAGGAGGTGTGGGGTGACAGGAAGAATGACTTTTCACTGGGTTCTCTCTTGTTCCATTTGAACATTTTACCTGATGTTCAAATTACTTTAAAAACAAATCTAGCGCTAGCTAAATAGCGTTTGCCCCTCCCAGCGCGGTGACAAGCCCCATTGATTCCAAAGGTAGCACAAGCAAAATGGCCCAGTAACCACGGCTGCCTCCCGAAGGCCCAGCTCCTCACTTCCTTTCCTTTCAACCTCAGCCAGTGTCCTCAGACTCTCACCCTGGCAAAGCAAGTGTCCAAGAAACCACCTGCTTTCCTGAGTACAAATGAAGGATAACAGTTGTGCTTTCCTACATGTACATTATAAAGCAACGTCAGGCTGAAAGAAACCACGCAAATCTTCATCGTTGAGAATGTTGGAAACGAATTTTCCTAGCTTCTGCAATCGGTTGGGGAAGATGCCTGTGTGTGTTCTGGTTTGGAGGGAAGAGGAATATCTAGGCAGGGAAGAGGAGGGCTGGGATGACGAGCAGAAGATGGGACCCTGTGCTGGAGGATGGCCCCCAGGGCACGCAGCCGGGCCTGCCCGAGCAGACCTCTGTGCAGAATGCTGGGAAAACGGGGCCCTTGCTCCCAGTCCGTCCACATGCTGCTGGTGTCTGCGCGAGCCCTGAGCACAACAATATGCATGAAACGTTACCACTGGATGCCTTCAACGTGGTATACAGCAATTCCACCTAGCAGACCCCTGGGCTAGCGAGCATATTTCTGCAGGGTTCTTTCAAGGCTCTCCATGAGATTGCTCTAACCTTCCTTAGCTGCTTGACTTGACTTCTTTCTGCCTTTCAATGTCCTCTTTTGATACTGCTTCAAACCCAGATCTTCTCCTTCTAGTCACACATGCATGCATTAGAACACAGTAAGACAAAAATTTGCCTGTTCAAGGATTAAATTTTCACCTCTAGGCAGTTAGTAAGACCAAACTCATTAATCTCCTATTTGCTGTTTTCTGTTTGGCACCAACCAGTGAAAATGCTGATAAAAGGTTTGTGTTACAACTCTGTGGCTGCCTCGCATGCCCGTGTTATTCTGCAGAGAAGTTGGCATGGGCATACCAGCTCCTGTTGCTGAATATTCCATGTGAGGTCTACTCTAAGACATCTGCTCTTGTGTCCATATGGGAAATTATTACCTTAAGATTAAGTATCATTGGCTTTTTTTCCCCCAAAATGGAAACATCTTTATTGCTTTTGCTGGTTGTAAAGTAATAAATACCTGCTTTACAAAATTCTAACACCAGAGAACAGGACAAAGTTGTAAATGAAAGTCCTCTTCGTAATCTTCCCTGACTGGGATGTCTACTGTTACCAGTTTGGTATATATTTTGAGAGGTATCTGTTATACACAATCATTAATGAATGTATACTGTACATGCTATGCCAGAATTCTGCTCCAAGGGACAAAATCTAATGCAAACTATCTTGAGCACAAAACATCTCACATAACTTAAAAACTCCAGCTAGTTTCAGGCATAGCTTGATCCAGGGACTAAAATGATATTACCAGGACTCACTTTCTATCTATCTCCTGCCTTTGCCGTTCTCCATGTTGGGGTTATTCTTGGGGTCCAAATGGCGTCCACCAGCTGCTCCAGGCTCACCTATCCTCAGGTTAAATTCTAGCAACAAAAGGCGGAGAATCTATTCCTACTATTTCTTACGCAAGTCTTAAGATCTGTGTGGATCAACATGGCTCAAATGATCATCTCCAAACCAATCAATATACCCAGGAAAATGAAATACTCTGATTGACCAAGCTTGAGTCTCACATGAACCCCTGGAGCCAGTTGTGAAATCAACTCCTTCCTAGTCACATGTGTGACTAGGGTGGATGCTTCCAGAAAATCATAGACTGTTGACAGAAGAGTGCTGTCAACAATGCTGATAAACAAAAGCAACAAATGTCCCCAAAACATTTGCTTCTTTCACCATCGGCATCAGGACCAGCTACATGATTTGTGGGGTTTGGTTCACAATGAAAATGAGGAGATCTGTGTTCAAAAAGCAGTAAAAAAAAAAAGTGGCATTAATGGTACAAAAATATAAAGCTGTTTCCGTTCTTCTGCAGTCTTCCCATCAACTAATCATAGTGGGGGGGTTTTTTGTTTTTGTTTTTTTTTTACTGTGCGATGATGTTCTAAGTAAAGAGAAATTAAAAATTCAAAGTATTAGCATGACCACTCATATTTATATTTTCTGTATCAGATTCACATGCAAATATAAAGCTTTTAACTCATGTATGGATTACCAGAATTATACAACTTGTATTTTGCAGCTCATACCTATACATGTATTTCATTCTTAGGCAGAACCATGGGAACCTACCTCAGCTGTCTTCATCTCTCTCCTTGATAGGCGCACCTTCAACCACACTGTCTCCCTGCAGCTTACCGGTGAGTTAGGGAAGACTTAAAGGAAATGTAATTATGTGTTCCTCTCTTCTCCCTTTGCTTCTATGCTATCATTTTCAGCACAAGAGGTGGTCAAATACACAGATGTAAGACAAGTATGAAAGGATATGATAGGGTTTCTCGGTCATTCACGTGTCTTAGAATGCCATCACATCTTTCTGCATTCAAAGCAAGTTTGGGTTTGCATGGAACACGTGGCCTCTTGGAGCTGTCTTGGAGCTGTCAGGGCCCCACCTGCTCAGCAGGAGATGGAACTCCCTTACCTTGTACTCGCTTGAGTCTCGCTAAACTCCCACACTGGTGGGCTAACTGGAATTCTGTGCTCAGGGGCATTGAGAATGCTGTGTGCCAATGGGATGGGAAAGAAGGCCAGGCACATTTACTGCATTTATCTTCTCTGCTCGTGCACAGGCTCCATTGTTTTATCAAATTTCACTTACAAAACACAAATTCAAAAATAAAATTCTTAAGAATGCCAAGACAGACACTGCCTGGGTGGCTCAGTCAGTTAAACATCTGCCTTAGGTTCAGGTCATGATCCCAAAGTCCTGGGATCGAGTCCTGCATCGGGCTCCCTGCTCAGCGGGGAGTCTGCTTCTCCCTCTGTGCTCTCCCTCTCTCTCTCTCAAATAAATAAAATCTTAAAAAAAAAAAAAATTTGCCAAGACAGCAACAGCCAGGTATTAAACCAAGTTCAGGACCTTCTGAGAGCCAGACATGTACAACTACATGGGTCACAGGCCCAGGAAGCTGCCTTATTGGGTCTCAATAAACAGAATGAGACTATTTAAATGACCAAAAGTGATTGAAAATCTCTGCAAAAAGCCTGAGATATGGCTAAGCAAAGCTGCTGCTCAGAAAGAAGGGGAGTGGGACGCCTGGGTGGCTCAGTCGTTAAGTGTCTGCCTTCGGCTCAGATCATGATCCCAGGGTCCTGGGATCGAGCCCCATATCGGGCTCCCTGCTCAGTGGGGAGCCTGCTTCTCCCTCTCCCATTTCCCCTGCTTGTGTTCCTCTCTCGCTGTGTCTCTCTCTATCAAATAAATAAATAAAATCTTAAAAAAAAAAGATTTAGAGAGAGAGAGAATTGCCTGCAACCTGTAATATAAATTAAAAAAAGAAAGAAAGGGAGTTTCCACAGAGAGCAGCGGTAACAGCTTTGGGGGAAAAAAATAGAAACCATTTCAAATATCTGCCCTGCAATTTATGACTACTCAATCAAACCCATTACACATGTAAAATTCATTCATTTTTAATGATTACATAGTATCCTATTGTACGATTGCACCATAAGTTATTTTAACAGTCCCATATTAACATTTAGGTTCTCTCCAATTTTTCAATAAGACTTTTATGAATATTCTTGAAAATTCATCTGATTATTTCCTGAAGATAAATTTCAGCAGTAGAATTGCTGAGTCAAACAAGACGCATGTTTTAAATGTTTTATATACATTACCAGACTGTCTGTCAGAATGGTATGCCAGTTTATAACAGTAGCAGTGTATAAGAAAGCCTGTTTCCTCATACTCAACACAGGATATTACCATTTGTTTTCATCTTTGCCAATCTGAATGATGAAAAATGGCATCATTGTACTTTTTTGAATCAGGGCTGAGGATAAGTATCTTTTTAGACTTATTGTTAAATTTTATTTTTAACATTTCTGAACATTCAAATTCTCCCGGGAGCCCCCCCCCTTCCCCCTCCCAGTCTCACATTCAGTGAGAGATGAAGGAAAAGGCATGAACTGAAGCAGTATGTTACTATTTCCTACCAAAATGAGGGATAATAATAACAGCCACGGGGGGCCTCGGTGACTCAGTCAGTTCAGCATCTAACTCTTGGTTTCAGCTCAGGTCATGATCTCAGAGTCTCAAGATCAAGACTTGGGCTCAGCAGGGAGTCTGCTTGGAATTCTCTCCCTCCCTCTCCCTCTGCCCTTCCCCCCTGTTCTCTCTTTCTCTCTCTCTCAAATAAATAAATAAATCTTTTAAAAATAATAATAATAATAGCCACCATTTGTTAAGTGCTTACTACACCTCACGCACATTATACACATCATCTCTTCAAATTCTCACAATCTCATTGAATCCTAGAAATTAAGACTATGGTTACCCCCCATTTCATGGAAGAGTAAAAAGAGGTTTGGAAAGTTTAAGTAACAGTTAAGTGGCAAAACAAGGTCTCTGTTGGAACATGGGTCTATCTGAAACAAAAGACCTTAACCCCCCAACCAAAACCCTGCTCTACAACTAGATGTTCCTAAACTCCATCTAATGTTTCTCATTTTCATATTAATATGGCAGCTGTTTTGCTTTCGGTTGAATTAGAGCATAAAATAATCCTTAACCGCAGAATGGCATCGTCTAATACCTAGCAATCCCTGAGGATGTTAACCAAAAGGAAGAATGTTACCTAAACTCTGTCTGGCCAGAAGCTGAAAGGCAACTAGGGAAGCTGAGTGTGCATCATTCATCTTGAAGCCTCGTAAAAGAAGGGAAATTGTATTTGCAAGTCCAATTTCTGAATGTTTGAGGAAGCCTTGCAGGAATGCTGCAGTGAGGAGTTAAAACGAGGACGCTGAGAGGGGATGTAGATAATATAGTGTGGGGGGCTCTCCACTGCAGGGTATGTAAATACTTTATACACTAATTCAATTACATTTTCAGATTATGCAGGAAGACTGATTTAAGCAACAGCCTGCCCTGCTGTCCCATCACCCATGCATACATGCAGGAGAACAGAGTTAAGAGACCTGGGTCGACCTTAACTCTGGATTTCTTGACTTTTATGGGCTTAAGTTGGAACTTTAATGTTTTATTAATGTCGAGTTTTTGGAGTTGGTATTCAAAATGTTTCAAGCAGAGATAAGATGGGTCTCAAAGACCTGGAATCTGTTCACATTGGCAGGTAGTAAAAAAAAAAAAAATCCACTATTTTATACAAATTATCAAACACTCGATGAAATCAGTGGGATTATTTTTGTGTAAATTATTAACCCTGCATAAAGTGAAAATATTTAACCTGCCATTGTAAATGCATAAATAGTGTATATAATTATGAGTTTTGAAAGTCCTGTTCTAATGTACAACTAAATATATTCTTAAATTGATCATCTTCAGAGAAAGGGCAAAGAAAAACCGTAAATAAAGAGATTTTCCCAAAGCACAAAAGAATGAGCAAACCCTTGCAAGTGCCTCAAAGAGTCAAAAAATTCTCATAGTATTTATATCTTGTATTGATTTATGTAAGAAGTCCCCTCTAAAACCTTAAGGCCCTGCCTGGTTCTATGTGTGATTTTCTAGGAGGAAATTCAAAGATGACCCAAGGTTGCAATTTGTGGTAATAAAAACTTTTCTATCAGACTGGTTCTCTTCTTTTTTGAAAGGTTTGGCCTTTGGAAAAAAGCGAGATTTATGTTATATATTTTTGAGGGAGAAAGGAAGAGCTGTATTGAGGGTTAATTTGGGGGCTTTTTTTGCATCTGAATAAATAAATATATTTGATGGTCTATATTTTCCTTGAAAATGTTATTTAATGGCAGAGTACCCTTTTGAGAGACCAAGGATCAATGTGCTATAAACATTTTAATCAGATTGCTATCATTAATGAGCGTTAGCACTCCTCCCCAGTGTTACTCCTATGGTTGCTTTACCTCTGTCCCAATTCATTCGCAAATACTCACAGGTTTTATTGGGGAGATTTTTATTTTTCTGGAAATGGGAGATTTTGAGTTACATGTTTTCATATTCATAAATGTCTTGACTATGAAGAATAAAGTGAAAAGAGATTTAAACTGGGCAAAAACACCGCTTATAAAACAGTCACTCAGGAATAATCATCTCAACTAAAGCAACTGTTTGTGCAAAGACAAAAGGGGCCAAATTCTGTCCTTGGATGTGCACACACAGCTCCTATTAGCTTTTGAAAACAGCTACGTGAGTGTAGCCAAGGACAGTATTTAGCCCAATTTGGTCTAATTTATCCAGACCACTGCAGCCATGAAAGATAAAGACAGATTATAAGACATTTTGCATGTCAGTACAGTAGCGAGCTCAGGGTTTTTCCAGTCCCCAGGGTTTCCTTCATCAGGCCAAATGTCAGTGATCACATCTGAGAAGTTTGAAAAGTACAAAGATCAAATTCACTTGCAATGCTGCTTGCCAGAGTCGGCAGCCGTATCTCAGGGAATGCCATTCTTTCTGTGTTGGGGACCAAAGTCTAGTGAAGTAAATTAACCAAAAAGAAACAGACATAGTCATATGCAAATGAAATTAAATGCTAAGATAAAAATAAAAGGACATTGATTTTAAACAGTTTTTTTTTAACAACCAATCAAGAGATAATTGAATTAATAAGTTTTAGACAGTCTTAATGCCCTGGTTTACAAGATATATTCCCAGGAGAGTGTTTTTTTATGGTTTGCTAAATTAAATTTCCCTCAGAAATGCTTATACCGATATACATGGCAGTCTACAATGGCTATTTACTCCACAATGAGGCCGTAAGTCACAGGACTGGCTTTGTTTAAGCCAATGTTCGGGAGGTTGGTCAAAGAAGTGTCAATTTCCCTGCCAAAGTGCCGCCTCCATGCAGCAGACATACCTTGACTATCAGAAGGCCCATCCTCATTCTACAATATTACACAATGATCCAACACTGGGACTACCAGCCCCCTCTTTTCTCTTTCACTGACATTTTATACGGGAAAAAAAGTAGTTTGGCCATCTATTTTATACATCCATGTTGAACTCACACTGCCAAATGCACTCTGTTTATTGCAGCTAATGGGTACCCAGACACGTTTGCTTTCCTGTGGGGGCACTTACTTGACACCTCTTGATTCTTGGGCACCTTTACATTGCTTTCTGTCTGGGAGCCTGATCCAGGGCCTTCTACATGAGTAAAATCCCCAATGACATCAACAGAATGTTGGACATGAGTCCAAGATGTAGCAGTAAGACCATCTCAGAACTTTCCAGGGCACAGCAAGTACAGATTAAGGAGACAACACCTGGCATTTTCTTACCTCTGTGGTTTAGGAACAATGTTCTGCAGATTTTTGCAGATTTCTCAATCTGTGCTTCGAAGCTAATAATATATGTATCAGGCGTTTCAAGCTTTTGGGGGGAAGTTTGAGAAGTATAGAGAAATGCAATTCTATACAAAAGCAATAATAATAGCAATGATAGCTTCCATTTATGAAGCACAGACCATGGGCCAAATAATGTACTAGGTATTTGACACATGATTTCTTATGTGTAACAATTCTAGGAAATGGGTTTTATTATTTTAGTTGTAAATATCTTTTTTTTTTAAATTAAGGGTTCAAAAGGCGTAAGAAACTTGCCCAAGTTCATACAGCAAATGACTCAAGGCAGAAGTGGCAGGGTGTTCTTCTTGCATGAAAACTGGACTCCATGGGACACCTGGGTGGCTCAGTCAGTTGAGTGTCTGTCTTTGGCTCAGGTCATGATCCCAGGGTCCTGGGATCGAGCCCCACATCGGGCTCCTTGCTCAGCGGGGAGCCTGCTTCTCCCTCTGCCTGCCGCTCCCCCCTGCCTCCCTCTCTCTCTCTCTGACAAATAAATAAAATCTTTGGGGGGAAAAAAAAAAGAAAGAAAATTGGACCAGGTTTGTGCTTATCAGATCCGGAGGTAATATGGACTCAGGGTTAAATCCTCATGGAGAAGCATGCCATGCTTTACTTCTATGTCTGCCCTTTCCTACAGTCATCAGAAAGATTCCTGGTTTCACAAATATAAATTTTCTGCTGCCTTTTCTCAGTATCTTCATGGCTACAATGTTTTCTGCTCCCGATAACAGTAGGTGTTGTGGATTCCTTTGTTCTTGCTTTTGTTTTTCTAAAAAAATGGAGAAGAAGAAATGGAGAAACACTCACTACATGTTTATATCCACAAATAAGGTTGAATTGAATTGGTAATAAATGGCCTCTCAAGCATTGTTTTCATTTGCTAGTGCTGCACCTAATGACTGACAATTTCCTCATCTTTATTCTCAAACAAGCTCAATGGCATTGGTGTTCCTTGCTCTGTATCAAAGAAAGACAAAGTCAGGAATTTGCTTTATTTGATTGTCAAACTGATTTTTCAAGATTGGCAATTTGTATTCACACCTTGATATTGTTTGGGAGCTCATCAGGGGCCTCAGTTACACCAAACTGGGTGATAACACAAAAGCAAAGAACTATTAACTGTTTATTGTGTCACCAGCTACGTTCCCAATATGCCATACAACAAACTGGATCTTTGCCAGCTGAATACTTAAAGTCATCCCTGAAACTTTCTCCTGAGGCTATTGTTTGTGATTTCTCCCTCTCTTTATGCCAAACCTTTTGAAAAATGAAGAGTCACTAGTGTTTAATCAGAATAATTTTCCAACCCTAACTACCTCTGTCGGCCTATCTCCTCGATGAGTCAAACTGGTAAAGGCTAACTCTTTTTTGGAATCTCTACTTGAGATCTCCAGAATCCAAGGCTGCTTTTCAAGAAGAAAGGAAGATTGGTGTGGGGAGCTCTCTAAGCACATTGATCCATATGAGAAGAAATGACCACACCCTATCTCTCCTTTTTTTGCCATTTTACTCCTTGGTTCACCAAAGTACAGGGCAATAAGAAGAAGTTCTGAGAAGACAGGAATCTGGCATGCCTTGTATACCACTCTATTCCCGGTGCATAGAATAGTGCCTGAGAACCTGGTAGATGCTCTTTAAATATTCTGAATAAATGAAAGTCATATCTGAATACAAGGTTGTCAGGGAATATTGATTATCCAAAAAATCATGAATCTTCATCCCTCAGGAAGACAAAATCATGCAAGGGCACCTGGGTGGCTCAGTCGGTTGAGCGTCTGCCTTCGGCTCAGGTCATGATCCCAGGGTCCTGGGATCGAGCCCCGTGTCAGGCTCCCTGCTCAGCTGGGAGCCTGCTTCTCCCTCTCCCTCTGCTCGTGTGCGTGCTCTCTCTCTCTCTCTCTATTCCTCTGTCTCTCAAATAAATAAAATCTTAGAAAAAAAGAAAACAAAAAGAGAAAACAAAATCATGCAATTGGTATGACTACAGCAAACTCACACTGTCTGCCTCCCCTCCGCGTCCCCATAGCTAAAAATCTTCTCTAAATGTTTCAGGTCACAAAATCAGATTTTCTTCATGATTAGGACATTCCTATCCAGGCATCTTGGCTACCGAAGATCTGATCCTTCCCCCTTTTAACACAGTAGTTTCAGATAGAAGTGTGGAAAGATTAAACAAGTAGATCTAAAATTTCAGTAGGTAACAAATTATGGGACACTTATCCAGAAAAAAACATGCCAAACACTACCGATTAGTTTACATATGAAATTATAGCAGCTTCTACTTATAATTTTTTCCAATTTAAAATAAGAATGCAGTAGACAGAATTTCTAAAATGACCACCCAAAGATGCCCCACCTTTAGTCCCTGGACTGTGAATATAATGAAACACCATAGCCATGAATATGTTACAGTACATGGTGAAGGGGACTCTGCAGATGTAATTCAGGTTACTAAGCAGATGTACTTAAAATAGGGAGATTATCCTGGATCATCCAGGCGGGCCCAGTATAATCAGAAGAGTCCTAAGAAGCTGAGAACAGGGTAAGAAGGGTAAGTCAGAGAAATTCAAAGCCTGAAAAGGACTTAACTAGGTAGGAAAAGAACCTAAGGGTCCATCAACAGGTAGATAGGTGAAGAAAATGTGGTGCAAATATACAGTGGATTATTAAAAAAAAGACAGAAATCTTTTCATTTGTGACAACATGGGTGAACCTGGAGGGCATTATTATGCTATGTGAAATAAGCCAGACAGAGGAAGACAAGTACTGCATGGTATCACTTATACGTGGAATCTTAAAAAAAATAATAAAATAGGGACGCCTGGGTGGCTCAGTTGGTTAAGCGACTGCCTTCGGCTCAGGTCATGATCCTGGAGTCCCGGGATCGAATCCCGCATCAGGCTCCCTGCTCGGCAGGGAGTCTGCTTCTCCCTCTGACCCTCCTCCCTCTCATGCTCTCTGTCTCTCATTCTCTCTCTCTCAAATAAATAAATAAAATCTTTAAAAAAAAAAAAAAAATAATAATAATAAAATAAATAAATAAAGTCTAACTCCTAGAAACCTAGAGTAAGAAAAGTACTTGTCAGGGGCTGGAGGCGGGGCCAGTAATGGGGCAAATAAATAAATAGGGAAATAAATAAATAAATTTTTAAATAAATTTAAATAAATTTTTAAATAATTTTTTTTAAATAAGAAAATAGGGAGAAGCTGGTGAAAGGCTCTAAACTCTCAGAAAATGAAAAGGTCTGAGGATCTAAAGTATAACATGGTGACTATAGCCGATAACACTGTATTGTATAATTGAAATTTGCTAAGAGAATAGAACTTAAAAGCTCACACCAAAAAAAAAAAGTGATGTGATGGATGTGTTCATTAACTCAATGGGAAGAATTCCTTCACAACATACATATATTTATTTATATATAATGTATACAAACATAAAAGTATATAGACATAAAATATACAAAAATATAAAACATATTAAAAATAAAAATATAGAGATTAAAAACATATTGAAATATATTAAAAATATTTTAAAATATATCAACATATATTTATATGTATATAAAATCATCATATTGTAAATACCTTACCATTTTATTTGTCAACTATTCCTCAATAAAGCTGGGGAGAAAAAAAAAAAAGAAGGACCTGATTCACCATTGCTGGCATTGCTGGTTTGAAGATGGAAGGGCCATATGAAAAGGGAAGGAGGTGGCCTTCAGCAGCCATAGTAGCCCCTGGCGGACAGCCAGCAAAGAACCCAGGACCTTAGTCCTACAACTGCAAGAACTGAAGTTGGCCATCAACCCAAAGAACTTGGAAGTGAATTCTTTCCAGAGAGTCCACATAGAAGCCTGGCTCAGCTGACATCTTGATTTCAGTTTTGTAATACCCTGAGCATAAAACCCAGTCAAGCCTACCTGGACTTCTAATGTACAGAGATAATAAATGTGTGCGGTTTTATGTCTCTGTGTTTGTGGCAATTTTTACATCAGCAATAGAAAGCAAGTAGAAGGACGATAGGGTATTTGCCTTCACATTATTAAAAATAAACATTTTTAAAGAGTTTCAATGGAAGAGAAAGTTTGATTTGCAGCTTTTGAAACTTAAAATAGATGAAGCAGTCTGTCCGTCGTATAATGTGTGGGAGGGTGACAGGGGTAGGATGATAATCTGGCAGAGGTGTACGTTAAAATTAACAGTGAACATTACCCAGAGAAGTGGAGTCACTTGGTCAAACGGCATTTGTTTTTTACCTTCTAGCCACAAGGCATCATGCTGTGGAATGGGGATTGAGATTAATCAGAGTCCTAGTCAAAGATCCGGTAAGTAATAGAAAAATAAAATTAAAAGTGAGAAATGCTATAGTTTCCATAGGTAAAAACGCCATGGTGAGATAGCAAGGAACTGAAGACGATTACAAAGGATAATTTAATCAACTGCCAAGCCCTTTTCATTATTTCTCCTTAATACAGTTAAAATCCATCACATCTTTCTTCTTTTGCTGTCCACGTGACTGCTTACCTGTATCAGGCCAGGAGAATCTGGGCTAGATTTCCACCACAGCCTGTCACCCTGCCTCCTGTCATCCCTCCTCTACTGCTCGACTCATTATCTACTCAGCAGCCAGAGTGATCCTTCTAAAATGTGACTCAGATCATGTCACTCTTCCATGTACTATTTTACAATAGCCTCTCATTGTCTTTGCATAATTTCCAAACTCTTTAAAATGACTCGCATGGACTTCTATGACCTGGCCCCTGCGCTGTCCAGCTCTATTTCTTACAGCACACTAACCAAACTTTCCACTCCAATCATGCCAATCGTATTGAAGTTATCTGAACATTCATGTTCTCTCTCCTTTGGACCTTGACACTCTTATCCTTGGCCCCACCCTACCTAGGTAGCTCCTAGTCATGCCTCAAACCTCAGTTCAGAAATAAGTGAAGTCCTCTTTGGCCCTTCAGGCCCAGGAATGAGTTACTCTTCCCATGCATAGACTTTATTTCCTGATTTGTACTTGCCTATTTACCTGTCTTTCTTCTCCTCTACGTTATAATATCTTTGGGAGCAGAGACCATGTATTACTCCCCTTTGTATCTCAAAAATCAGAACAGTAGGCCTTCAGTAAAGGTATGTATACTGATTGGTGTTCTGGAAGCCAATGGAAGAAGCGTCCAGAAGTCAAGAGAGTCAACAGTGTTAAAAGCTGAGAAAATGTTGGGGCACCTCGCTGGCTCAGTCAGGAGAACAAGCAACTTTTGATCTTAGGTTCATGAATTCAAGCTCCATATTGGGTGTAGAGAAGAAAGAAAGAAAGAAAGAAAGAAAGAAAGAAAGAAAGAAAGAAAGAAAGAAAGAAAGAAAGAAAGAAAGAAAAAAGCTGAGAAAATGTTGAAAATTGGAAATAGGGCATTGGATCTAGCAATAGGGAAGCCATCAGTAATCTTAGCAAGACCAGGTGGTTCAATGGGATGAGACTAGAGTGGGAGCTGAGGAAGTAGAAACAGTTTTCAAAGTGCTTCAGAGTTCAGGAGAATGTCTGAGTCCCCCTTTTTTGGTAGAAAAAGCCAAACTTTAGCCCACCAGGTATGACTAGGATCCAGGATAAATGAGAAGGTACATGGAAGCTACAACCAGGGAAACATACAAGACTAAAAATTGAGGACCCAGAAACGGCTCCCTAAAGTGGGGCTAAAAACAAGGAAATAGAGAACAGGGATGATAAGCTAGGAGAGGAGAATGAGTGGGCAAGAGCTCCCAGGTGATTACCTGAGATCGATGTGGCCTTTCTTCATCAGCCCCAATGACCAGTGAATGGGGAGGGGTGTTGCAGGTGGAAAAGAGAGTTGGCTGGACACCTAGGATCAAGTGTGGCTAAGACAAGAAGGGAGGTGGGGGGAGGTTAAGGTAGTAGTAGATGTGATCATGTCTGTAGGCTGAAGAGAGGGAGCCAGGGGAGAGGGCAAGAAGGAGCCTGACATGGAGAGGCGAGGCCAGAGGAGATGGAAGCCAATGCACCCCAAAGGCTAACATTGGAATGAAGGTAAAACCCTCTTCCTTCAAGACTGAGGGAGAGACAGGTTAAAATCTGCGTGCTTCTGTAGGTGAGTCTGCAGGTAGAAGAAGCAAAGAAATTCCAAGGATACTGCTCAGAAACCACTATATTCTCTGTAAATTATGAAGCAAGGGTAAAGGCTGAGAATGAGAAGAATGGCACAAGTTGAAAGGTTGGGAACAGCTGCCTCATGAGGAATTTGAGGAAGCCAACCAGGGAGAAGTAAGAGGATTGCCAAGTTGCCCTGAGAGCCCAGCTGAAGTCAGATAATTAAAGAATAATGATATTTTTCTGAATTTTAATTTCCATACACATACAGAAAATGTTGTCCTGCTTGTGTATGTTCCCACTTCCACAAGAGAAAGAAACAGTCTGAAAGAAAGAAAGCCTGATTGAATTCTTTTTTTATTCATTTCTGTATTAAAATAGTTTTACAGGTATCTGTGGTTGATTTCCAAATATTGGAAAACTAAGCATTATTGTAAATCACAACCATATGTATTTTCTGCTTGTGTGTGTACTTCTACCTTTTCACATTTGGTTAAAAAAAAAAAAAAATTACAGGTAGGGGGGAAAAACATCAGCCAACAGGGTTTTGTGGATCACACAGCCCCATGCAATTATGGCACCATTGTTAATTTTCAAATTGTCATAATCCATTTGAGAATTTAAGACAATTCAAAAAACAATTATGACTGAATGAAAAGTGAATTGGGCAATCAACTGAGATGAAATTCAGCCCAGAGAAACAAAACGTTGAGGAAAAAAACCTAGAATAAGGGAAGAATGAAAGGCATATGGAAGTGACTGATTGTGTAGGGATGGTCTTTAAAGACCAAGGTTACTTGACAAGAAGGTGGTAGGGGTTTGTTTGACACTGAATGAGATTTAGTTCTTTTGCTAAGTGCAGCAGATCTGGCTTTTTCATGTTTAAGTTGCATAATAAATATGTTGAAGCCTCCCCAGATGCACATGGATAGAGCTATATGTTGTTTACCTAAGACTCTTGTGCGGCAACAACTAAACAAAGCCAGTTCCCACAGACATTATGGAGCAGTTTGCAGCAAATCAGAATTTCAATTTCTTATTCTGATTCTACGGAGGGATTAATTTGGGATGCATGTAAATGAATTATTTTACCCTAAGTCAGCAAGTTCAAATCATCACATCTTGTATCTTTTGTTTTTGAATTTGAAATAAATGTAGGTAGCAGGATCACCTTCATCAACAAACAACTTGAAAACACCCTGGAAATACCATCTGGATGACTACACGAATGTGTCCTGGATGAAACTTTTTTAAAGTGTTGATCTCTGCGATCTTACATTCCACCCAAGCAAATAGGCCCATGTAGAAGAGTCAAATATTATTGCATTATGGCTCTTGTCATTTTCAATTCTTGCTAAACCTTTTTTCCCCACCAAGCTATTTCCTACTATTCCAATCTTTAGTCTATGCCTTTTTTAAAGGCATTAGCCAAGATTCATCTCCAGTCTGATGCTTTACTTGGCAAATCACATCCCATCACGATCTTTCTCATGGTTTGAATTCCTTCTGAACTCATTCGTTCATTCATTCACTCATTCATGCTTCATTGTGCATTTACCATATGAGACCCCAATAGAATCAGGTTCAGTGTTCTCCGCGCAATCAAAGTGCATATATTCTATGCTTCCTTGGGGCTCTGGACCTATGCTAGGCACCATAAAGTTTATAGAAAGAAGAATATGTAATTATCTATTTCTTTCAAAAATATTTAAAGCAACTGGCTGTTTAAAACAAATTTACAGTACAATAACATAGTCCACAAAATAAAAGAAAAAAAATCAAGTAATAAAGAGACAAAGAAAATTATATTAAAACTTTCCCCTGAGTTACCAGCAGCTAAAAAAGGGAAATTAAGTGGATCATAAAGCTCTCATTCTCTAATAAAAGAAATGCTACTACTAAAAATAAGATTCTGAGTTGAGCAAGGATGACAAAAACATAGCGGTATTGGTTCTAATGACACGACCTCAGAATCCCGCTTTACACAGCATTCCAGTGAGCAGCTACTAATTCCGCAGAGCCACCACTCAGAATGAATTCTTCTCACCATCTCTTATATAAATGAAGTTCTTTTCCCTCAAGAAATTTGCCGTTTAAAAAATAATAGTACAGCATGGATACCGGTAAAAACTGAAGAACATTTTAGAGCTCAACTGTGTGGTGCTAATTGATTCAGTCTTCTACTTCTTTGTACCCCCAATAGCACTGAATGTAGTCCTTGCCCGGAATGAGGGTATAAAAACCTTCGCCTGATGGACTTATTAATGCAGTAGGAATTCAGAGAAGGAAGACCCTGGTAGTGAGAAATCTGCCCTGAAAAGCAAGAACTGAAGCCAAGCCCTGAAAGATGAGTGTTTGTTGAACGAGCAAACAAAGATTTTGAGTCAGTTAACCTTTTGAATAGATTTTCTTTAAAATCATAAGTAAACTTATTGAATCTCTACTCTTGCTTAGTGACTTTTCCACTGAAGGTGCATTTTCCAATAATCCTGTGTTCATCTCATACTGACCCCTGCATTCTCCTCCTTTCAGACTTTAATACCTCAAGAATCCATGGTTAAAAATTCAGTTTATAGCCTTTATTAACCACCAACTCAAGAAGCTAAATGGGCACTTTGTTAATGTCCTCAACTTTATCTTCCTGAGATCCAAACAGGTTTTATGTTTCCTAAGGAAGGTTCCTTGTAAGGTTAAGAGTTCAAGGAGCAGGGTGCCTGGGTGACTCAGTTGGTTAAGCATCCGACTCTTGATTTCCTGCTCAGGTTTTGATCTCAGGGTCTTGATCTCAAGGTCATGAGTTCAAGCCTCACACTGGGTTCCATGCTGGGTGTGGGGCCTACTTAAAAAAAAAAAAAAGAAGAAGAAGAAGTTTAAGGAGGAAAAAGACCATTTTAATTACATCAGTAACCCACTCAACAGCACCTATTAGATTTGTCTGCAAAATCATCCTTTCTGTTTTCACAAAAAAAATGAACTCATTCTCATTTCCCCCTGTTGCTGGTAGTTAGAGGTTGCAATATGCAAAAGCCTATATGCCATGGACCCCCTCAAATCAGTAAGTACTCAAAATTGTGTGCAAAATATGAATAAAATATTGATTTCATTAAAAATGTTAAGGACTACTTAATTCAAAAACATTTTATATGTTTGCATATTTATTTCTGAATTTGCATATTTGTTTGCATATAACTTGTAAAGATGAATGTTAATTATACTTTAAAATCATTTATAAATTGTAACTAAGAATGTTGTATGAATTTTTAAAACTGCCAAATTCTCAAGTACCACTAATTATAAAGTGTCATGTAAAGTACACTGGAGCAGACCTCATATTGAAAAAATATTGAGATCTTGACAAATGGAAAAGCAGAATTATTAACCGTGCTCGCTGATTAAATGATACCTGAGGCAAGTGAAACGTAAGTGACACTCTGTGCTTTTCCAAAGCATCCACTTACCTTCACTGAATTATGATGAGAAACTCAGGCTCCGAACCAGACAAATATTTTACCTGATGCCTCCACATCATCCCATATTTAAATGTGAGCTTCTGAGAGTTGTTCCACAGCCCCGCTGCACGTCTTCTAAAAATGACAAAGAAAGTAAGTAAATAAGAGTCACGATAAACAGTAAGTCTACTTTGTCAGTACCCTGTGTCAAATGAGGTGAGCTGAGAAGATCTGACTGTGCACTAATTGGATTTGTAAAATGTTTCAGAGTCATTTAAAAAACATTTACACAAGGTCAGCTCTGAATGGGTTTCCGAAAAGAACCATAGAGAAGAATGAAACATCCAAGTAATTACACTGGACATGTAGATCTCACACTCTCTCTATTAAATTGGGCATGTAATTGGACTTCTTAAAAGTACAGGAGGTCTTGCACAATTTTCTACATTTTTGATAAAATGTTTAATTATCCTAAGCACAGATATGCCATAGATAGGAGCTACTGCTCATGTATTGTTTTTTCCTAAATTAGCAACTACTGTAAGTAGATTTCTTTTGAAAAAGTTTTCAAGAGTTGCGGTAGATTGAAAACTGACTGACTCAGTTTCAGCTTTTTTCGACATTTTCCTCATCTACAGTCTTGCCAACAGAAGAAGACATTGTTACCAGTTTGGCCTCCTCCTCCACCACCATGCCCCGTCTCTATTAGTTTAAGGTTGATTTGTAAATGACTTACTACAGGAAATAATTATGCTAAATTATTCCATGTTGTTATATTATCAGTGTCCTATCTGAATCCATACTAATATAATTAGAGAGAAAGTCGACACTGAAATAACAAGTAGCTCTTAAAGTTTCATGCATGTTAAGTAGCATTTACTGCGCTGGCAGAACAGAACTTAGATCTCGAAAATAATTTGATATTAAAAGACAAAAGTAAACAAATTAGATTGTAAGTTTGTTTTTTTCCCCTGGGTATTAATCAGCTCTAGTAAACCTTGTATTGTACTCTTCAAATCTGTGTTAATCAGAATTTAGGTTTTGAAAGGCAAAAGGAAAAAAATTGTCTCCCTCTGGTGGGGAATATAACAAGTTTTTCTTTCTTTGCTTTTTTTTTTTTTTTTTGGTAATTTTTTTTTCCCTGCAGTCAATGTCAAATAAGTTTCATGATGCTCCAAAACAGTACTCTTGAAAAACAAGATTTTATCATCTTTTGAACATGGCCAACACTCAGAAAATCCAGATTCAAAAATGATCTTTACTTCCTTCACTTTTTTTTTCTGAAGAGAATAAAAGGATAAGAGAAGGAAAATATAAAACCAGCAGCACAAAGCAGAAAAGCTTTGTATTTACATGAAATCCTCAGCTTCTAATTGGATCGGGTTGCAAAAGTTCACTTTAGAATTCGTAGTTTTGAAATAATGCTGCTGAATAAGTAGTTTCAGAAAAGGAAAATCCTAGAAGGCTCCCTTCTCCCTCCACCAGATTATCTAAAGAGTTCACTGGCCTTTTTTCTTTCTCTGTGATCCTGAAACACTTTCCCATTACATCACCTGTGATTTTGTTCATGTCAGTCTCTTCAGTAAGACTGTGGGCCCCTCAGGATAGAGTCTCTGCCTTATATATCTCCAGGTCACCAGTGTTCAGCGTGGTATTTCACACAAAGTAAAACTTAGGTTGTATCAGGCAGTGTCCAGAGCCTCACACATAAACCATGGGCAAGGTCCACCTGGTCCCTACCTTCATGAAACTACAATCTAATGGAAAATAATGGACTAATGAAAGGTACATTTTACTATAGAAACCATACATTAAATAGTAGCTACCAGCTACAGAAGCCTACGCAATTTATATTGTCATCGAAATGAATTAAAATTCCCCTTTACATAGATTCATGCCTAAAAGTTCTAGGGGGTTATTCTCATTATAATGTGTAGAAAGAATTTTGAGCTAGAAGTTTGATGCCTGGACCTATTCATTCAACAAACATTTATCAAGTACCTACCATGTGTCAGGCACTGTGCCAAGCCATGAAAACACATTCTGGTTAGGAAAGCCAGATTATAAGTAAGTAAAAAACAAACAAACAAAATTAAAAAAAAAAAAAACACAAACAAAAAACCCAAGTTGAAGATAGTTTGCCATTTGTGCTATGAGGGAAAAAAATAAGGCAACAGAGGAGCGGTATAGTAATCCGGGTTCAAGTAGGAAATCGATTTTATACTCAATGGAGTAACTGAGTTTAATAAAAGTACTTTTTAAATGGTGTGGGTAGGGGTGCCTGGGTGTCTCATTTGATTAAGTGTCTGATTCCTGATTTCGACTCAGGTCATGATCTTAGGGTCATGGGATCAAGCCCCGCGTCAGGCTCCATGCTCAACACTGAGTCTGCATGTCCCTCTCCCTCTCTCAAGTAAATAAATAAAGCCTTTTAAAAATTTTTTAAAAATAAACAAATGGTGTGGGCAGTACGAGGGTAAGTCAACAAGGAACAGTGAAGTATCTTGGGACTAATAAAAAGTGGGGAGCCAGTCCTCCCCCTAGGCCTGGATGGACAAAGGAAAGGAGCAGTGACCAGAACCCAAGAGAAAGCTATACCTCTCCTATTGGGTCTCCCACTAGGAACTGTGGCTTTTAGTAGTGAAGACAGCCACCAATGGCTTACAGTCATATTGCCAGACCACCATGATAATAAATGCACTGACCTCAATTTCCTCCTCGCTGCCAACACCCTGCCAAGTATCCTGTTGGCCATACCCAGCCAGAAGCCAGAGGGCAATGGAACCTACTGATATTGACTTTAAAGGTCATCTCACTGGGACAGGTGGAAAGCAGTGCTAGGGGGCAAATGGAAAACACGTCTATCGAGAGTCATTGGGTCAACCAATGTTGGAAGAGGTGAAATTGGAGCTAAACCCTGGATACATTGGGGGGGGTGTTGTTTTGTTTTTTTTAATGGAGACCACTGCCAAGTAGAGGTTTTGAGGCAAGAAAAATCTTAGTGGTCTAACTCTAGAACTAATTGGATATGTGATCTTGTACCAGTCACTTCATATTTGGGGCCATATCAGTAAAATGGACAGGCTGGACTATGATGATCTCTAAACTTCCTTTCCACTTGAACAATTTGGGGGTCTCTGAATTTCCTGATTCCACTTCCTCTTATTATCTCTCCCATGAATGCTTCAATGGCATGAGCATAAATTCAATGTTTATAAATTAGGACCTACTCGGATTTTCTAAGAGTTGACAGTCCCAGGGTGAGGGAAAAGAGAAATATCAGAACTGCCTATACTGGTCTTACTCATAGAGTTTGGAGTATAATCTCTGGCCCATGTATGAGAGTCCATTAGGAGACCTGGTTCAGGTTACAACCAAAGCTGACATCTCTTCATGGAAAATGCTTTAATTAAATCCTGAGTACATGTTTTACTCCCTTTGAAGAATTGAATAAAGAGTTTTTCCATTTTTAGTCAAAAGTCTTTATAAATCATATTTTATTTTTTAAGATATTTAATTATTTATTTATTTGAAAGAAAGAGAGTATGTGAGTGGGGCGGGGGGGGCAGGGGGTGCAGCAGAGAGAAAGAAAGAGGGACAAGCAGACTCTGCACTGAGCATGGAGCCTGATGCGGGGTTTGATCTCATGACTATGAGATCATGACCTGAGCTGAAATCAAGAGTCGGATGCTTAACCGACTGAGCCATGCAGGTGCCCCATAAATCATATTTGAAGTTAGTAAAAGAAAATTCAAATGACATGGGTCTTTTTCTTATAACTCAGGTTATATTGTGACAGTCACAAGTGAAGTGCACTATATGAAATTATTATTCCCATCTCAACTGAGTCCTTGGATGGGAACAAGTTCATACACTGGTATGTGGGCTGACCCATTAATTTTCACATGTATCACAAGTATCACATGACTGCATCCCATTAATTAGCACAGTATTTATGTACCAACTGACTGAGAACTGGCAGACTTTTTTTTTTTAATTTTTTCAGGGAACCTATAGCTGGAGTTCTATGTAACATGTCACAATCCAGTGGTTGAAAGGTAGACATTTGTCAGCTCAAACTTTATGCATTCATTCACTTACTCATTCAGTCAGGTTTGACTTACTAACTGCCAGGCACCAGCGTTTACGTGTTTAATGGTAAGAAGAGCCAGCACCGGTCTTCACGGAGCTAATTCATCTAACGGGAACTGCCACCACCAGGTGTCACTAACTCCACCCCTCACCACTCACAGCATCGGTGAGTACGAGAACATCTTTCTAATGCTGAAAGCTTCATGTTCACTCATATTTATTCAAAAATAGGTATATTTTATATCTTAATTGAAAAAATAGGGGCACCTTGGTGGCTCAGTTGGTTAAGCCTCTGACTCTTGATTTCAGCTCAGATCATGACCTCAGGGTGGTGAGATGGAGCCCTGCGTCAGGCTCCACACACAGCATGGAGTCTACTTAAGATTTTCTCCCTCTCCTTCTGCCCCTCCCCCCCAAACTTGCACTCTCTTTCAAAACAATTTTAAAAAAATAAAATAAAAAACTGAAAAAATATGTTTTGATGCAAGTTATTAGTAATTTTTTCAATAAAGTTGTATTTAGTCATCATAATAGTTTCTACATACATTTGAAAGGAAGTACAGCATCCGTTTGGGAGACATACTAGTTTGCTCATCCACAATACATCACATGCATATGGAATTGTGGTCCTCCTGCCACAGAGCTTAACCCTTCCCCCAGAAATCTACAGACTTCAGGAGCAAAGATTCTCTGCTGAGGCCTGTGATGAACTGATCACAACCAGACTGTGATCTCCACAGTGATCTCCTGCTGTGTGTTGCCCTAAAACTAATACCAGATGCACATAGTGTTACTCTGTATGTCAGTCTCTAGCAAAGCTACTTTCTTGCCCCGACATCTCACAGACAGTTTGTGATGAAAACAGTTTCAGATGTTTTTGTTATAGCCTCTTGCTTGTCCCACCACCTTCTGACTCAGACACGACTGGATGGGGGCACAAGGAAGGCTGGAATCATAAAGGAAACCCATCCTCCTACTATAAAGGTGATATGTTTGGGACAAAGCTTGTGTTTCTGATTCTCTGTTTTCCCCAAACTTATCCCTGACACCCAAAGAGAATTCTCCATCCCTCAGTTAAGTGGACTACTAACAGGTCCACCTTGCTAATATGGCAGACATGCCCAGAGTCATCCAAATCCCAAAGGAAAACACAGCTTGACCTGCCATCAAGATACTCCACTGTGCTAGACAGTGGGGAACAAGTCCCAAATACATATATGACCAATGTGCTAGCAGAAAAAGAGAGAAGGTAGTACTAATTGTCCTGGGGGAAGAGTTCCCAGAAAGTGAATGTGATTTAGACCTGAAAGAGGGTAACTTCAACCCTCAGTGGAGAGAGAAGGAAGGTCATCCAGGCTGGGGGAAGATGAAAAAGGACCTAGAAGAAAGCATGTGGCCTAGGAACTTAGGTTTTTTAGTATGCAACAATTACTGGCTCAAGCAGGTTGTAAAGTCAGTGTTGACCATTGCTTGTAGAAAGAGAGGGCATGCCAGTTGGGGAAAACATCATCCCCCAAAAAACAGATGGAAGAAGAAAAGAGAAAAAATGCATGATGAGGACAGAACCTCAGGTGGAAGTGATCTTCTCCTCATTCAAACCCTCTGGTATGTTTCATTCTGCTCAGATGATACTTATCACAGGCTACCTTGCCATTTGTCATTTATGTTCTTGTCTCTTCTCCTCTGTTGGATTGTAATTCAATTCACACAGGAGCAGCAATGGGACAGAGCAGAAATAGCAAAGGATTTGTAGTGGAACAGTCATGTTCAAATCCCAGCACTTCAGACAAGTTTCTCAGCCTCTCTTAGCCTGTGTTCTTCATAAAATATGGATGGCAATGCTTACATCTAAGGGTTGTGTTAAAAATGAAATGAACTAAGTAATAAGGCATGTGAAGGTCTCGCATACCTTAGACAAATAAGAAATATGTTTCTTCCCCACTTCCATGTTATGTCCTTAATGCTTACCTTCATGTCCTTCACATAGTTGGTGCTCAGTATGGGCAGAGTACAAAGCAGTTGTACTGATTTCCAGATCACCCCAGATTATATTGCTTTGAATAATTTTGTTTGGTTTACAGTTTACATAAAATTTACTCCAAGAATCATTTATTAATCACCTTCAATGTCTGGCACTACTAGGGCCTAGGACCATAACTGTATGTTCATCATGAGCCCTGTTCTCAAGGAGTTCAAGATTAGTGAGTTGTTCCTTTGATGACTCATCCCTATAGAAGGACTTTTAAGGAAATAAGCCAATGGTACACTAAATGAAGCCATTAAACCTGAGTAATCCAAGGACATATTTTTAGAGCCAGGTAACTCCTTCATGAGAATGTTTTGTTAACATTATGAGGGTTTTAGACAAAAATAATACCACAGTTAAAAATCAGGATTCTTAACAGAAGAAAACTCTGAGGAGAAAAGGTTTTATTCTATGTTCACCAAATCATGTTTGATCTTATTAGTGAATTGGTCCTTTAGGTAGGATATTGATGAACAGATTTAAAACTGGTTCAAGGGCATAACAAAATTCTTGTTTACATACTTTCGTATAACTTCAGCAGCTAAGAAATGGCAGCCCCAGGTTGTGATCCAAGATGAGGTAACTTTATTTAAGGTAGTGCCAGGCAAGGTAGAAGCTTAGAGGAAAGAGCCCCAGTGACAGACAGCTCAGTCAGTGGCCACAGTCATCTCTCAAGGACAGAATTTTCCAGTACAGCAGGAAAAGATATGAAAACACAAACATGCCTTAGATAATCAAGACTAAGAGACTGTCCCATTAGAACTGAACTAGAGGGGCTCAAAGATCAATTATAAATGAAATTAGGGAGAAATCCTCTCCCTCACACTGTCACTAAGCCCCATTCTCTCTTCTTGGCTTCACTCTTCAGGATTTCAACCCGTTCTTTTATCCTGCTCTATATCTGTGTGGAGAGAATATTCACAGAATCCCTCATATTGGGGTGCCTGGGTGGCTCAGTTGGTTAAGTGTTGGACTCCTGATTTCGGCTCAGGTCATGATCTCAGGGTTTCGAGATTGAGCCCTGTGTCAGGCTCTGTACTCAGCAGAGTCTGCTTGAAATTCTCTCTCTCTCCCTCTCTTTCTGCCCCTCCACCTCCCCTGTTTGCTTGCATGCACTCACACACACACTCTCTCTCTCTCTAAAATAAATAGATAAAATCTTTTTTTAAAAAAATCCCTCATATAGGCCAGGTACTATGCAAGATGTTTCATATACAATATCTATTTCATTCCATAATTACTCTAGGAATTAAATGCCATTGTTAGCTCCATTTTACAAATGAGGAAATCTAGGCTTAGAAAGTCTTCAGGTCCACACACAACTCAATGTAAGAGCTGGGATATGAACTCAGGTCTAGCTGATGACAAAGTCTATGCTTCTTAGATTGTTCATGTTTACAATTTTTTACAAATTTTATAGTTTATAAAATTTAAGTACCTGTTTGAAGGTAACGCCAAAGGTAAGTACCTTCAAATAGGTACTTTAATTTTATAAATTCCTCTGTGTTTTTTCAACTTTCATTCATTAGACGCTCTTGATAATGAAAATTCCTTTTAGACCCAAGGGAATTGCGTTTCCAGTGGTGAGATTTCAGCTGAGGTCGAGTGACGACCAGAGGCCAGAGAGGGAAGGTAGACAGTAAAAAACGATCCTAGTCGAACACAAATCATACCCGGGTGGCTAATGCAGCCAAGTCACGGGACTACACATGAGTAAGAAAGAAAATGTTTATGAACTTGCAACAGAGCCTCAGAGTGGAATGGTTGAAGGAGAATGATAGGATCAGACAAAAACTGTCTCCAGCTTAACCTCAGGTGAGGGAAAAAAGATGGGGATACACTTTTGAATGGGGATGAGAACTGGTTGTACTGGTGCCGAGTATTCCTCCTCCCTAAAATACATCCCATGACTGTACTATTCCTGAGTATAAATGTTGTCTAGGTTATTCCCAGTTTTTAAAAAAAAGCAATTGACCATATCCTTTTCACCATTTTAATGTTGAGCTATTATAATCTCACATTCCAGTGGCCTTCTAACTGCATGGTTATAGTCTCCTTACACTTACTCTGAAATTGTTTTTTCCATTGTTATCTTGCATTATAGTCTCATCGTAATGTCATGTTTAAAGGTTCCCCATACACTTGTAATGAAATCGTTTTGCAGTTCAGAATGGCATCATATTGGCACTTTAAGCAGGGTATCCATCACCCTGTATTGATAGTTTTCACAACAAAACACCCTATTTTAGTGGCTGTGAAAGTAAATAGCTGTTGCCAGTGATCTGTTCTTCCATTTCAAACTTAAATGGTCTCATCTGTTTTATTTTACCTTGCAATTTTCACACCCACTGTGGTATGGGCCAAATTTATACTGTTTGCTTTCAAATGAGGACTGTCATTCCATTGGCTCATAAATGTGTGTATGACGAGGCACTTATCTGTTTTGGTTTGGCCTCTGTGCCGTAGAGAATCCCTTACAGTCTGATGATCAATACAGTTTGGCCACTCCATGTACAAGGCTAATGTAGATAAGTCTTCTGCTAATTGAAATCTGGAGGCAAATTATTTGGTAAATGTTTTCAAATCAAACTAACTGAATATCCAAAAGTTATGTATGTAATTACTTCACTACACAATCACACCAAAAAAGAACTCTATTTCCAAATAGCCACACATGCAAAATTTGCATAGCATTTGAAGGCCAAGGCTCAGAGACAGGAAACTTGAGATGAATGCATGTTGTGTTATTATAATTATTACCCAGAATTGGGCATTTTTATGTAATTTTTTTTTTAAGTGCCATCATCACCTGTGGATGGTTAAACTTGGAGATGTTACCAATTCGACTTAAATCTCCACTTTAGAAATTAAATGTTACCCAACCCAAGTCTAATCCAAACTAACTCTCACTTGGAAGTCGGCCAGGGCGGGCGCAAGTCTCCTGACAATAGGCTTCACTTTTGAGATCTTTCTCTTCCCTGCTGTTAAAAGAGCCATTACTGCCTCCGACGCAGCTCGGCTTCGGCTGTTTTGACGGTTTTTCACATGTCCAGCCAGAAGTCGGAGGAGCAAAAAGAGAATAAAAGCGATACATCTTTACAAGAAAAGATTTCTGCTAGCATTTTCATACTCAAAGAAATTTGGCATTCAGTTGGAGCTGGGAGCAAAGCTTCAGATAAGCCTTTATTTTATACAAAACTACTTCTCTGTCTTTAGGAGTTAACACAGATAATGAGGATGACGCAGCCCGCGACCAGTTGGGCCACAGTGTTAAACACTGTAAATCCACGTGTTTTAGGCGTGTGTGCCTGAGCTAATGCTTGAATATATTTTCTGTCCGGAAGCAAGCAGAAACAGCCGCAGCCATGATTTCGGGTCTTGGATAACCCATGGTGCCCAAGAAGTGATAGTTCTTTTACATATCCCCTCCCAATTTAAATTTGCTTTACGTAAAAAAACAAAGACATGTGCTCTCATTCCAAGAGAATATGGCATGAACTGGAAAACCAAGCAAAATATGAGATAGGGTTAAGAATCACTCCACAGTGTCCAGCCCAAACGCCACCAGCTCAGTGTGAAGCCCTGCTGATTCTCATTTCAGTGCATTCAGAATAAACCCAAAGAGGACCATGCATACTCGAATGAACACGCATGAAAAACCTAAATGTGGTTTTAAGATATAACCTTAATTATAAGCAGCTGAGCACTGCCTGAAAAAACCTCCTGTAACCTTACAGAAGGGTATCACTATATATTCATGGTCTCTGAATTTCTCTGCCTTCAGGCTCTGATAAGCATTTTATCACCTTATCATCAGCTCCTTCTCCTACTCCTGAAAGTAACTGCTAATTCCAGACCTTCTCCAGGCTCCTTAGAGGCTCAGCCCTGCACCTCTCACTCACAGCAGTGGACATTGCCTCCCTCCTCACTAGGAAAATGGAATCCACAGGCATGATCTCACCCTCCAGCTCTCCACCCCACTGCAGCCACCACTTTTCTTCAGTCTCAGAGAATGAGATGAGTCTGCCTTTGAGTCTGCCTTTAAGACTCATCTCCCTCCTCTGGGACCTCATTTAATCAGTTGAACTCTCCCTCACTTATATCTCAAGTTAAGCTCCTCTCTCCCTACTGTCTCCTCTTTTGCCTATAAACATCTTCAAGTTGCTCCCATTATTTGAAACAAAAAAAACAAAAAACATCTACTTTGATCCCATTTCTCCCTTGTCCCCGGATCTCCCTTAGCTACGGCCCCAGCCTCTCTCTTCTCCCCACCATATCTCCAGCTAAACTTGTCAAAACAGCAGTATCCATTCATTTCCAGTGAGAGCTCCATTGCAGTGTCTTCCAACCCCTCCTTCCTACCAGAACTGCCCTTGTTTCAGGAGTCACCTTTCTGTGTTCACCCAAACACTGAATTATGTTGATAATTACTGCCTCTTTAGTGAACTCTACCCTCTCTTAACAGCAATTCTACCATCATCTCCTGACTTCCTTTATTTCACTCTGACTATTCCTTCTCTCCTTTTGACATGACTATCCCTCCTCTGCCTACCCTTTCAATGGTGTTGCATCCCCTCCTGAATGCTATTCCTCTTCTACCCTTCCTTAATCTCTTCCACCCTTGTGATTCCAACTACCACATAAAAGGGATGTGTTCTCTGTCCCCAGCACTGATTTCTCCCCTGAATTTCATATTATACATATAACTGCCTCCTAAACAACTCTACTGAGATGTCATGTAGACATCATAAACAGCACGTCCAAAATGGCGGGTACCATCTTCTCCCAAATCCATCTCTTCCTCCTGTATTCTCTTTCTACACTGATATCACCACAATCCCCTGAGGTGCCCAAACTAGAAACTTAGGAGTCATCCTTGATTCCCCACTTCATTCTCTACATTAACCAAGTATTTCTGACTTAATGAAAACTTTATTGAATACCATATCCTCCTCCCCATTCCCACTGCCGCTTCCTTATTTAAAGCCCTGGTAATCAGAAGCTAGTCTACTTAGTAGTTTCTCCATCTGTCTCCCTTTAGTTAGCCTTGTCACTTTCAAATGATCTTCCACAAAACAACCTTTCTTTTCTGCCTAAAAAAAAATAAATAAATCTAATCATATCATTTCCCTTCTCAGAAATTCCTTAATGGCTCCCTCAGCTATAAGATATTTTGCAGGCTCCTTCACATTTCTTACTTTGCCTTAAAGAGCTTGCCCCTGCTGACCTCCCCAGCTTCATCTCTCCCCTCTCCCTGACTCACATTTTATGGTCTAGGAACACTAAATCTTTCACAATTTCTCCAAATACCACGCTGCTTCACACATCCATGACTTTACTTGGACTCTAGGGAAAATACCTAGGGTCCTTTCTCTAAGTTGACTTTGATCTATAGATCAAACAATGTATTTATTGGGCTTTATGGATGATACACTCAAATTACCTCAGTTAAAGGGGTTTTGGTGTAACGTAACTGACAGGAAGTCCTATAAAGGCAACATAGAACCAGGCTTGTGGGAGAACGGAAATACCATTTTAAGTACAATAGCAACTCTAGGAGGATTATTCATAGGAACCCTCCACTGCTGCTCATAGAGTTTCTCCTCCAGAAGATTTGTCTATGGCTCATGGCTCAAGTGTTCCTCCATTACAGTGGCCCAGCTTTTTGTTTTACTGCTTTTGCAGCAACTTATTTACTCTCACCATATTGTGGTTGCTCTCTTCTCTTCTTTCTAGCCTGTAAGTGCTTATTGCCTTCTCTTCTGTATGTCTTTCTGCTTTTACCACTTTCTTGCCTTATTATCTAGTACTAGAATTTAAACTTCTCATAGAAAAGGTCAGATTGCTTGGCTAAGTGCCATCTGTCTAGATACCCTAGATACTTCTTTGGGCAGCATTGTCCCCCTTGACCATTTTATAGGTGTAAAGTGTCTTTTCCTGGGTGTGAGAGTCACATAGAGAAATTAGGAAGATTTCTGAAGCAGTTGCCACCAAGAAGATTGTAGATATGTGTACCCTGGGACCTCGCAGAATAAGGTGATATAACTGGCAGAAGCTCTCCATGACTTGTAAGTTCATTTTTTAAATCCTTACAATTATACCATCATAAGAACACCATTTGTTGAGCAACTACTATGTGACAAATACTTCACATACATTATTTTTAATTCTCACCAAAATGCTGGAAGACAGCCACTGTTAAAACTTTGCTGAGTACCAGCAGGGATGGTTAGCATGCTCGAGGTTGCACAAATGACCTAGTAAATGGTCAAACAATTTGAAGCCAAAAATGCCTGGCTCCATGGCAAATGCCATTCCCTCTGAACTTTGCTATATCTAGACTATATTCCTCCAGCCTCGTGTCTTTAATTTATTACAGACCACTCTGTAATACTTACCACCTTAAAGCTTTTCTTATTCCCTAGCTATGTCTTTGTACAATACAAGAATGAAGTTGCTTCTTTTGACACCTGATAACTCAGTCTCACTGTCTAATATATGTGAGACCCTCATCTCCAAATTTCTGCCTGTATCACGCTCAGTCAAAAATTGATCAAAGTTCAAAATTGACAGTACAATCTCCTCATTAGTCCACTTCTCTCATTGAAAAGATGGCTTCAGTATAGAAATAGCCCAGCAGCATTTTTCTTTAGAATGTGACTATACATTAAATATACAAGTATGCTGACATCTAAGTAATTTTAAAAAGAGAGAAATGAATGTGGAGTTTTAACTTCTGTTGGCTCAGTAAGGAGGATGGAAGAGTTCATACTTTTAACAAATGTATGTAAAAAGACATGCACATTTGAACAGAGTAGCAAAAATTTGTATGACTGTGGGAATACAAATATTCCTTTCTTTTTTTTGTATCTATGTGAAGTTTTTTAAACCGAAAAACTAAACACCATGAGCGACTACACACACCCCAGCTTAGCCCAGTTCAAACACCACTCAGAGGTGCTGAGCTGAGAGGAATCCATTATGAGATCAGGGTGCTATACCACTAAATGTGATTTCCAACATTTTATTTCCACCTTTCTTTTCAAATTGCACTTACTCCCACGACTGCTCTCCTCTATTAAAGGTAAGGGCAATAACATTTCTTCTTTTAAAACAGCAATGATATTACAAAAGAAAAATAGTCAAAATTTGCAAAGTTCTTTTGGAGTTCTCAATGGAAATGGAAACCAATCTCTACTTAACTTGTCCTATGGCTGGCATCCCCTAAATCACTACCTGGGAATAATAGCTTACAAATTTTAACATTAAATAAATGTATTTATATAACATTAAATATATATAACATTAAATAACATTATATATAACATTATATATATATAATACATATAATAAATATGTATTATATTTATATATACATATTTATATATATAAAATAATATATATAAAACATATAATAACAATATATATAACATTAAATATATATAACATTAAATAAATAAATGACATACTCTAATTTGAAAAGGGTAAATCAATTTAAGCCATTTTTGTTTAAAATCAGCTCCTTAGGCTGTACACTCATAGTGGTTGCCAAGTTTCAACCCAAAGTGAATGTTAAGGTCTATGTTATTAACCCTTGAAAAATGAGCTCTATCATGGAAACAATGACAGACTTGGGGACTACCAGGTGCAGCTGTTGAAGCTGACAGTCACTCAAGTAAGAGTAATGCTTGGTTTCTTCATATGCAAATCACATAATATGTGCTTACCTTTAAAGGGCAATGTCAGATTATTGTAGAAGTGTTTAGATATAAATACCTTTTTTTTAAGAAACCAAATTCATTTATACTGAACTCTCTATGGCTGACATACCATGATAAATCACCTCATTACACAGGAAACCACAGAGATCACTACTGAAGATGAGTATGATTGTAAATGAGTCTGCTGGAATCCTACTGTGGCTTGCAATGACCCTCAGTAAAAAGATACCTGTAGATCATGCCAATAGTTGCCCTTGGAACTATCCGGAAATAGGGAGCAGCTAATACCCACACTTACAATGCTAGCCAAGTAAGTTTTCTAGGGCTTGAATTTTGATTCTTAAAAGGAAGCTATGGGGGTATATTTTTCTTAGCAATATCTGTCAAGCAAATATAAGCCTCCTTTGAACGGTGTTTGCAAGAGGTTGAGAAATACACCTCAGTGAATTTATATGCTGGGAAGAGTCACATGGTAGCCTCTGGGTGCTGATGATATTCTAAATCTTTATCTAATAATCATTACAAGGAGTGTGTGTGTGTGTGTGTGTGTGTGTGTGTGTGTGCAATCACAGAGCTGCACACTTAAGAGCTGTATACTTTATTCTCTATAAATTATTTTGCAACTTTTTAAAAAAGTTAAAAAGCAAAGCAAAACAGAACATTCTGACATCACTACATCATTTTTCAAGTGGCAGTCTAGGACAAGAGCTGCTACTGCAAACTTTAAGTGTCACTTGCCCAAATTGGAGATCCACGCTGTGCTCTCCTCTCTGGCCCTTGGCTCCTGAGCCCTTTCATCTTCTTCCTGTGGAAAGATGTCAAGGTAGAATTCTCCCTGGTGAATTCTCCCTGGTGTGAATTTTCTATTCAAATCTGGAAGCATGCATGCTAAAGTGAGATTTCCAAAAAAGACTATACTGTTTTTATAGAGAAGAAATAAGATGAGAAGTTGTCTGGACAACTGGCTGGGGGATTGGGGGGGGGGGTTGGACAGAGAGAGAAGGGGAAAAAAATAAAATGTTCTGAAGGATATACAGAGCTGGAGATCAAAGATCCCTGGTTTTTCTATCCTCAGGAGTCCCCACAGGCTTCTTGATCCTCAGTTCACCCTTCCTACCACTATTCATAATCTTACAACCTGTATCTCTCACATCTACCTCGCCCCCTCTCACCTGCTCAATCGCCAGGTAGAGGACAAAAGGAACTGAGAAGTCTCCAGCTGTGCTGTCTGCCCCAGACAATGGGTGCTGTAACAATAGCTCAGCCTCATGTTTAACAATCAAATCATCCATTTAATTTTCAATTTATTTTCAAGGTAGGAACTTTTCTGGTTCTTGGTAAAGAAAACCCTAAGTATATTCAATATCTGTATTTATGCTGTATGCAGACACTTGAGTATATGGCAAATGTGGTTTTAGTAGCATACACTGTTCCTTATTTAATTCATCTAGCCTGACAGAGTTGGTAAGAATGAATGCAACAATAGTAATATTTCATTTAGACCCACTGGCATTTCTCCTGATGTCCATTAAAAAGATGTAATATATATTATAAATGTGAGAGCAGGTAGATACACAAGCATGCACTTTACTACAAGGTACATTAATAGAATGATAAATCCCATGGATTCAATCTACAAGAACCAAAATACTCTGAGTGAAGACATCTGTACAGAATTAGGTGCCAAATGAAATGTCACAATCAAATAAAACATCCCTTTACGAGAATCATAGGAATTTTTAGAGCTAGAAGGAACCTTTGAAATCGAGTGAGACTTGCTCCTTGACAGACATCTAACCAACGTTTAAGAAAGATTAAATGACTTACGCAAGGTCACACCTCGTTAGTGGAAAAGCCATGACTAGAAACTTCCTTCTGTAGGCAAAGTGTTCCTTCTACTACACCATGACGGCAACTGCTTATGAAGCAAAAACACACATGGGCTCACCATAACATCCTTGTGCATTCATTTCAGTGTGTCAGTGGGTGTTCTTTGTGATGCATGCTTACAATGTATCACACATTCTGTTAACTTGGCCAAACCCTTCTCTTGAAGACTGAGTCTGGAACCAAATTGGCTTCTTCAGGCCTTTGAGTACGTAATACAAATCCACAGGCCCTGCGAGCACTCACGTGGTTGGTGATGGAGCCAAATATTGGCCATTGATGTTCTATATGGATAGCCACACAGAGCCAACTTCTCCAAACAAGCAAGATTAAAATTTTATTTATTTAATATAGTACCTCTGTCCTAACTGGACCAACGTAATATGAAAGCTGAAATTAAGAGAAGTATTACAACTCAGAACATTTCCACATAGAGCTCAGAACCAAGGGGCACAGACGCTGGGACAGCAGGGAGGGGGAGAGAGTGACCATTTCAAGTTTCCAGGCCCAGAGTACATTAGGTGAACCTCCATCAAGCCACGTCCACAAAAAGGGCTCCAAACTGAATCACAGGTTTTGGACTATGGAGATTGGAGGTTAAGACTATGGATATTGAAGGGCACCTGGCTGGCCCAATCAGTAGCACATGCGACTCTTGATCTCGGGGTCATGAGTTTAAGCCCCACATTAGGCATAGAGTTTGCTAAATAACAATAATAATAATATTCTTAAAAAATAAAATAAAAAGGATATGGATATCAAAACTGCAATACTTCATCAAATAAATATCTGACACGCGATTACCAAAGACTCAAGCTGAAGGCCAGAGAGAACATTAAAACAAACATCCAGCTTTGCTCCTGCCAGTCTGTCTTTGAGAAATTAAGTTTGAGTAACACCGACCTCAGCTGACCTTCTGTACAACAACGTGAAAGTCAGAACCTACGCCTGTATCTCAGCTGAAATGTTGCATGAACCAAGCATATGGGATTAGAGTCCAGTTTAGATAGTAACATTCTTAAAACAGCTCTCACCACGAGGACAGTGCGACACCACGGTAGGAGCAGGTTGCTAACTAATACAAATGATTACAAGAATCAGTGTCTACCCATAATTGAATTTAGGAAATCATCAAGGAAGCAAAAAAGAACCACAAAGCCAGGCTAACCCAGGACAGGTTGTCTTTTTTAATTTTTTTTTTTTTAACGAAATCTTGCCATTTGCAACGACGCGGATGGAACTAGAGGGTATCATGCTAAGCGAAATAAGTCAATCAGAGAAAGACAAGTATCATATGATCTCACTGATATGAGGAATTCTTAATCTCAGGAAACAAACTGAGGGTTGCCGGAGCGGTGGGGGGTGGGAGGGATGGGGTGATTGGGTGATGGACATTGGGGAGGGTGTGTGGTATGGTGAGCGCTGTGAATTGTGTAAGACTGTTGAATCACAGGTTGTCTTTTGTTCTTTTGTAGAAATGTGTAGCCGGAAACCACTAGCTGCACTGCCTTGGACACCAGTAAAATTCCTGTAGAGTGTTTTATAAAGGTAATGAACTTGTATGTGCCTCGCTGAACAGGCCTGCTATTAAATCTTCCCTAAAAAATGGGATGAGATTGCTGCGGTGTTTTGTGAGCAATGTGAGCTTTGCCGTAGCACAGTCAGGGATTTTAATCGTTGGCCCCAAAATTATGATTTTCACTAAGTAAAATACAATTGAAAACAACCCAGAACACCCTCCATATCATCAATTTTTAATCTGCCTTCGTTTTAAGATTTCCCTTGTTAGGAGCAGATTTGGGGGAAAGGAGTAAAGAAGAAATCTCAAATGACGAATGTCCAGCCCTGACAAGCCAATCACAAACAAATTAAATGTCCATCTCTGTCACAGCCGGCGACCCCAGCCTGGCCTGGGGGAAATCCTCCATGTTGTTCAGAACAAATGTATTGGAGGCTAATCAAAATCTAATGAATCCCTCGGGAAAATAGCTTCCTTAGTCCACATCTATGAGAATTATACTCAATTTGGGGGAGGTGTCTACCAGTTGTTCTCTGATACAGCAATTGTTTTGTGAAAAACAGAACGAGACACCCCCAGAAAGACATTTCAGCTAAGTCCATTATTCAAATCTATGCTTCACCCACCGAAGTGTCAAGGTGATGCATTTGCTGATCTGTCTCACAATACATTTTATTACTGACATGCACAGAGCAAAAGACCAAAGGAGGAAAGTCGGGCAGGGCAAAAGAAAGAGAAGCAATTTTTGACTTCCAAACAAAGCCCAAACAAAGCCCGCCTGTAACTACTTGGTCTGACTAGCTCTGCCAGTTTCTTTTGTCTAAAAGAATGAGAAGGAAAAAACAAAAGAGAGGAGCGGATAAGGGTGAGTTTGGAACATTAATGTAACCTGCAGAGGGCCATGAGGAGGGCAAAGAAACAAGAAAAAGGCACCAAGAGAGTTATCATCCGCATGAATCAGATTTGTCCTGCATTCTGATTCTTTTCTGGACCTCTCACCCTCCTGGAAGACAAGCTCTTTCCATACAAAATAAAATCCATCATAACCGTGTCAGATATTTCTCACATGCCTCCTAGGTACCGGGCACTTGACACACATTATCGCTAAATCTCACATCCACCTGGCAAAGAAGGCGTTATTATTCCCATTTTAGAGATGAGAAAACCGAGCTTTGGAGAGGCTCAAACCTTGCTGCCGGCCAACTACAGAGCTGTTAAATGGCAGACCAAAATTATAAACCCAGAGCCTAATCCATCACCATAATTGAATCCTTTCCACTCTCCCTTTCCCCCTGGGCTTCTCAACAGTTCTCTCTCAGGAGGCTCCCATTGCTTATAGTTCCACATTCAAGGCAAATTGGAAGCTGCTTCCTAACAAAGCATCCCTACTACAAACCATGTCATCCCTAAGATAGGTAACAATCACTTGCTTTCCTACTTTGCAGATTATGTAATTAGTCAAAGCAAAGTGGGGCCAAAAGCATGTGGAAGCAAAGAGCAATTTAGGGTTACACTTCTCTTATGTATATTCAGCTTTTGCATAAAGACTTATTGTTCTCACCTTTCTGGGCAGATGGAAAAGTGCTGGGCTTCACCATCATTTTAAGGTTTACAGTCCCTGGAAGGGCTCAGATGAAAATGAGGCAACATGGGGCGCCTGGGTGGCTCAGTCGTTAAGTGGCTGCCTTCGGCTCAGGTCATGATCCCAGAGTCCTGGGATTGAGTCCCACATCGGGCTCCCTGCTCAGCGGGAAGCCTGCTTCTCCCTCTCCCACTCCCCCTGCTTGTGTTCCTGCTCTCTCTGTCTCTGTCAAATAAATAAATAAAATCTTTAAAAAAAAAAAAGAAAATGAGGCAACATCCATATGGTTCTAGTTTTTTGGGGGTTTTTTGTTTTGTTTTGTTTTAACAAAGAAGCCTACTACATACCTCTAATTAAAGTATATACATTAGCATTGGAAATGGTAATTAAAGGATTTATACACATCTAGAGTCCTCTGACAACACACTCATTCATGTTACTATCTAAATGGTCGATTTGGGCGCCTGGGTGGCTCAGCTGGTTAAGCGACTGCCTTCGGCTCAGGTCATGATCCTGGAGTCCCTGGATCGAGTCCCACATCGGGCTCCCTGCTCGGCAGGGAGTCTGCTTCGCCCTCTGACCCTACCCGCTCTCATGTGCTCTCTCTCTCTCAAATAAATAAAATCTTTAAAAAATAAATAAATAAATGGTCGATTTGTTCCCATGTGAATTTACAATTTGAATACTATTTTATGGTCCATTCCAAAGACATGTTTCGAAGGGAGTGGAGACATCTCTGAAAAAAAATCTAGAAACTTAACTTTGGGTTGGGATGATGAATTTCTTTTTTAATTGCCTTTAATCTTTCTAAGCACTGGATTAGTAATCTTTGCTAAAAGCGATTTTGGCATCCACGGACTAGCCCCCTTAGGGACAATGTGATATCACTGAGTGCCAGAGTAACATGGAAGCAAGAATCTGGGAGCTGGAGTCAGAAATACAATGGCCTCAAATTCTAGCTTCTCTTCTTGCTGGCTGTTGACTTAGGGTATATTATTTAAATCCCCTGAGTCTCAATTTCTTCCTGTGTAAAGAGAGATCAGTATGTTTCACAGGGTGGTTTTAAGGATTGAATAAGGTAAAGTATATAAAGCCCAACAGAATGCCTTGACACATAGCAGGGTCAAAAGCTATTCCACTCTATACTTTTCTTCTAGATTCTGGCAATATTCATTCAGTCAGCATTCAACCAATACTTTTGCATTTCTCCTAGGTAACAAGGCACAGATCTAAGATTCTTAGCACTAAAATGAGTAAGTTACTGTCTTTTTTTATTCTTAAAGAGCTTATGGACAAGTGGAGGACTTATATACTATTTACACATATATAGAAATGTTTCTCTTAGACATTATGTGATAAGTAAAACTAATTGCTAATATTTATTGAATACTTTCATTGTGGCAAACACTGTGCTTTATACTATTTGGTTTAATGCGTACAACCTGAATGTTATGGAAGATATAAATAAAATGCTATGAAAGCCCAGAGAAAAAACCTATTCATACCAAGAAAAGAAATAATGAAAGCTCTTCCCAAATATTTGTGATATTTAAATCCAGTCCTAAAAGATGAGTCGGATTTTAACATCCTGATATATTTAATAGCCTAAGAGGGGAAGCCTGTTCCAGTTGGGGGGGGGGGTGGGGAGGGAGGAGACAGAAAGACCAAACATAAAGATCATAAAAGCACTCAGAAAACCACAAGGATCCCAGAGTGGCCACTGGACAAGGAGATGAGGCTGGAAAGATAGACTGTAGAAAGCACAGAGGCCATGCTAAGGACTTTAGATCATTCCCCATAGGAGAACCTGTGAATTGCCTAATTGGATCTAACTTTAAAGAAAACCTTGGCAGTGGATAAGGCAGATTAGAGCAAGGACTAACTGGATGTAGGAAGCCCCATCCTGGGCCCGGAAATGAAGGTCAGAAAAGTGCGTATGTTCACTGCTATCCCTGCCAAGAAGTGGGGGATGAATACAGTTCCTTCCAGTGGTATTGGTGTAGAGAGGGGGAAATAAATGATTCGAACTAAATTTGTAGCTGTCACTGTCTCCCAGAAAGATCAGATTCCTAATAGCCGGAGGAAATCCAATAGGCAAAGAAAAGGCTGTTTAATAGAACTCAGGGACCAGAGAGCAGATATGAGCCAAGTCTAGGCCTTAGGAAGATTCATACTGGGATTTTTAAACTTATCTGAGGCTTTTTAGTACATATCCCACTAGCAAAAAGCCAATCACTGCAAAACATTACCTCCTAAGGACTTTATGACTTTTTTTTTTTTTCATGTTTGCAGTGGGTAGAAGGGTCGTGGATATCACTTGCATGTTGAATACCCCTCAACTCCTCAAGGAAAGGTTCTGTTTATTCCCAACTTTGTTCCCCCAGCTCCTATACTGGACATGGGACATGGAGAATGTTGCATAACTCCACTAAATGTTTGATTATTTAATCAATCAATTCAAGACTCGAGACAGTTATAAGCTCGACCAGACTTTGGCTGGATCTAGTAAAGTGGGAACCACTCGTTTAGCATTTCAGACAAGGGGACTCAGTAAGATCCATTTCTAGGTCATCCCTGCATCTCTGGAAAGAGAGTCCCCAGGAGAAGTCTATTTCATCCTCCCCAAGCCCTGTAATATGTGTGAGACAGTACAAAAGCAAGGGAACCCTTGTTCTTAAATATTAGCTATTTACTCCACTCCTGTATACCTTCTAAGTATTGGCATTTGTGTGAGCTGGTCTCTCCTAAACAAGTAAATGCCTGACATATGGTAATATGTACAATTTATATATCTTTTAAGATAGACAGGTGTGTACATGAAGTCTAGAAGTTTTGTTGCAAAACTCATTTTCCTCCTCTCAGTCTATAATTGAGTCCCTCCTCACTGGTGTCCCTCTGTCTTCACCTTCCATTTATGCCTGACCCTTCAGTACAGTGTCCTGGCTTTTTCCTCTTAACCTTGGACGTGGGTTTTCAGTCAAGTGTGGTTCCATCCAGTATTCTCTCTACCAGAGCTGGGTATGGCTCTTGCAGTTCCAGGATAATTGAGAAGATGAAGGAAAATAATCATTCCTCGTCCAAGCTCAGAATTAAATATGTAAAAGACAAATCTCTCTTGTATTTGATTGCACATTAAAGCAGAACTCCCTTGTTATGCATATAGAGTCTTTCTGATTTGTTTATTTTTCCAAAGAATATCTTTTGTCATCATCAGTAGATATGTGCCAGGGCTCCAGAAGGTATGGAGCCCAAGAAAGAGTTGGAGGAAAAAACTTTGTCTTGATATAATAGTATAAAGATATAAAGTAGTAAAAATAATGCAATGTTTTATGATTTTTTGATGGGATTTCTCATATTTTAAAATTAAACATCTATGAAACAAATACCACTCGGTGGCTCTACCTTGAAACTCAGCTTACCCAGCTGGGACATATCATGAGCAGTGCTGATGTGCTTCAGTTAAACACATCGGTTCTGACATGGCCTTAATTTCTATGAAAGGACAAAAAAAAAAAAAAAAAAAAAAGCTGGGGCACAGAAAACTTTGGATAAAATTATGTTCCATGAAACATGGCCTTATTTTTAATTTTGCCCTCACTGGATACTTTACAGACCAATTTTTTTTTTAAACAAAGGAGGATTGCTGACTTATTTCCATATTTAAAAGAAAAAAAAAACAAAGTGGAGCTAAATTTCAACTGAAAGATTTCAATTAAGCATAAAGCAAAGTTTCATGACTGAATTTGAGGGTTCTTCTTTAAAGTTTAAGAGAAAGAGAGGGGCTAGTCACAGAGACTTCAAATCTTGTAAATATTCAAGTCTTGTTGTAGGACACAGGAGAAGATTGATCACAAGAAACAATGGGAGGAAGGCAGTTCCTTGAGCACGTCAAGCTCCTGCACATTCCATTCCCACTACTTAAAATGCCTTTCCCACCTGGCAAACTACTATTCATCCCTCAAAACCCAGATCAGATGTCACCTTCTTTAAGGAGCTGTCCTTATCCTTCACCACAGTGGTAGTTAATCACTCATCTCTCTGTCATCCCTGTATTATGTACATAGTGTGGTTATTGCACTTCTTCTCCTAAGTCGTATTTGTTTGTCCATATGTCAACTTCTCTACCAGAAATATTAATTCCCTGAAAGCAGGCCAATGGCTTATTGATCTTGGAGGAAGTAGAATATCTGAGACCTAACAGGTACATTTTTCACATTGTGGAATTGAAGAAGCAAGAACTAAATATGCAAAACTGCTAAGCAGTTCTTCTTGGAACTTACTCTGCACAGCCTGAGAAGTCAAACGAGAGTCGGTCTTCAGCACCCTTAGTCTCCTTTGGCAATTTCTTTCCATCCTCTGATTTCAGCTGTTTTTCTGATGATTACCACATCTACATCTCCAGCCCTGAACTTTTCTCCAAGTTCTAGACTCACATCTCCAACAGCCAGCTGAACATTTATTTCCACATAAGTAGCCCATGAATACCTCGAGTTTCAATATACCCAAAAAGAACTTTTCGTTCCTTTGCCACAAATTGACCCATCTTGCTGTGCCCTCTACTTGGGTTCATTTCCCCTGTATGACAAGGTAAACACTGAGAGTCAGCTTTTCTCTCCACTCTATTATCTACCCTCTTCATTCAGTCGCCAAGTCCTTTCAATCCACCCATCCTCTCTCTCTCTCTCTCTCTTGCTTGGGTCTTCTCTTTGCCACTTCTACTGAATTACTTCAAGCTCTCAATATATCTCTCCTAACCAATGCGATAAACTACTAGAAGGTTTCCTGTTTGCAGTGTTTTTAACCCAACTCCCATTATGCTGCAAATTACTTCCCTAAAACATAGACTCTCATCAGTTCTCTGCTTAAAACATCACTGATGGCTCCGCACTGATACAACCTCAGACTGGGACCCCAAGCCCCCAGCAGTCTCTCCTCTTCCTGTCCATCCATCATTGTCTCGTCCTTCCCCACATTGGGCGCGCACCACACACACACTTCAAAACCCCTCTGTGCCCTGTCCCCCAGGTCTTTGCTCAGGTTGTTCTACCTGGAAAGTCCTCTGTCTCTCACTTCTTTCCTCTTTCTCCATGTCCCTGTCAATATCTTACTCATATTTTTTTTAAGATTTATTTATTTATTTGAGAGAGAGCGCACACGAGTGCATGAGCAGGGGGAGGGGCAGAGGGAGAAGGAGATAAGCAGCTGAGCTCAGGTCCCCACCTGGGGCTTGATCCCAGGACCCAGAGATCATGACCTGAGTCGATGAAATCAAGAGTCAGATGCTTAACTGATTGAGCCACCCAGACGCCCAGTCTTACTCATACTTCTAAGCCAGCATTTCTTAACTTGTACTCTGGATCCTCAAAGGGGCCAGAGATCAAATTAAGGGGATTTATGGACTTAGATTAAAGAAAAATTACATCTTGACTTTCACTAACTCCAAACTGAAATGTAGCATTTCTTTCTATTATGAATTTAGGGAACAAACTACAGAAACACTAGAAGTACATGTGGCTTTGTCACAAATAGAAATCAGATATATCCATATCACATTACAGTCACTGCAAATATCTTGAATTATCACTTATGCTCATCACTACTTCAAAATTACAATAGTTATTAGATCTGCAACTGGAAATTTTTATTTAATACCTTTAGAAAGAAGTGTACTTATGATTTCACAATTTTTTTTGATATTTCAACAAATGTGTTTTCAATAAAATTGGTTTCCATTATAATCTTTTGTGTCTTATTTAATAGATTTCAAAACATTATTCTGAGAATGGGTCCATAAGCACAAGAAAAGGTTAAGGATGCCTCTCTGGGTTTCTCCCAAACTCTACCTCCTCTGAGAAATTTTCCCCCATCACCCCACCCCCACCACACACAGTTTAAATTAATATCTCCTTCCTGCTTAAACCTAACAGCTAGTTGAAACTCCCTCTGAGGCACTCATCACCCTGCCATCCTTTGCCGTTATTTATTAGTCATTTACTAGGTTTTTAAGGTCCTGAGGATAGGAACATTTATTTCCGGTTTTTGAGAGTCTCTCCTGGTGTGTGTGTTCATGGTAGGTGATGAACCTGAATTCCGCTGAACACGTTCCTTTTTCAGTGAGCGTTTTAGGTTAAAGGAATTTAAATTAAGAAAATAGATATGTTGCTGATGTATTTCTGTGGCTGATGTGAGCTTGCCATCGTGTAACTCGATCCGAATAGGTCTGTCCCCCTACCTGATTTCTGCGTCTCAGAGCAAAACGGGGGAACATGGGCAAGGACAGAAAAGGTGACTCTAGAAATTCTCTTTTAGTAATCCAGACACATGGCAATGAATGATTTATACACACACACACACACACACACACTAGAAGGTTTTCTTTACAGCTCCATCACATAACTAACAGTTTAAATGAGTTGGATTTGAACACTCACAAGATAATAAGAAAACATTTGGAATACTGACCATTCAGTGGCCATCTATGCTGTAGGGTCAAAAAAGTATTTCTGGAACAATGATTTTTATTGTTACTTGCTATTGCATGGCATAAGGTCTTTGTGTGAGGATATAAACCAGTTCCTCCCCGATGAAGGTATTTTACATTCAGTGATACCCAAATCCATAACCTTAATCATGTGGTTTAAAGAAATAATGTACCATAACATAGGCATGGGACACTCAGCTCTGAACAATTAAATGAGATTGATAAAAATCAACACCAGATAAACACCCTTTTGACAATAGGCCTCATCATATGATGCTTGAGAGAAACCGAGTTGCAAATTATAAAAACATATAAAAAATGCTGTGAAAGATTTCAATTTAACACAGAGATAAATATTACAACTATGTGTTTAACCAACTAATCAGGAATTTGGTCATTCTTTTATTTTATTACTAGTACAGTGCCTAAGACGTAACAAATGGCCCCAAAACCATTTGCCAGGAATATACATTTGCATGCTGATATTTTATGATTCACAGTTTGTCCTTACTTGTGCAAACTCCCTGCTCATTTTCTTCTTCCAGTTTTACCTATTTTAGTGTTCCCTGACACACTCTTGCTTCTTCTGATGACTGGCAAAGGAACTACTAATACTGGTGGTAATAATAAGAAGAAGAAATAATAATAAATACCCCATGTCTGCATAATGTTTTATAGCTGTCAATGTTTTAGCTACTAATATTTCAGCTTAACTCTCATAAGAAAACTGTGAGGAAGACAGGATTATTATACTGAATATATGGATAAAGGGACCAAAACTCATGGAAGTCATTCGCCCCAGTTCCCACAGCTTGTGAGTAATATAATCAAAGCATGTATCCAAGCCTACTGAGTCCAAATTCAGTTCTCTTTCCATGTTTCCATTCTAAGTTGGGTAAGAGCTGAAAATCAAATAACTCTATTTGGATGATTTCTGAATTGAATTTCAGCTCTTCATCAATCATGGTGGTTAAAGGTGTGATAGACCACAGGTAAACAGCAGGCACTTAATCATTTGTTCACCTACTTACACAACAAACAATTCTTCAGTGCCTCATATTTGCCAAGCATATAAAATCACTTGGCAGTGGGGCGCCTGGTTAACACAGTTAAGCATCTGCCCTTAGTTCAGGTCATGATCCCAGGGTTCTGGGATTGAGCCCTCTGTCAGGCTCCCTGCTCAGGGGGAAACCTGCTTCTCCCCATCCCTCACCCCTCTCCCCTGCTTGTGCTCTCTCTCTTGCTTGTTCTCACTCTCTCAAATAAATAAATAAAATCTTAAAAAAAAAAATCACTTGGCAGGTCCAATTGTCCTTAAGCACTTAGGGTATTTACGTTATAAGGATACAACTTAGATTGGTATATTTTTAACCTTTCAGGATAATTTTCAGAAGGAAATCAGCAGGATAACAACTTTTTAATCATCTGGTTCAAGTTTGCACTCAGACTGTAAGAGGTGGAGGGTGGAGAAGGACACCACATGGTAAATGAAAGGCTGTTGTAGTGAAGACCATGGTGTGCAACGGAGATGCCACGGTCCTCCCCACACCACTCCCAAGACTGATGCACTCATTGACCCCATTGCTAAGAATAATAGCAATAGACAACTTGTTGTTGAGTGCCTCAATAGGGGCTGCCCTTTGTTGACCAGGGCTGACAGTAAGAGATTCCATTATAAAACCAGACCCCTTGATAGCAGATGGGATGATAAGACACCAAAATAATAAAGGCCAGGTGGTGGAAGATGATCATCAAAAGTAAGGTGAACACAGCAGCAAGATTGGAATGGCAGCCTGGAGGGTTTGATGACCCACAGACTCACAATAGACATGATTATTAGAACACAATATTGCTAGGGGCAAGACAGATGAGCCACCAAGAAAGGTACTACTCAATCTGTACAATCAAAAAACAAAGAAAAAATCAGAGACAGGTGATTGGGAGGCTGATGGCATGTAAAAAGTCTCAATCCCAACCATGAGAGACGACGGACTCTGAAAAACAAACTGAGGGTTCTAGAGGGGAGGGAGGTGGGGGGATGGGTTAGCCTGGTGATGGGTATTAAAGAGGGCACGCTCTGCATGGAGCACTGGGTGTTATACACAAACAATGAATCATGGAACACTACTTCAAAAACTAATGATGTAATGTATGGTGATTAACATAACAATAAAAAATTTAAAACAAAAAAGTCCCAATCCCTTGCCCAATTTCTGAACCTAAGCCAGGTACAGGGTATTATCAAATATTTTGAAGATTTTTGGATCCAGGCTCCAGGCTGACATTTATACCAAGGACCCAAGGCATCATTCACAACCACCTATTAGAGTGGGGGTGTCTGAAGACCAGGTAATTTAAAAAAAGAAAAGAAAGTTCAACTCACAGAAGGTCTACTGGGTTCATAGACCTATCAATAGGTCCTCTAATTGAAAGAAATTTTCGTGGTGGTTGGTGCAACCCCAAACTGGTTTCTTGGTCAGCCAAAATAGTAAACCAAAAAAACGTTACATCCTGAGAGAACTGGCAGAAGTTGGTACCATGTTTAAAGACCTATAGGACTTAAGGAGGGTGGTCCCAACCATTTCTCTATTTAATTTGCAAGTCTGGTTCCTGCAAAATCAGATGGATCCCGGAGGCTTAACAATAGACCCCCACAAACTCAACCAAGCAGTCTCAATTGTAGTTACTGTACCAAGTATGTATCTTTGCCAGAACAGATTAGCACAGCCTCAGGCATATGGTATGCAGCCATTGACCTGGCTTATGCCCATCTCTATGAGAGGCAGTTCTCACAACAGTGAACATTCACAGTCTTGCCCTGGGGGCTATGCTAACTCTCTTGCCCTATATCATAAAGTGATCCGAAGGGACCTGGATCATCTGGGCATGCTGCAGAATATCACATTTGGCCTGCCATATCAATGATAAGTAAATTGGGCTGGAATATTGAGAAGCAGCAGTATGTTGGAAGCTTTAGTAATAAACATAACCCTCAGGTGGGTAAAGATAAACCCTACAGAGACTAAGAGATCTGCAACGGTCAGTAAAATGTTGAAGGCCCAGTAGTCTGGAAGAATGCCAGGACATCCTCTCAAAATAAAGAAGAAATAATTGCATCTCCTACCTCCCACCACAAAGAAGAGAGCAAAATGTCTGGAAGGCATTTTTGAAGGCCTGGAAAAAGCATATTCCACACTTGCACTGTTGTTCTGACCCATATACCAGGAATCATGAAAGGTTGCCAGCTTTCAGTGCATCCCAGAGCTGCCAAAGTGTGTGCAGCAGGTCCAGGTCATGGTACAAGGAGTCTTACCACTTGGGCCAGAGGACACAGCAGAAATTGTGGTTTTACAGGTATCTGGTGGAGGGGCAGGAGGACATGCTATATGGAGTTTACAACAGACTCCAATATGAGGATCACAATGAAGAATCCTAGGATTCTGAAGCAAAGCCACACCACTAGCAGTGGACAATTAGACACCTTTCAAAAAACAAAAAACACAGCTCTTAGTGTGCTACCGGGCCTTGGTAGAAATGGAATGCCTGACCATAGGACAATAGTAACCGCACTGTCAGGACGGTCCACCATGAGCTGGACTCTGTCCAGCTGCAACAGTGGGAGCTGTGGTTCACTCTACTAACCTTCCTCTTGAAAGTTTCTACCCATGAAAAGAGGCCCACCAAAACCCTGAAAGAGCTATCTCTAGAACTTCTACAAGGCAAATGGACCTGAGTGGCACAAGGAATGGACTTCAACTTGCATTCAGTGACTGGTCAAAGAAGGTATAAAAGCTCAAGCCCCTTGGCTCACAGTCATTTTAGATCCAGAATTCCTTGTAGGGTCAGCTGAGGTCTGGTTTTGACATCAGAGCTTTCATTTTCCCTCTTCCCCATCCTGCATTCTTCACTCCCCTACAGGTGTTAACCCAAGAATGCTCCCCAGTAAACTTTCTGCATGCTAATCTCAGAATTTTCTTCCCAGGGAATCTGACTTGGAACAGCTGTAGTTAGAGTGGCAATCTTTCCTTGATATACTCCCTTTAACAAGAAAATCTTTTTTTATATTATGGCACTTAAGGAGAGTCTTGAAAATCAAAACTCACCTAGCTACCCCTAATGGGTCAATCCACAATTCAAGAATTTAACCTTTCTAGTTATCTTTACATACCTAAAGTTAAAACTAAAAAGTCATCTAGAACATGTAAATACCTAAACTTTATGTTTTTGTAGCTCTTTATTTAAACACATTTTTCATTACTTTATAAACATATTTTCCCATTCTATGAAATCAACATCATTGCTGCATTTTCATACCTTTCTTCTTTCATGAAAATATAAAACCAAAGCCTTTTATTTCATTCAGCCTCTAAATCTTTCTACTGGAAAACAACTACAAATGCCTAAAACTCCATTTGTCAATATTACCAATCCGCTAGAGCTAATGGTAAAAGCAGACATTAAAAAATAATGACATAAATAATCATTTGAATAACAATTGTGATAAGTGATCTAAAAAAAAAAAAGTCAAGTGCACATGCAACAGAAGGCCATAACATAACCTGAGATACCTGGATTTGTTTCCTTGAGGCTATGGTATCTAAACTGATCCAAAGAATGGATGAGATTAGCAAGATGGAAACATATACAGCAGAGACAAGAGAATTAGATATAATAGAATTTCAAGATGAGTGGAGGAGATGAATATTTTCCTTGGTGTTTCTTTCTTACCCCTTCACAGTATATTTCAAAATACTGAACACTTAGGCTTAAGGGGCCTTATAAAACTAGTGACAGAGTATTCTTCGGTCTTAGGCCCCATGTGCAAAATGATATGAGTCACCATTTCCTTTGGAAACACAGGAAATGTGCCCATCTTCTTGGGTTTTAGAATATCACCGCCACACACCACTTTGACCATGTTATAGTTTTGCAACCACAGGCTTTAATTGCTTAATAGAAGAGCCCATTGTCTATACTCTAGTAGTTTAAATGCCAAGGAACAAAGAATGTACATTATACAGATGTGGAGATGTTCCATCACATTTGCATAAAAGCAGAATTCCATCCCACCCCCTCTATACGCTATATTTCTTAAGGACAAGAATCACACAAAAACCAAGTCTTACCCATCTCTGTATCACCAGCACTTAGCACAGTACGTGACACATAGTAGATGCTACATTTAATGAATCAATTAAATCAAAGCTTTAATAGTAGTCATCTGTATTAATTCATACATTGAAATAATAACAGTGATTGAACATGGCAGGAATATTTCATCAACTCCAAAATTTAAAGAATCTATAAAACACTTTTTAAACTTAAGCTAAATTTACAATTAAAAAAAAAAACCTCCATGCAATAATTTGTGGTTAACTCTTGCTTTTGTGTATGAGTAGTAACAGATACAAGAAATAGATAATGCTTTCTCCTGAAATCAATCTCTTGAAATGAATCTAAGCTAAGATAATCCAGCCTGTTGATTCCTTAGCAGAGATTTCAGTAAAGAACTCCTGGCAAACATTGAGCATCAAGTTATGCTAGTGGAGGCCTAGAAAACCTGGATGATATTTCAGCTCCTCACCAGCCTGTCCATCACTCCACTGTCAGATGACAGGTGCGTGTCTCCTGAAAGTGCCGCAACACCTTTAAACCAGCACTTTCTCATTTTTGTTAAAGTATGGAAACAACAGCTACCTGATTTCAATCATTGTCCTGTCATCACATTCTCAGCAGGTTACTTGGGGGCCCAAGTGGCATTTTGTACTGCTATATATATTTGAGCAAAGTGTAATTCTCCTTTTTAGTGACTGCATAATATAAAAACGTTATCACAGAAGGTATCGGTATGGCATTATGATTAAAGGAGTTTTTATTTTAAGGAACAACAGAAAAATCACCGCAAAAGGGAATACAAACTTTCTTGAGAACAACACGAAAAGTAATTATGACAATGAAAGCATGGCATATTGAAGATGACTTCAGGCAGGACAATTCTACAGAGGAAAAAAAATCCTATGTTAAAATTAACCCTAAATGTGTGTGTCCTTCAAATCAATTATTAACAAGTGATCTAGTAAGCAAGCAAGGTCAATTTCTTGCTCTCATGGCTCTTCAGATAGACTGTGAAACATCTTAAAAGTTAAATGCTGTTTTAGACCATAGTTCCATGAATGTGTACTAGCACTAAAATCATGGATGGGGAAAATGCAAGCATAGAAGTTACCATGGGTGGTCTGTGCCCTACTTAACAAAACAACTGACAAATAATATTTCTCTCTCTCACTCAACTATAGAATTATACATAATAATATGTATAATGTATTTACATACATGTGTAGTATATACATACCGATTTAATAATAAATGCACAACTTGAAAACATATTGGAAATTGATTTAGGGCTTTCTGTTTCAAAACTTTAGCATAACATACTTTTAAGACTGGGGCACTTACTGTCACACAGGAATACTTATTGAAACACACATTTTTAACACCAGGGCAGAGCAGACAGCTTCGATTGGGAAACCTAGAGGATATTTCATTTGATTGCACCAAAAGATGAAAAGGCAAGAAAGAAAAAGGGATGAAACAATTTCGGATGCTTTCAATGCATTTATCAAATCAGAATGAACTGCTTTTGACTGTGGGTGTAATAAGTCAGAAGGTATTCACTAAACCAAAAGGCAAGAACTTCTGTTCCACTGTGACTAATTCAACTTAATGAAATTATTTAAAAAAAAAAACTATACATGAGATATAAGAAGAAAAGGGAAGATGATAGAAAGGCAAGCAGCAGCTGGTATATTTCATGAGAAGACAATGGCCACAATTTTGAACCGATTAATGTTAGAATTTCTGCCTGACCTTGAATTTGACAAAACTCAATATAAAAGGACTTCAATTATAAGAGGTTATCTAAAAAGTGCTTAAACTGGTTTTCCCAAGATGAAATAGTAACAGAAGTTTGTATTTATTTCGTAAACAACCATGATAACCTTGCTATTTGCACTGCCAATGACATCTTCCGAAGACTATAGAATCCTTTATAAATCTTTATAGATAAGCAGCTCATTCCTTGTTTGTCAAAGTGTGGTAGGAAGTTGTACCACGAAAATAATATAGAAATGAATCAAATGCAATATTGTATATTAGAAAAATAAAATATATTATAGCACATGCCATATACTTTGTAATAATCCCTTATTCCCTACAAACAAAATTGGCATCATAGTAACCAACACTTAAACCTCTGAAAATGGTCTTAAGAACTAATAAAAAATAACAGCATTAATAATCCCTTGCATGTGTTTATTGCTTTATAGTTTACAAACCTCTTTGGCCAGTGTTCTGTGAGTTAATCTTTACAATGGCCCTGGGGGACAGGTAAGGTGTCTAAGACTTAGAGAGGTGACTTGAGTCTACAGCCATCCCACCCTGAGCGCGCCTGATCTCGTCTGATCTCGAAAGGTGACTTGATTTGTCCAAGATCATATGGCTAGTAAGAGGCAATCTTAGAATTCAAACACAGTCAGTTTTTTCCAGGACAACTGAACTATTTCTCTGAAGTTATTGCATCTCTTCAGGGATAGGAGATATGCAAAAAGAGAATTTTGCAATGCCAACACTCATAAGGTTTTATGTGATCTATTATAAAGAAACAGAAGACCACAATTCTTTCAGGTTTTAATATTTCCTCAAATTATCTTCTATAGATTTAAGGTTTCAACCAAGCAATATTGCATAGAATTTCTTATATAGTAGGAGCCTTCTTATCAAACATAATCAGGGCCAGTATTAAGTTGTTAATTGAAGAAATCAGTGAAAGTATGAAATCATTAAAAGATAATAAATACCTTAAATATTTTATTTTGTTAAAACATATAAATGTTTTACATGTTTTATATAAAACATGATATAAAATATTTATTCACCAATATATTAAAATGTAGAACTAAAGACTTTTGTTTGAGAATGGGCCCAGTGATTGTCATCCTACATATCTGTCTTATAACAACCCCATCTATAATTTATTTTATACAATTTTCAATTTCAATTTATTCAATTTGAAACAAGAACTTAATTAGTTAAGGAGAAGCTAGATTTGCCTGGCCTCAAAGTATCTCGCCTGAGAAAGATATTAATTAGAAAGGGAAGTATAGAAACTTTATTGAAATCCAGCAAACACCACCTTAACCAAGTGATAACATCACCAGCAATAATATATCAACATCATGAGCCCTTTGATATGATGTGCTGAGAATGGCAGAATATCACTTTTGTGGTATTTTTGCCCAAAATGCATAACCTCATTCCATTCTTAGAAAACATGAGACAAACCCAAATTGAAGGGCATTCTATGAAATAACTGATCAGTTCTTCTTAAAGGACAGATTATAGAACAGTTATAGATTGGAGAAGATCAAGAAGAAATAACAGCTTAAATGCAATGTGGGATCCTGGATTGCATGCTGGAACAGAAAAAAGGAAATTAGTGGAAAACCTGGTAAAATTTAAATGAAGTCTGTAGTTTAGTTAGTAGTGTTGTGCCAACGTTAACGTCCTAACTTTGTAGATTGTACTATGGTTTGGAAGGAGCTGGTAAGGGGTATACGGGAATTCTATGTACTATTATTATAAACTTGTAAGTCCAAAACCAACACACAAAAACACTTGCAAAGCCATCTGATGGCATACCAATAAGAAGGCAGCCAAAACTCCAGGAGAGGAAAGAAGCACTGTGGGCAAAGAATAGGAAACAAACAGCCAGCATTAAAGACAGAGAAAAGACGTTCTAACTCAGTAGTTAATCAAAGAAATGAAACTTAAAACAACGAGACATTTTTGTCTTCATATTGGCACATTAGCTTTATGTATAAAATTCAGTGTTTCATGTGTACTGTTCAGTATGTGAAAATATGGCGAGAAAGGCATTCACAACAACTACAGGTGCGCATGCAAATTGGTAAAAACTTTTCTGAGAGAAGATTTTAAAATTTAAATGTGCATATCCTGTGGCCCAGCATTTCCATTTCCTAAGATTTTATTTTGAAGAAATAAATGTCAAGAATACAAAAGATGTTCATTGCAGTGTTATTTATAATCATGAGAATTTTTAAACAACCTAAATGCTCATCAATAGGAAAAGATTAAATTATTACAATGTACCATATAATAGAATATTATGCAATAAACTTTAAATATCTAGATTTATATTCATTGACATAAAGAGATATCCATGAAGTATTATTATGTGAAATATGGTTATAAAAGAACACTTATTATAAACATCAATTATAGTACAATTTACAGTATAAAACATTTATAGTATGTATGAATACAAAGAAAATGCAAGCATGTATATGGTGTGTGTATATATGCATACACACACACACACACACATATATATATACGTATATATACCTGGTTTCTTTTTGTTTTTTCTTTTGTCATTGTATCTTTTATATTTTCTATAATCAACATGTGTTAATCTTGCAATACAATTTTTTTAATTCATGGCCCACCCAATTACTTTTTAAGGATCTCCATTCGTGTGAGGAGGCTCACTATCTCCATTCAGGGAAGGGATGGAAAACCATCTATGGGATGTGCCTGCACTTGCAGGAACCAGCACTAGGTGGTACACTCTTTCTCTAGCAGCTATTCAAGACTTTTTAAGACTTTTTTTTTTTAAGTAATCTCTACACCCAATGTGGGGCTCAAACCTACAACCCCAAGATCAAGAGTTGCATGCTCTACCAAATGAGCCAGCCAGGTGTCCTCAGGACATTTTAATTTAAGGTTGCTCTACATACATACTGCTGTGATATGACCCCGGAGAAAATATCCCAGTTCCGTATTTTTTCTTTCATTTAAAATTTCTTTTACCTTCTTCCAAATCACTATTAACTTAAGAGTCAATTAAATTCACTTACAGTAAGTACTCCATTGCCTTACAGTAGGCACTCAAGAATTTATTGTTGGGAAAATAATACATAATTTAAAATGGAAACGACAGATACGTCAAAAATTGAAGAGTTTCTTCACATCATTTTGTCATCTTTCTAAACAAAGTTGAACTGGTTTCATGGAGGCCTTTAAAATGGTACTCTGCATTGTGAATCCAAAGAGAGGATCAGCATTTCCTAAATGTATTTCAATTCCTTTTTTTCATAAAGCATCTTTGAAGCAATGACATTCCAAGGAATACAACTTGGGAAATCCTGTCCTCAACACTTGTCTGTCTTGTTTAATGTAATCACCCTAGCGTCAACCCAGCTGAAGTTTCAATCTTCTTCACTCCTTGTTGTGCACTTCATCTTGGCTGCATTCGTATTCCCCACAGCTATCACGTCCCATATTGGCATTGGCCATTATGTTGCCAGCCAGGCGCTGAAGTCTGTCAAATGCAAACTCTCTGTACTTAAAACACTTCTCTCCGACTGTCACTTGGCTCCTTGCAGGTGCTGATTAAGTAGATCCCTTTCCTATTGATACCTGATTTCCAGTCTAAACTAAACTCAATTTAAAAGCAAAAACATGCCTACTCCCCAGCATCTAGTTCATGTGAGATAATAAAATCTCATTTCTCTGGAATGCCTATGAAGTAGAGCTAAGTAAGCTGAGCTACCACTCATCAAGGCACACGTTGAAAATGTTCTCATTATCTGAAGAAAGGAAAAAGTCAACCAGGGAGATAAGCATCCTATCTTATACATAGTGAGTGCTAGTCTTATCACTACTAAGTAATGGTTTGCAGAAGCAATTATTATTGCCTAGCTACTTACGTGTCTCTTCCACTGGACTGTGAGCTTGTTGGGAACAGGAAATATGAGGGGCTCATCTCAGTTCCCGCAATAACTAGCATGGCATCTAGGACATTGCAGCCTTATTAGATATTTGAAGAACGAATAAAGTAATGAGTAAATGAGTGCATAGAGTGATGTTTGTTAATAAATTTTGAAGGAGCAGCTTAGTTCTAATAATACCAAATTAAAAATTTGTATAAATATATGCTAACATTAAAATGGCTTTCTCATTCATTCATTCGTTCATTCATTCATTCAAAAAATGCTTATTATGTTCATACTGTATTTCAGACACTGGGCTAAGGATACAAAGATGAATAAGAATTAATTCTGCCTTCAAGAAGTACACAGTGTAGGGCGCCTGGGTGGCTCAGTTGGTTAAGCGACTGCCTTCGGCTCAGGTCATGATCCCAGGGTCCTGGGATGGAGCCCCGCATCGGGCTCCCTGCTCAGCAGGGAGTCTGCTTCTCCCTCTCCCACTCCCCCTGCTTGTGCTCTCTCTCTCTCTTGCTGTATCTCTCTCTGTCAAATAAATAAATAAAATCTTTAAAAAATAAAATAAATAAAAATAAGTAAACTCATAAATCTACTTCAGAATCTTACCATACAACTAACTCATCAGGAGACCCATCAAAATGCAGTATTCTTTAAAGTAAGAGGTTCCATGGCCCATTCTGAGGTTCTTTAATGGATAGTATGGCAAGACTGCTAGATGTTTATTCAACATCCATGAATTCTCCCATTGTTCCTTACTGACAGACCATTTATTTTGTTGGACAATGAGGGCAACGTGCCCAGCTAATGAAAACTAAATTCCCCGGCCTCCATTGCAGGTACATGGACAGAGGTATCCGTATGTCAGGGTTTCTGGCCAAGGAGAGGTAAGCAGGTGTTTGAAGGCAGGAAAAAGAAAAGATCATTAAAGAAGAGGGGACAGACTCAGCTGGCATGCCGTCTCTGCCCTTTGTGCTCTCCTTAGTTTCTCCTTCACGCACCCTGAAGTGCAGGCCTGATGGCAAGTACCACAGCAGCCACCTGCATTTGACCACAAAGGAAAGGCTAAGAGGAGCTGCAAGAATCTTAGAGACCTGATGTCCTTGAGCCTCTGTACCACCCCTACCTTCCTCCAGATCTTTTGTTCTATGAAAGAAAAATAAACCCCTGTCTGACTTAAGCCACTAATGCTTGGGGTTTTTTTATTATACATAGCCAAAGGTAATCCCTGCTTGATGAAAGAGTAATCAAGTTGTACATTTACTCAAAATTATATCTGCTTACAGTTATCTCTTCCATAGTATATAGTAGAGAGCTTTAAGGACTCATCAGCCCATCGTATCAAAGCTCTTTTCCAGAACACAAAGAAGGCTCCACCTCCAGGCACTCCTACTACTCAGCGTTCATGCTCAGATGGGTTAGCCACCTACTGAAATGAGAATATATGTCCCACGTAAACTGCCACTGCTATTCTCTTTCAATTTCTCGTATGCTGCGGTTCGACATATATGACTATTTCAGTAAGCACATATCAACACTTCCAATACTTTTCAAAAAATCTGTAGACCCTTAGAGGTAGGCAGAATGGTAGAAAGCATTTAGCCTAACTTCCCTTACAATGCATGGGAGCACAGATGCCTGTCATTCTACAGACACTGACCATCTGGCAAGGCATCATGCTAAAGGATATAAGGGAGTCAGATATTAAGATATAGTTCCTATTTGGAAAGACTTTGTAATAAATGTAATAAAGAAAACAGACTTACTTGAAGATTTAGCCTTCTGGGGTTAGGACTCAAATACTTGGGATAAGAGATTGAGTGCCAAGGTCAATGGGAACCTGTTTGTTTCTACCATTGTGCTGGTAAAAAAAGAACTGTGGCAACATTTTGCTCATCTCAGATGTCAGAGAGTACCTATTTCCTTAACTTTATATACAAGATCTCTGTTCTCTTTTATCCCTATTTGCCTTATTTTGCATAATGAGTACTCCCCCTGCCCCAATTCAACCTGTCAGTCCTTTTGAAAAAAGAGCATAAACTAATTTATGTGATATAGTAGAAAGACCATTTGTTTTTGAATCACAAATATTGGTTTCATGACTCATTAGCTGTGTGATCTTTAGCAAGTCATTTAACCTCTCTGAACTCCATGTTTTCCTCCACAGCCTGAGGTTAGAGCCACTTACCATGAAGTGTTCTTGTGAGGGTCAAATGATAAAAATGTGAATTCAACAAAAAACAATTCATTGTGAGTCTGTTATGAACAAGCACTATTCAAAATACAGTGAGCAGAAACAACAAAAAGACAGTCCCTACACACATGTAATTAGAATATAGTGGGTGAAAAAGATATAAAAAATAGTGTCAATAGTGAAAGTGTTCATAAGAAAAAGTAGAGTGTGTAATTATCATTATAATTGAAGATAGGCCATTAGGAGGTTAGGTGGTACCTCTTCAATGGCTCAGCAGAGAGGAGCATCATCTGAGCAAAGTCCTGAATGAACTGAGGGAGTGAAATTGCAGATATCTGGAGGAAGGCAGTTTCAAACAAAGAGACCAAGAAACACAAAGGCCTAGAGGCTGGAATGTGTTCGGCCCGTCAAGTACCCAGTAGGTGTCCAGAACATGAGTTCCTCTGCAGCAGTGATATTTCCAGCAGCCAAAGCTGTACCGCCTCTCATCTCCTTTATTCTAGATTCTGTGGAGCATGTCACCAGCTCCCTCTCTTTCTTCTAGATCCCCATAACACACTCTCTCTTTCCTTCTCCTGCTTTTAGCCCAAGGCTAGATTCTCCCATGCTTAAAATGTCCTCTTTTTAAGTTAACATGTCCTGAGAGCTAAATATGTGTCAAGCACTTTGCTAAATAGTTTGTGTATCTGATTTGATTCTCACGGAAATCCTACCAGATAGTTATTATCGTGCTCCAAATGTGGAAACAGCTTTGAGAGGTTAATATGGTCAAGTTCACATGGCTAATGAGAGACTGAGATAGACCTGGAACCCAAGCCATCTTATATTATGGCTAACAGATTCCCCACTATCCTCTGTCCCTTCCTTGTTAATTGAAGAAGGACCCCACAAGCCTGTTGATGAATAGGTTCAATAGTCTCTTTCAGGGAAAATCAATTTTCCTAAAGGGATGATTCCCAACCCCAGCCTTCCAGAACTTCTAGATGTTCATAATCATTCATTCATTCAACAATTGTTGAGCACCAACTATATGCAAGGATTATGCTACACTCTGGGTATACAGCTAGTTACCAAAAAAAAAAAGCCTCTGTCTAATGAGTTAAAGGGATATCAAGACCCTGAAAATGAAATTTATTTGCTCTGCTTTAAGAGCACATGATGTCATACCAATAGAATAACAAAATAATTATAAGTAACCATTGCTACCAGGATATCTCAGTTGCAAAGAGAGGTTGAAAATCCCTTCTCTGAAGAAGAGGCAAAGTCTAAAGCAGTCTGCCTTTGTCATAATCAGGGCCTATTTACTATCCCCATGAGAATTCTCTCTACAATAGATTTCCAGGTATCCTATCCTAAGAATTAAGAGGCATTAGGTCCAAATGTGTTATTTATTACAGGTTTCCATCTATGTGCATTTTTACTACTTGGAGGTTGAGAGGCTACAAACTAAATTTCCAAAACCATAAAAACTTAAAATGCTGCTGTCTTACATAGAAATTACTCCTTCATTTCCTGTCTCTTTCACCCTTACTGGAGCTTTGCCTTTCCCCTTTCCTCTGTGCATACTGGGTTCTATGTGCCCATGTGAGTGAGTGGCTAGCAACCGCCAAGACTATATTGATGCATTCTTATGCTTCATAGAGGATTAAGTCCTGTCCTTCGACTACAGACTGCAGGCTGGCAAAACCAAGAAGCATTCAGAATATTGCACTCTGTAAGGCAGCAATGAATTTTATGAAGTTTAAATGATCTCTAATGACTTTGGGGGAGAAAATCCCAGCTACCACAATCAGCATCGTAGAATAGAATTTTCTGGGATGACAGAAACATTCTATGTCCGTACTGTTCAATACAGTAGCCACTAACAATGGCGGTGGAGCGTTTGAAATGTGGCTAGTGTGACTGAGGAACTGAATTTTTATCCCATTTAATTTTAATTAATTTAAATTTTAAAGCCCGCATTTGGCTGGTGGCTCTCATACTGGTCAGTGCAGACACATCAGAGAAAGACTTTTCATTATTTTTTAATATACTTAACGGCATTAAGACTGCTAAATTTCTAAACTAATTTTTTTCATAAAACAGTAATTTCATAATCTCGTCTTGGGGCTTCTACTGCTAATAAAAAGGTGGCAGTAATTTGATTTCTTGTAAAATTACATTTTCTTTTTGAATGACAATTGCAGATTTTATAGCTTGTTCATTAATGCCACAGAATTAAATGCCCTACCTTAAAGTGTTTACATTTACCAGTGCAAGATTTAGAGGGCGCACAGAATTTAGAATTCAAGATGAGATTCCACCTAAAAAGCAGAAGAAAAGCATTTCAGTCCATCAATGAATGAATGGCTAAACAAAATGTAGGCTATACATACAATAGAATATTATTCACCCTTAAAAAGGAAGGACATCCTGACACATGCTACAATGTGGGTGAGCCTTGAAGACATTATGCTGAGGGAAATAAGCCAGTCATAAAAGGGCCATATGATTCCACACATAGGAGGTCCCTAGATTCATAAAGACAGAGAGTAAAATGGTGGTCGCCAAGGGCTGGATTGAAAGAGTGATGGGTAGTTATTGTTCAATGGGTACAGAGTTTCCGTTAGGGAGATGCAAAACTCTGGCGATGGATGGTGGTGATGACCGAGCAACAGTGTGAATGTAATTAATGTACACTTAAAAATGGTTAAAATGATAAATCTTATGCATATTTTATCACAATAAAACTTTTTAAACAATTCTAAAAAATAAAAAGCATTTCAGATGATGAACACTTGCAGAGCGAATCACACATTACAATGTAGTTACCCCTCAGTCTGACTAAAGCTTGTGAAGAAAAAGAACTAGATTCAGTGAATACTAGACAATCCAAGATTCCTGACAACTCAAGCATCCTGCTTAACTTGAGAGTGTGTGACTGAAGAACTTCTACATTTTGTCTCAGAAAAATCTTCACCACTAAGACTGACCTACACAAATATTGAGTTGCCTGAGTACACGCCACTGGCAGCACGTGGTAGCAGAAAGACTCTGATCTAACTTAAGAACTTCCGACGAAAGAACGCACAAAGTATACAATTCACAAATGGATAATGTGGAGGAGGAGGGAGTCGTCACCATAGCACCTGTTAGATCATGTAAGTAAGGGTCATGTCAGAGGTGCTCACAGTGTAACTCTAAGACCCAGAACATACCTTTATGTAGCAGACATTCAAGAAATGTATTGATTGAATAACTAAATGAAAATAATGAATGATTGAAATGCGTGACTGAATCAATAAATAGCAAAGGGTTCCAGTTTGAGCCTAAACTGGATCTTCACATGTTTGGGCTGGTCAGGAAAACTTAGGGGATATTATACATGAAATCCCTTTACATATGAAACTGAGAAATAGTTTTGGGAAATAATTCTGCTAAGTGTTAAACATATAAGCTTGATTTAATAACAATGTTTCAGTCATCAGACTGGAAGAATGATTTTGAGAACATCAAGATTTGTGTTACTCAGAATTGTCTTCCATTCCAACAGTCACAGTCTTTCTGTGAGTCCTAAGGAGAGAAGAAGCCAAGTCGAAAAGTCAGATTTACTGAAATGTCTATAACATGTTGGAAGCCCTCATCAGTACATCATCAAGACCAAAGACTGGGGGTGGGAAGAGATTTATGACGCAGTAGGCTGGCTGGCAGCTCTCCTTAGGTGATGCCAATGGCTTCAACAGTAATGGCAGGCATAAGGGTGCACCAATAGCTTTGCAGAGAAAGCTTTGAGAGTTACTAGAAATTGCATATGACACAGACTTCAGTGCCCTCAAAATGGACATCAGTGAAAATATTATTTGTAAGACATCTGCATATAATTTCATGCATTTCAAGTTCCCGTTGTCACAGTCTGAAAGAATGTTCACAATTAAGAAATGCATCCTAAAGAGTTTCAGAAATATTTCAGGGAATTTTTGTGGATTCCTAGAAGTGGATAAAGTCAAAAGTTCAATAATTATTCTCCATTATCATATTGTGCCCTTTGATTGATGTTAACAGAAAATGGCATATTTACACTTGAACACTGACAGGGAATGTCAGTGGTCCCATTTTTGATGGCACATAGCCATCAAGGAAAAAAGAAAAGGACCACACTTCCCTGTCTCCCTTGCAGTTATAAATGACCATATAACTCAATTCTAGCCAAAGAATGTGAGCAGAAGTAAAATATGCACCCCCAGGGAATATTTGGCAAATCTAGAGTTATTTTGGTTGTCACAGCTGGGGGTGGGGGGGGGGGAAGATGCTACTGGCATCTAGTGGGTAGAGGCCAGGGATGTTGCTAAACATCCTACAACGCACAGGACATCCTCCCTTCCAACAAAGAATAATCTTGCCCAAAATGTCAATAGTGCCAACGTTGAGAAACTCTGAATTAAAGGGAAGAGACATATCCTCCCCTTCTTTACCCCTGTCAGGTTGGCATTGGGACATAATAGTGATCCATGTTGGACCATAGGGATGGAAGCCACATGCTGGAGATGACAAAGCAAGTCAGGAGCCTGGTCCTTTAGAGTTTTGCAGTGCAGAGACACCACAGCATCTCAGACTTTAAATGAGAGTGGAAGTAACCTTCATTCTTCTTTAATATACTGTTATTTTGAGTCCCTATTTCACACACCTAAGGCTATATTCTAACAAATACAGAAGCTAAATTTTACTGAGAGTCCTTTCAGGTGGAATGCCAAAAAAGAAGAAAAAACTCACAGGGAGCAAAAATCTTTTCTTTGTTCTTTAGCATCTAGTAGCAGAACTCTCTTTGGGGAAGTCCTCCCATTCCCAATTCTCTGCCAGCTCCATCGGGTGGGAATGATCCCACTCGTCACCTGCATGGAGGACTTTGATTAACTTAAGTGAAATCTCACAACCCCAGCTCCCTGGCCATGGTGATTATCTCTGAGAAAGATAAACTTTCACTGTTCACTGGATTTTGTAGCTGAAAATATGCAGCTCAGGAATGCTGCCACCATCTCGTCTTGGTAAAGAAGCAGCCCAAAGATGAAGCTGGCACACAAAGAAATAAAAAGTTGAGAGGTGATAAGAAAACCATCATTTGATACCCCAGATCAAACTGTGTCTATGACAAGTCCTACCTCTGGCCCTTTAAATATATAAACCAATCAAGGTGAAGTTTACACAAATTTGGGTTAGGTATTCTGTTCCCTTGCAACTGAAAGTTTCCTAAAAGATACAGAAAGGTTTATGGTAGAAAAAGTTCTGATAAGAGAGGGTTCCCCGGGGCGCCTGGGTGGCTCAGTCATTAAGCATCTGCCTTCGGCTCAGGTCATGATCCCAGGGTCCTGGGATCAAGCCCCACATCAGGCTCCCTGCTCGGCAGGAAGCCTGCTTCTCCTTCTCCCACTCCCCCTGCTTGTGTTCCCTCTCTCGCTGTGTCTCTCTCTGTCAAATAAATAAATAAAATCTTAAAAAAAAAAAAAAAGAGAGAGAGAGAGTGTTCCCTTTTGATTTCACTCAAGGGTTGGGACATCATCTGCAAAGTTTCCTGTGGCAGGAAAACAATTACAACAGACGTTTTGCTGCTGCCTGATGTATATTTACTAGGGGAAGTGTGTGTGAAGAGATTGGAATCATTAATGTTTCTTGGTGTGATATACCTCTCTTAGACTTAAGAAATAGTGCTGCTACCTTCACACGGGACAGACCGGCTTCTCTTCACCATACCTAACCACACACATATTCAAATAATCAAAGGGACTGTTTTCCTGTGCTTTGTCATCCTTGTGCTTAATCGTTGGTCAAGACTGGAGATGTTTAGCAATTATTCTGATTATGTTTACTCAATTTCCCTAGGAATCATGAACTGTCAGCCCCAGGTAAACGGAAGTTTGTATTGGGGTTTCTTAAACTTCCACTTCATTTGCCTTTTTCTTATTTCGCAGTTCCAGGTTTCCAGCCATTGCCTAGGACCCTGTTTTGTGCTCCACTAGCTGTCAACTTCAAGGGAATGCTAGGAAACAATTCATGCTTTGAAGACTCACTACTCTAATGATAGGATTTTAGGAAATAGCCATGGCAGTTAATCTTGGCAATGTTTTCAGACTAGAAGACTTGATCCATCAAATGAGACAAAGAATATGCTCTTTGTCCATGATAAGAATTTGAGTAGCCTTGTTATCCTGTATTGTTAAAGGTAGTAGTCAGCCCGTGTGGTTGTTCTTGATCTTCATGTGTAGCAGTGGTCATGTTGTTCCTGATTCTAATATGTGGAGACCACTGTTACCCCAGGCCTAGCCTGTATTTGCTTTAGCAGCTGCGACATAATAGCTGGGGAACCTAAGGAAAGGTTACTAGCCTCTCTGCAACCCAGTTTCCTCCTCTTCAGAATGAGAAGAGATGGGAAGATTTTTTTTTTTATTGAGTCCTCTGACAATTGCAGGGTTTCAATTCTAAGTGTCATGCCTTAAAAACCGGAAGCTTTAGAGTCTTAGCAATCTACATTCCAGAGGTTGGGGAAAGGAAAAAAAAAAAAAAGAAAAGACAAAGAGAGCTGCCAGGGGTAGTACAATTCAGTCTAAGACTTGAGGCCAAAGAACAGCTGCAAATGGATAAACCACACACCTTTCACACATCAGATATTCTACGGAACTAGCTACTACACTGTTCATAAATAATTCAAATGAAGATTTCTCACCTGGCAGAGCAGCTACCTTGAAATTTTTGTTGAACTACACTCACTCTTGCCTCAGGGCCTTTGCACATTGTGTTCTTTCTACTTGGAACATTCTATCACCTCTCTTTGTCCTGCTATTACCCATACCTCCCATGATGCTTAACAACATTTCCCATATTACTTTCTCATGAGAGCTAAAAGATCAGCTCTCAATCTAGTCATCATTTTTGTGGAAAACCTTCCCCAACCACAACCCTTCTTGATCCAACCATCCCACTGTTCCCTTCTCAAGTATAGCCTTTATCAAACTGAAATTAATTTGTCTACGTACTATTTACACAAGAGTGTAAGTTTCATGAGGCACAGGGATCATAACTGTTATATGCAAACATTAAGTACTTGATAAATACTTGTTGAAAGAAGGAGGGTAAGACAGATGGATGGTTGAATAGTGGGAAGGATGAATAGATTAGTACAGTGAATCTCCTCATTCTTGCCCTTTGCAAATTTAAAAGATGACAGGTCCACCTACTATTGGAAAGCTTTTTTCATGTTCAAAGTATTTTCACACCTATTACTTTATCTTACCTTTCTTTTTTTTATTTAAATTCAATTAGCCAACATGTACATCCTTAGTTTCAGATGTAGAGTTCAGTAATTCATCAGTTGCATATTAACATCCAGTGCTCATCACATCACGTGCCCTCCTTAATGCCCATCCCCCCATTACCCCATCCCCCCACCCACCTCTCCTCCAGCAGTGAGAAAGAAAACAAGGGAAGATCTCTTTTGTAAAATGTAAGTGTAGGATACCATCCTTGGTGCCTCAGGCACCATGGCTTCTTCCCTCGCTGTCAAGGAGGAAGAAAAGCACCCCCTGGACTTAACACTGCCCACTTCAGATTTCCCCACCAGTGTCTCAGGAAACCAATGAGCAAACTAACGTGTCTTCTTACTCCTGTGAACCTCTAGATCTCAAACTCCTCTTCAAACAATGATGAAGTGTCTCTCTGCTTGGTGCCGAGACCATCAATACAATCACTTCACTACGACAGATGATCCTATGTACTCAAGGAAGTTCATATATGTTGACCGTGTTGGATTCAGCTGTCTCTGCCTTTCATAAGGCCCATATATATTCCCCAACTGACCAATATTGACCCATAGGTAGGGACATCTCTTCGCCCCTATTCAGCAGGAAGAGGTTACAGAAGATAAGACCCTCTGCATTCCCCAACCTTAAAGAATTAAGGGTCAAGGGGCGCCTGGGTGGCTCAGTCGTTAAGCGTCTGCCTTCGGCTCAGGTCATGATCCCGGGGTCCTGGGATCGAGCCCTGCATCGGGCTCCCTGCCCCGCAGGAAGCCTGCTTCTCCCTCTCCCATTCCCCCTGCTTGTGTTCCCTCTCTCGCTGTGTCTCTGTCAAATAAATAAATAAAATCTTTAAAAAAAAAAAAAAAGAATTAAGCGTCAAAATTGTTCAGAGGAGAAATGTTGAGGGAGCAGAAAGCAAACTGAGGACAAAGCACAAGCTGACACCTGGCAAATCCCCTCCCCACTCCTGGGTGGGATATGTGTGACATTCCTCCAGGAAACTTCCAACTATCTTAATGTGAATGCTTTTCCAGAGGGAAAAACAACTTTAGCTTGATAATCGCAAGTCCTCCAGTATCCTGAGGGTCTTCTTTAGTTTACGAAAGTCCTTTTGGACACCTTCCTTTTTCTTTATCTCCCTCAACCCCATAGTTCCCGGGCTTTAATAAAACCACCTTTTTGCACCAATAATAATAATAATAATAATAATAATAATAATAATAAGTGAGTGTAGGGACACCTGACTGCTCAGTCGGAAGAGCATGTGGCTCTTGTTGGGTATGGAGATTATTAAAAATAAAAATCTTCTAAAAAATAAAATAAAATAAAATAAAATGTGGGTATAAAGATTGTTTAAAAAGAGAATGCAGAGAGTTTAAAATGACTTAAGAAAATATAGCTGTATATTTGGAAGTCTGGGTTTGTGAACTCCAACTCTGTATTTGTTTTGTTAATCCACACCCCTCAAGTCTTTGAAGCTCAGGGGCTCTAGCACTAAGGAAAGCCACTGAGAAACCCAAGTAGTGTGACTCTCCATATACAACATAAAGTTATTCTATTGCCATCTTAAAATCTTCAATCATTTGCATTAGTAAAAATGAAGATATATTCAATGATGTTATCAAGCAAATAAACTAGGTTAATTGAATATAACCTACCTGTAAACGTACATGATTGCTTGGACGGCACACAATGGCCATGTGTTTTGCATATTGTTGTTTTCTAAGGAAATGTGGATTGCAGTTTTGATTAATTGTACTAATTCTCAGACTCAGACTGAGAACTATGTAATTCTTAGGCCCCTTTCATGTCTTCTATAAGCCTTCTTTGGAGGTCTCGAAAATGACTTTCAAAAACTGAAATTAGTTTTCTTCCTAATCCCCTAGAGACCAATGCAGTGAATTTCATCATGCCAGGATGATTAAAAATGCTAAAATGAGTCATGATATAATTAGGAATTTCTTTGTTCAAATCAAGCCCTATGAACTACAGCTAACACTGGTTCCATTTATAAAAGCAGTCCATCCTTCTTGATGCTGAAGATGAATTTTGGCAAGGGGACATAAAAATATTATAACTTTAGGTATATTTATTAGTCAGTCAAATTTTTCTTGGTTTTTGGGGGGTTTTTTTTGTTTTTTTTAAGGTAAATTGTGGTAAAGTATCCCAGGTGATTTGGCAGCTTATACAAAGACATACTAGGAGAGAACAAAAAAAATTATGAGAACTGTAGGGAAACCAGAATAGCTGAAACACAGATGACAAAAGGAAGAAACTTTTACTGTCTTAGCAGCTGGTAGAACAATTTCTCCAGGAGGGTAACACCATTATTTTCAAGAAATATTTTAACAAGCTACTTGGAATGAGAGGTAAGACCCCAAGGGACATATTCAAGCTAAAAATGATGGCACTAAGCAAGAATGAAATCTCAAAATAGAAGGACACTTTGTTTTGTTGAACCCTAGGATGGAGTTGGGAATGTACATTTATAAACAGGAGCTGGGGCAAAGCCAAATCATTCAGGATAATAAAGAGATGAGTGTAAAGAGCTTGGTGCAGGGACACAAGAAGAGGGCGTATAGATCCAGGAAGGCTGCATACCTTGGAGGAAAAGTAGAGACAAAGGGAAAAAAAATCCTAGGAGTGTTAGAGCTGAGAAGGAACTCTGGGGAAGAAATGTCAAATAGTGAGTTGGGGGGTTGTTGCTATACCACACATGCTAGAAGAACCCTTTCATCTTCTCTGTGAATTCTGTGTTTCTTACCAAGACTTTTGTAGAAGTGGGCTCAAGATGGAGAATGTGAAGATATGCAAAAGCTCTATGTCCGTGCGGGTGTAAAATAAAAACAAGGGTTGCTTTCGTAGAGGAGACAGCTGGCATCTGGGCTTATAGGCAGTGTAAGGGGAACGTGAGAAGGGATGAGCCTGGAAGAAGCAGCAGGATGATTTCATGACAGGTCATGTGCGCCATTTTAAAATGTATGCCCCTTGGGGCACCAGGGTGGCTCAGTCGGTTAAGCATCTGACTCTTGATCTCAGCTCAGGTCTTGATCTCAGGGTTGTGAGTTCAGGCCCTGTGCTGGGCTCCATGCTGGGCATGGAGACTACTTAAAAAAAAAAAAAAAGTATGCCCCTTATCTTAGGGCAAATAAAGAACAGTTACAAAGATTTAAGAAGAAAAATGATACAATCAGGGCTATAGTTTAAAAAGATGACTCTAGCAGCAATTCAGAGAATGGGTTGGAGGAAGCAATGGTAGAGGCAAAGGAGAGTTGCAAAGCTCTGCAGCAATCGAGGTAAGATATGTTAATGACCTATGATAGTTAGAGTAACAGTGAAGATGAGGAGAACTGGACAATCTAGACACATTAAAAAGTTAGAATCAGTAGGTCTTGATGATTGATTGGATGTAGGCAAAAGGATTATTAACTTTATGGTTTGCCCAGGACTAAAGAGGTTCCCAAGACATGAGACTTTGAGTTTCAAAATTAAGAATGTTCCAGGCAAGCCATTCCAGTTTTTACAGACCTGTGGGAGTCCTATGGATATGGAATTTTTCATACTAACACCAAGAAAGCCCTGGGAAAATGGGAATGAATTTGTCACCCTAATGGGGTTGAAGCTGTAGGTGAGTGAGGGTGGCACCTAATTTTTGGTGCCACTGGTATCTCCAGTCACTGAGACTGGCAAGGCAGGAAAAGAAACAGATTCAGGTGGGAAGAAAATGTTGAGTTTTATTTTTGGACATGTCCAGCTTCAGGGGTTTATAGAATACCAAAGAAGAAATGTCTAGCAGACAATTAGGTCCTTTTAAGAATCTGGTACTTGACAAGTTCTCTTACAATGATCCCTTAAGAGTCGTGCTGTAAGAAGCAATGAACTCTCCTCTTCCTCTCCGCCATCTGCTTGGCTGCCACAAAGCAGCAGCCATGTGTGAATGCATCTCCATCCATGTTGACCAGGCTGGTGTCCAGATTGGCAATGCCTGCTGGGAGCTCTATTGCCTGGAACATAGCATTCAGCCCAATGGCCAGATGCCAAGTGACAAGACCGTTAGGGAAGGAGATGACTCCTTCAACCTCTTCTTCAGTGAGACAGGTGCTGGGAAGCATGTGCCCAGAGCCATGTTTGTAGACCTGGAACCCACGGTCATTGATGAAGTTTGCACTGGCCCCTACCCCCAGCTCTTCCACCCTGAGCAGGTCATCACAGGGAAGGAAGATGCTGCCAACAACTATGCCAGAGAGCACTACACCACTGGCAAGGGGATCATTGACCTTGTCTTGAACTGAATTTGGAAACTGGCTGACCAGTGCATAGGTCTTCAGGGCTTCTTGGTTTTCCACAGCTTTGGAGCAGGAACTGGTTCCGCGTTCACCTCCCTGCTGATGGAACATCTCTCTGTCAATTATGGCAAGAAGTCTAAGCTGGAGTTCTCCATTTACCCAGGCCTCCAAGTTTCCACAGCTGTAATCGAGCCCTAAAATTCCACCCTCACTACCCATACCACCTTGGAGCACTCTGATTGTGCCTTCGCAGTAGACAATGAGGCCCTCTATGACATCTGTCATAGAAACCTTTGTATTGAATGCCAACCTACACTAACCTAAATAGGTTGATAGGTCAAATTATGTCCTCCATCACTGCTTCTCTCAGATTTGAGAGAGCCCTAAATGTTGATCTGACAGAATTCCAGACCAACCTGGTGCCCTATCCTCATATCCACTTCCCTCTGGCCACCTATGCCCCTGTCATGTCTGCTGAGAAAGCCTACCACGAACAGCTTTCTGTAGCAGAGATCACCAATGCATGCTGTTGAGCCAGCGAACCAGATGGTGAAATGTGACCCTTGCCATGGTAAATCCATGTCTTCTGCCTGTTGTACCATGGCAATGTGGTTCCCAAAGATGTCAATGCTGCCATTGCCACCATCAAGACCAAGTGTACCATCCAGTTTGTGGACCAGTGCCCCACTGGCTTCAAAGTTGGCATTAATTACCAGCCTCCTATCATGGTACCTGATGGAGACCTGGTCAAAGTACAGCGATCTGTGTGCATGCTGAGAAACACCACAGCCATCACTGAGGCCTGGGCTCACCTGGACCACAAGTTTGACCTGATGTATGCCAAACGTGCCTTTGTTCACTGGTATGTGGGTGAGGGCATGGAGGAAGGAGAGTTTTTTGAGGCCCATGAGGACATGACATAATCCTTGAGAAGGATTATGAGGAAGCTGGTATGGATTCTGTTGAAGGAGAGGGTGAAGAAGGAGGAGAAGAACACTAAAGTTAAAAATGTCACAGAGGTGCTGCTTTTACAGGGAAGCTTGTTCTGTTTTGAATATTGAAAAGTTGTGCTCTGTTAATTTGTGGATAGCTGTGTATACTCTCATATACAATTACTGACCTATGCTTTAAAGCACAATGCTTTGTTACAGACCCAAGCTGTCCATTCCTCTGATGGGCATGAATAAAGTATTCCCCTTGTCTTAAATGAATAAAAGGAAAAAAGAAAAAGAGAAAATTAGATTTTTTTTTTTAAAGATTTTATTTATTTGACAGAGAGAGACACAGCGAGAGAGGGAACACAAGCAGGGGGAGTGGGAGAGGGAGAAGCAGGCTTCCCGCGGAGCAGGGAGCCCGATGCGGGGCTTGATCCCAGGACCCTGGGACCATGACCTGAGCTGAAAGCAGACGCTTAATGACTGAGCCACCCAGGCGCCCTGAGAGAAAATTAGATTTAAAATATGGTTTGGAAGTTATTGGCATATAGATGGCACCTGAAGCTATGTAAGTAAGTAAGACTGCCCAGGGGGGGTTTATACCAGAGAAGAGGAAAGGAGAGGGAAGGGAAGTGAGGATAGAACCCTGGGAAACACCAATATTTACAAGATATATAAAGGTGACTGAGATGTAGCAGCTATAATGGCAAGATAAAAATTAAGAGTACATTGTCTAGAATTCAGGGCAAGACAATGCTGGAAGGATGTGAGGTCAATGTCAAGTGCTGCACACAGATCAGGTATGATAAAGGCTGAAAATTATCCTTTGGATTTAACAACATGGTCATTATTGATCTCGGTGAAAGCAGTTTTAAGAGAAATGGGAGAGAGGAGTTAGACTGAAGAATGAATGGCAGATAAGAAAGCAGAGATGAAAGAGGAAAGAAGAAAGAAAGAAAGAAAGAAAGAAAGAAAGAAAGAAAGAAAGAAAGAAAGAAAGAAAGAAAAGAAAGAAAGAAAGAAAAGAAAGAAAGAAAGAAAAGAAAGAAAAGAAAGAAAGAGAACTGTTTCAAAAAGTTTCCAAGGAAGAAAAATATAAATGGAATAGATGAAGGGAGATGTGAGGTTAAGGAAATGTTTTTTATAATGGGTACCTTAGCCCAAGTCTTCTAGGAAACATGCCTGAAGTGAGGATTAAAACACTGTTCTTCATGGGGCACCTGGGTGGCACAGTCAAACAGCCAATTCTTGGTTTCAGCTCAGGTCACGATCTCAGCGTCGTGGGATTGAGCCCCATGTTGGGCTCCACACTCAGCCCAGAGTCTGCTTGAGATTTTCTCTCCCTCTCCCTCTGCCCTTCCCGCTTGTGCTCTCTCTCTAAAATAAATAAATAAATCTTAAAACAAACAAACACTATTCTTCATTTGTAAGATGCAAGCCCAGGGAAATGAGGGTAAGGAAAGGAGGAACAAAGCAAGGAGGGACACAAACCAATGTGATGAGCTGCACCAAAGCACTGATTGTCACTTCGTAATGATCTATGAAGACACACAATAGGGTGCTCAGCAGGTGTATCTGCAGGCCTTTGCGGAGGGCTGTACAAAGGAAGCACACCCCAGAGTAGTCCCCATGGGGTAGGCAGGAGCATTGGAAATTTACTTTATCCCTTGCTACTCTTAAATCTCATTGGTCAATATTCATCCTATAAGAAACTTACTCCTCCACACTTCCAGGTTATGTCATTTAATTCCCTAGCAGTCACCAGGAAGTCGAATTCCATGCCCTGAGTGTAGTTATTAATCCAATCTGAATGAAACATTCAAGGCACCCTGGAACAGAGAGCTCAGTGTGTGGGCCACGGGAGCCATGCAGGTTCAAGGCTCCAACTCAGACTGCAGCAAAGGTGCAGTGATGGCAATGGTGACAGAAAATCAGTCAAAATACAGCTTACAGAAAAAAAAGAAATGGAATACATGAAAGCAGAATTAAAAGAAATCATGGATAGAATAAGAAGTTCCAACAGTTAATAGGAATTTCAAAACATCAAGAATCTGAAAGACATAATATTTGAAGACATAATGGCAGAAGATGTTCTAGAATTGAAGAAAAATCCGTGTATGAAGCATGGTATTAAATGATGTTGGTGTGCATCTCAGTCTTAGCTCTCTGTCCTACTTATCTCTTGTTTGAGCTAGTGCTGCACTGATTAACTTCAGGCAGGCACAACCTTATTATACCTTATCTCATGCCTGTGCTGCTCACTTCTCACTTGTTGCCCTGGGGTTTCTGGATTGATATCAAGGCACAGATGCTATGGTACCAAATATGAAAACGCCATAAGTGAAAGGGAGTTAACCTTCTATGGGGTGACTCTTTGACATCATTTTTCCTCCACCAACCACAGACTTTCAGTGCCAGGTGCTAAACAACACTCACAGGGATAGAACTCCAGGCAGAGGTCTTCAGTCACATTATCAAGTGAGCTGGTACAGTGGGCACGGGGATAAAGCTGGAAGCCATTTCCACACCAGGCTAGTTTACTGTACACAGAAGTGACTGCAAACTATATAAATATACTCAACTAAATGATTCCCCAATTAAATTAGATCCCCAAAACACTTCCAATATCACCCAACTCAAGGGTAAATATGAAAGAGGATATTAGTCTGGGTTCTTCAGAGAAATAGGACCAAAAGGATATATATTTATATAGAAAGAGATTTATTTTAAGGAATTGGTTCATACCACTGTGAAGGTGATCTCAAGACCCACAGTCCGCAAACTGGAGATCCAGGAGAAGTAATGGTGTAGTTCCAGTCTAAAAACCAAGGTTGAAGATCCAAGAGGAGCCCATGTTTCGGTTCAAGTCTGAAGGCAGCAGATTTGAGTGAAGTCTCAGCTCAACACTCAAGCAAAAGGAGTTCCCTCTTACTTGTGGAAGGGTAGGCAATTGGCCTTCAACCAATTGGATGAGGGCCACCTACATTAGAGAGGGCAATCTGCTTTACTCAGTCTACCAACTCAAATGTTAATCTCATCCAAAAACACTCCCACAGATATCCAGAATGACATTTGACCAAATATCTGAGCACTCGATGGTCCAGTCAAGTTAACACATAAAACTAACCATGACAGGAAGTCAAAGTAGAATGGTCTAGTGATTTTAACAAATTGCAGTAAAGTATCCTACTTTTCCAAACTTCACAAAAGCATATGACCATATGAGCATTTTGAAAGGCCGATGTAAGTGAGGGGCCCTGAGGCTAAGCTTCATTAGTTTCAAGCAATGTTGAGTGACCTAGATATTGAGTCTATATAAATATATACCCTCAATACATAGTGTCAAAAGAAAGCACCACTAATACCACCAGACAGCAGCTTTTCTTCTAAAATTTAGGTTTTGTCTAGTATTTTCAATACATGGGCTAGAAGGTACCAGGAATCTGCTCCCACCACAGAGCCTGGGGCTGCCGTAACCACCTGATCATGTGAGTAAACATTTAACCATCCCAAGTAGTCTTCATTTCATTTCATTCATCACAATAATTGGTATAAATACTTCCTTTCCACTTGAAACAAATAGCACCTCTGGAGTGTTTGGACAATACTAGATTTCTGATCCTTATCAGAAAAAAAGATACCCCCATTGTCATTTGACATTGTAATTGGTTGAAGGATTTTATGCTACGCTACAGGATGCAATATAGTCCTTCCAGGTTTTTAGTTAAACTTGATTTTATTCTTAAAGGAAAAATCATTTGTAATTTTATATTTTCTTTTTCAAGAAACAAGTTTGTACTGTTTCCACAAGATCAACTATCAAGGTAGCTCTGATATCCAGTCCCATGTGAATCAGTCCCATGTGAATCAGCACCACGTACAGAATTGAGCTAGGAAAGTCACTTTCTGAAGGTTTCCAGGGTCCTAACTTTGCAAGTCACCTAAAGGAGGAGGTAGGAAAAGGGATATGTTTACTCTTTGTGTACCTTAGGGAGAACTAGAAGGAAGGTTTCTTCCTCTTCCTCTTTCTGTCCTCCTCCTCCCCTCTCCCCACCTCCTCCTCCTCCTCTTCCTTCTCTCAGTTCTACCAGATGGAGATGTTGGTGATCTGGTAATCCCAGAAGCTCCATAAAAAAAAGGCAAAAACTTTGAATTGCACCCCATCATACTCCCAATGGAAAGTATATCCTGGAAAAAAGGGTTATAGGTCAAAATCCACTGAGGAGATTCCAAACCAAGACACAAAACAGTCCCTCTTTTAATCCTCTACAATCTCAGTAACAAGAAGACCTTCTCCCTTCCTCAAGGATATCTTCATCCCAGAAGAGGGTACTGTCTAGTCTACTGAAATATTTCCGTCCAGTTCCTGCCCTCATGCTCTAGAATCTCAGGGAAATTGAAGGAAAAAATTAATATGAGGAAGACACAAAGATATGGGTAGAAGTTTAGTATGTTAAAGGTAGTATAATAAATCTATGTAGGGACACCAAAAACTGAAATTTGATTTTCTGGTGAAAGACTCAAAACCAAATTCTAGGGGTTTTTTTCCACCTTTCCTTAAACTCTCTTAACTGGCACAGCAGATTAATCCATGTTCTCTTTCCCCATTCCCAAATATAAGCCTTATGTCCAAGTACACTGAACATTCCTAGTTAAGACTATATTCCACCACACTTGTACCTTCTCTTCCCACCAGTCAAGTTGTATGCTCATCAAAAATCAGTTTGTGATGTGTTTTCATTATTCTAATTGCTTTATTGAGTTAAAAATTAACTGATGAAGTATATGCAAGAAAAGAGAGGTAGATTTTTTTTATGAAACTTAAACTGAATGCTTTGGTAAAAACTAGATAAAGGCTGTTGCTAAAAAAAAAATCTGCTGTCAAATTAAGTGTGAGTGAGATAAAAAGATTGGTGAAAAACTTAAAATCTCAAGGGATACTGCACTAAGATTGCTTTGCAAATGTCTTTAAAGTTTTGTGCAGCTTTCAAGAAACTAAAACTGAAAATCATAGACAATGAATTATGATTAAGATTAAAGCAAAAATAAAAACAACTTAGAACACTGAGTGGATTCACATTTAAAAAATAAAACAAGGCATTAGCCCAATATCAAAATATCGGTGTATGTATGTACATCTTGGAGTTTAATATAAAATAGAATGTGAATGTGTGTCTCATTTTGAATGTGTCCCCACTTTGAGGCTTTAAACTGATTACCATTCTCTAGAGCCTTCCACGGTGCAACATTTCCACGCTTATCTTCCAAAATGTCTTCCAAATGCTGTGAACACAGCATTTCCCAATGCCTGCCCAACAAACCAAACTCTGCAGTCTTAGCAAATTCTACATAATTTTGCCTAACTTAATCTTCTAATTTTATTTTCTAGTCATATACTTTATCTGTAGCCCAACCGGACTCACAATTCTCTGGACCCATGTTGTAATTTTAAGCTCATGCTAGTTTCTTTAATTGGAAGAAAGAGAGGAAGGGAAAGAAGAAGGGAAGAAAGGAGGAAGGCAGAAAGGCAGGGAGGAGGGAGGAAGACTTAGCTTCCTGATGAGGAGGCTCCAGTGACAGGTATGAGGCAGTGATGATTTCATCCCATCACAGATGGTCCCAGGGCATCTGACCTCCCACTCAGTTCTAGCTACCCCACTTAGTACATGGATTCACGGTGATGTGCCCAAGTGCTGTCAAATGTGGCAAGTATGAGGAATACATCAACATACATAAATGACATCCATCATGTGGAAGAAAGCAGAATTCAAAAATTCTATAAGCAGAATGTAGGTAGCTAACCTTAAAAAGGACAGATGTAAATTTTGAGTGATGTAGAGAACTAATGTTCATTTGACTGTCTTATTCTATAAATTTGCTTAAGTTCACAGTAAAAAGAAATTTATAAACATATACAAAATGTTCTACAAGCTGAAGAAGTTAGTTATAAAGTGAATTAGGGGAAACTAAAGTACTCTGGGTTGGGAAGGAAAAGACAGGACCATTAGTTAGCAACCAGTTGAGCCCCAACCTGGGAGTTCTTAAACAACCAACAGACTACGTAATTTCAGAATAATTTCTAAAATAACACATATTCTATCTTTTTAGTCCCTTCATTTCTTCCTCATTCCTGAACCAAGAGGGAACTAATAATTCAATTGTTTTTCTATCCTTTTGCGTTACTTTTCTGCCTGTAATTTTATTTTTCATTGGTTCGATAAAGTTTTTCTAAAAAATGACAGAATTTTGAAAACTCTAAGCTAGAAAAGACCTTGAGCAATTATCTTCCATTTCCCTACTTTTAGACAGCATCACAACAATGCTATCCCAGGCAGATGATGAGCTATGTTATTTTTTAAACCTCCAGAGGAGAAGATGCTACAATCTCCCAACGTTAACTACTCTCACTGTCAGGAAATTCTTCCATATATCATCTCAGTCTCTCATGCTGCTGTTCAAATCAGTTCCCACTCGGCAGAGCTGAGTTCATATTGAGAAGAGCTGGTCTTCGGCCTCCATGTAGCAATTCCTCATTTGCTGCCACTGTAATGTAATGAGATTGAATTTGCTGTATAGCTTTGATTTAGTCCTTAGCTTATATCCTTCTCCAAGCTGATTAACCCCAGCTCCCCAACCTACCCAGAGAGTTCATTCATACTCTTATCTGTACTCCCACATCACTTTGTAAGTATCTCTACCAGAACATTATCACAATTTAGTGTGATTATATGTTTGTCTGACTGTCTCCCCACACCTCCTTCTGTCTTATTTGCATACCTATCCCTGTGATTGGCATATAATAGGTCCTCAATAAATGACTATTGAATGACTCAATGAATTGCTGAAATGGCATCCAGATAAACCATTTTCTTCTAACCATTCAGTCACAGTTGTGGCTGTCTTCTGTTAGTTAAGTTTCTTTTGACAAGGAACAGAAACCAACTCTAGTAGTTTGAGCAAAAACAGGGAATTTAGTGCAAGACTAGTAGAATACCTTACCGAGTCTAAGGAAGAATTAAACCAAGGCTCAGAAAAGGTAGAAACTAGTGCAGTTCCATGTATTTCTTCGGCAGGAGGTGGTGGGTCTCCCTTCCAGAGCAACTTCCAATAACACTGTTGCTCCTCTGGCAAGATTTCCAGTTCACGAGAGCGACAAACTGATTGGCTTACCTTAGAGCAGACGACAGGCCTAAGCCAGTAAGTCATGATCCAGGAGACTCGTTCCTAACATTGAGATGGCCTTCAGGGTGGGCGGAAGGAGAGCACATATCTGTGCACGTTGCAGCTCCTTAGAGAAGGGGACCCTGCAATGTGGATTGACCACAGAGGTGCCTCCTACAAATACTCACGGATCCTTCAGCCCCACTGTCTCTGTTGAGTTCTTATGAGGATGTCAGAGAGCTGAATAAACAAGGTAATTCAACCTTACTTTTTTTTGCCTATTTTTCTTCCAGCCCCTGGTACCATGATTTAAGAAGATAAAAACCTGTCTTACTCCGTTGAAGTGTAAATTTCCTTTGAACTATGGATCAGTGCTTGAGCTAATGACAAATATTATCACAAGATTTACAGCACAAAGAAAAATCTTTCTTTCTGAAATTTAGTGCACTTTGTATGTCACTGAATTGGTAGCAGACTCATACGTGAGATACTGAATAGCCAGGAATAAATGGGTAGTGGCCAAGACCCCAAACACCCTTCTAGTTGGCTCAGCAAGGTTTCAGCAGCCTATCTTGAGCTTCCTCATAAGGATATCTGCCCCAAAAAAAGACCCTGGAGAAGGAGGGAAGGAACAGTGGGTCGGCTATATACTAATAACACTTGGCAATAATTTAGCCGTTTTCAATTTAAGTCTCTTATCTCTTATCTCACTTTATAATTGAGTTAAACACCTACAGTACGTGAAAAATAACCACAAATTCTTTCTAGCTCCTCCCACAAAGAGGAGTCCATTTTCCCAGCCCTTGAATAGCGGTTGGCCTTGAGATTTGGTTTGACTGAATGAGGAAGAAGTGACATTGTGTGAATTCCAAGCATAGGCCTCAAGAGATCACATAAGAGGACAAGAAACCATGTGAGAACTTCTAAGTTTGGGGGTGTTTGCTGCATAGAAATACATAATCTATACATCACCAAAACACACAGCTAATTTCAGACTAGAGTAAAAGAACAGGGATCCAATCAGGCATTTACAAAAACATATATTTCAAAGTATCTCTTGCCTTTTATTTGCTATGCATAAATCTATAATCTTCCTTCAAAAAATTTTTATTATTTATACACACACACACCTATATACATATTTTTATAACCGATCAAATTTATAAGCATATTAATCTTGATTTCCTAACATTTTGAAATAATGTTCATACTTAGAATTTGGCTAATCCAGGATCGTTCTTCTCCAGGTTTTTTAAGACATTCAGGCAGTCTATAAAATCTTCTTCTGATGTAAGACCATTTTCAAAATTCTCGCTACTCTTTTTGCATCATTTACTGAGAGAATTAAACTTATGTTTTATATGTTTCCAGTTCTGTTCTCCTGAGTGAGTTATCTGAAAGTTAACTGGGTAGTTGAAATCTATGGACCATCTCCCTGGTTGTGGAGATTTGGCTTTGTTCCACTTCATCTTCCCTGACTTCTTGATTTGGAGATCTGTCACACGCCCCTGCTGTGAGATCTTCTTTATTCTGTTTTCCTTTTATCTTTACCCAGAGACTTTCAAGAATTCTTCTTTGTTCTTTCTATTTCCATAGTTACTTTGGTATTTCAATATCTTCCTAGGTCTCATCCTGCTAGATAGAGAAGTTTATGGATGCTTAGTTTGAATATGGAATGAGAGCTGGGATACTTAATGAGTAACACAGAAGCCAGCCTAGAAATTCCCACAGCTGGCCATATCATATACCCTTCTGTACTCATTATTTTACTATGTTTTTGATAATATTCTGCTTCTCAAAGACTAAACAAGTCACCATTTCTTGCCTTAAAAAAATCATATTCACTTCCTATGGTTCCATCTTTTATTCATTTTTAATCTGATACCTTTATTGCCCTGTGTCAGTTTCCAGTTTCTGATCTTCTTTTTTCCCATGATGATTATTTGCTTTCTATTCCTCACTCCCTCTACTCCCCTTCCTTTAAGTCTGGTATCTCCTTTTACCTTAGAAAAGAGATAGTAATCACCCTGATAAACCATAGACAAAAAAAAAAAAAAAAAAAAACTAAACTCTATGAAACAAGAGTTAGAACATTATTTTAGGAGATTTCTTCAAATCCTACTATTCCTCCATCCACCGGTATACCACAGAACTAGCTGCCCCTATTCACATTCACAACCTGCCCTTCTAAAAAAATAATGCTTTTCTGGAAGAGGGGGTGGGAGAGTGCTCCGTGGAAGTACTGAGACACTATTGACTAAAAACATCAAAAAGAAATTCTTCTAATTCTTTTTATATGGAGGTTATTAGATGAGAGGGGAGGGGAGAGAAGGAAAGACAAGCATTTGATCCCATTCTTCAAACAGCACGACTGAGCACTTGGCTAATACAGTTGACATCCACATGCCTCAGTTTCTAAGATGCTTTGCATAAATTATCCCATATGTGAAGAGAGCAGGTAGATAATAAATGAACTTTGTCCATGAAAAAAAGACTTTTAATACACTATACATATATAAGAAAAAATTATTTCCATTTTACACCTAAGCAAAAGGGAGTCTGAAAGTTGAAGACCTGCCTAATCTCATACGCCTGGTCTCCTGACCACTATGAACTTTTGTATCACACTCTCTTCCTACAAGACAAGGATTTATAGAAATCTCTGACTTGAAAGAGTTTACAAATCAGTTATGGAAAAATGTCACACGCAAAAGAGCAAATAATAGCATCATCATCATCATCATCACTGCTATTATTTAGTGCTTATCTTGTGCCAGACATTGTTTTACACACAATGATTCATTTAATCCTCTCTGCAGTCTCATCAGACAGGCATTACTTTATCTTCAATGTAGAGTAGAAGTAACTTCAGAACAGAAAGGTTTAGTGACTTGACTGAGGTCACCAGGAAGGTGAATGGTACCACCAGGATTTGAAGTCAGTTGCCTAGCTCCAGAGTCTATGTGTTGGATTACTATATTCTACTGCCTTTCTATGAAACAGTATACAGAATGCATTCCATATTCATGATTTAATAAGTGTGGTAGGGGGTCAGGGAAATTCATATTGAGGGAAAGAGAGAAGAAAGAAAGAAACAAGGGCAAGCATTCATCTCATCAAAAACAACAACAACAAAAAACTAGTATAGAACAGGAAAGTGGGATAAGATTTATTTAACTGGAAGAAGCTAAGAAAAGATCATGGCAGAAAAGAAAAAGAAAGTCTGTGCTTGGCATTTTCAGGAACTGCCATCGGAGCCATTCTGACCAAAGCAGAGGATTTGGGTAAAGGCATAACAACGGAGTGTTAGGTATGAATATGTTGTGGCTGGTCTACAATGAAAAGCTAGGTTTCGACGTAGTAATAAACAATGGGAAACCACAAAGGCTTTTTGGTAAGGAGCTAAAGTCCAAAAATTTGTTTTGCTGTGATAAACGGACTAGATTAGGGAGGGGAAGACACAAGATCTGCAAGAAGGCGTTAAGCAACTCTTGCAATCTTCCCGGGTAGCATGAGGTAACAAGGACTTGAACCAGAGTGATGTGGAGGGGGAAGGGAGGACAAAGAGGCCATAGCTGACTGACATCATTCACAGAAAATTCACAGGTCCTGGTGACAGGATGGGGAAAACGCTGGATTTCCAAGACATGACCCATACCCTCGCACAACACATACGGTTCTCTGTATGGTTCCTGTAGCATTAGAATTTGCAACCTCTCAAATGTGTAGTTCTGGGGGAGTTCAGCAAAGGCATTTGCCTGCAGGAGATGGAAGACCAAAGAACCGTGGCCCCACCCTAAACCATATACAAACCATGTACCATAAACATACTACAAGGAATAGAAAAATGAAGGACATGTCCAATAACCGAGAGAGGGTTTTTTCAGGAGAAAGGGGCTTTAGCCATTAACAGTGACACCTTGGACAAACAATTTATATTTTCTGAAACTCAGCTTCCTAGTTTGTAAAATGAAACTAATAGGATTTACCCCCCAAAATTGTTGATGCCATTTAATGAGCCATGCTATATAAAACCCTTAGGATAGTGCCTAGCATTGAATAGCTACTAAGTAAATGACAATAATTATAGTTGTAGGTATTCTTTTCTGACGCAATCACAGACTTGAGGTGCAAATGCAAGCTAGTGTTTCTGTATTTTTTATTCACACATGTTTGCTGGGCACCTACTAGCTCTGTTGGGAAGCATCAGAAACATATAAAGCATAAACACAGTTTATGTCCTTGAGAAATTCCTTGGTAAGAAGTAGAAGGGTTAGAGTAAAATGTATTAACAGGAGAGGTGGACAATACCATCTAAAAAGAAAAACTGTAAATCAAAGACTAGGGAGAGACAAAATTCAAGACTGGAATCAAGAAGAGCATGTATGGGAAAATGTCACAAAAGGTGAAAGTGAAAGAATAAGTCTTAGATTATGCTGAATTTGAAATTTCTGGAAAGATACAACATTTCATGCTCCACAGAATAATGAGTATCCACAAATAATAACTCTGTAACAACTAACTCATGTATCACTTACTACATACCAGGCACTAGTCTAAGACCTTTATACATATTAGTTCGCTTAATTTGCAGAACAACTTCTGACAGCTTCTATGCTTTCCCTTGTACAAATGAATAAACAAAGGCCCACAGAGGTCAATAATTTGTCTAATATTCAACTAGTAAATGGTGGAGGTACAACTTAAAACTAGGCACCTCCGGCTCCCTGGTCCAGGCTCTTAGGGGCATCTGCAATTAGATCCCGGAAGAAGAGAGGTATTTCATGGCAGACAGCTTTCTAAGAGTAAAAGAAAATATAACTCTAATATGGTCAGCTCAGTGTGCTATTTTCCTAGACTAGGTATCCAAGTAGCTTCATGGAATCAGTCCTTCCTCTTTTTCTCATCAAACTTTGCTATCAGGAAAGACTAAAGCAAAACCATGTTTTTGAAGTTCTGAGGAGAAAATGAACAACCCTCGGGCATGCCGAGGAGCAAGACAAGCCATCTCTGCTTTCCAAGTGAGTGCTGGAATTCTGGAAGACAAAGCTGAATTTGGGAAGTGAAAGACTGACCGTACAAATAATGTTGCAGAATGGGATATGGTCGCTCTTACACTTAAGATATTACAATGAAGAGACCCTTCTAGAGTGAGAACAACTTCACTGAGTCAGGGAAGCGAGAGGTTCCCAATGGCATGCCAAATGGATACCTGACTACTTGACACAATTCAATGACACACCAAAACCACATCAAGACATCCCTGAATACACAAAGCAAAGTCAGGAATGATACCAGGAAAATGTTACTGAGTGCTTATTCTGCGTCAGATATAGTTCCAAGTGCTTTCCATGCAGTATCTAACTTAACCTCCCAATTCTATCTGAGGGGTAGTATGGTTTTCATTTTACAGATGACGAGACTGAGATACAAAGACCACCCAGCTAAGGAGGGCTACTGTCAGAATTCAAACCCAAGTAGCCCGACGGAGAGCCCCTGCTAAGCGGAACAATTTATTACATTCAGGTACACATGTAATCTATATTTTTTCTCATTTCTTTTATACCTGGAAGTTTGTACCTCTTAATCCCCTTCACCTATGGACTGATATTTTTCACACAATTCGGAGCACTTTTCAGGCCTTATGAAGGCCTGAGTCAAAAACTCTTGCTCTTAACTGCCGAAGAGCTAACCTCTTCATTAGCCTTTCTCGCCTATTAACCCAGGTTAGGCCTAAATTTTCGCCTATTAATCCAGGTTAGACCTAAATTTTCTCATATTTTCAGGATGATATATGGGTTAAAAATATAATTATAGGTATATATATCAGCAATGATGCTAGTTCCTAGACCAATTGAGGAAGAAACAATGATTTGAAATTTGAGTTGGTTAGCAAATATGTCGTTAAGTCTATGAGATACATTAAGTAGTGATGTTTTCTTTTTATGTGGAGTAATTTTCTGTTAACTTAAGTGGGACAATAAGACAGGGAGTCTATTAAGTATTTTTTTCTACTTAACCATAACAAACTTTGAATAAAACCAGCATGAAAAACTAAAAGCTCTTCACTAAAGTCATATAACGGTTCACCACTAGATGGAGCAACTAAATTTTAAATTTTTCACTCATGGCAAAACTTTAAGCTTGTTTTGAATTTAGTCCTGATTTTAGGTCACTTATTTCTTATCTCCTCCCTTTGTTTTTCTTCATCAGATATTTGGACATGTATTATAATCTCTGGCAGAGAACATTTAATAAAAAACATCGTTGCTATTAGTGCATTTCATGTTCATAAACTTAAAGCTCTGTGTGAAAAGATGGACCATAGGCAAATAAAAATTCAGAGTTTCAAGTAAAATAAATTAGAAATTCAACCTACACAGATTTTAATATGCTTCACAACTACATTAGCTGCTCTCCTATCTGCAATCTGCTAGTGAACAATGTGACCCATCCCGTTGAATGAAGCAAAAATTACCTCTGACCCACCCAAACAAGTGTCACACTGTTTGTGTATAGATGTCCTCATGTATAGATGGCTTTGTGCATGCATTAAACAATGCAGGCCTGGCTGGAAGAGCCAGGATGATGTTTGATAGTGTGGCATAGGAAACACAACAGTTTAGGGTCAATAATTTCTGCACAGCTGGGGGGAGTTTTTCTAGACCATGTGCATTATTCTCTTTCAGTGAAAGCCAGAGTGATCATCCATTCATTTAATAAATATTAAGAGATTATTAAGGCTATCACAATGCCCATATTATGGGCATCAAATCGACACTCACTTTCATCTCAGGGACAGAACTTTGTCTCAGAATTAGGCTGAGACTGACTGTGCACTGGAAATTTCAGCATTACATGGGTCTGTTCTGGAAAAACAAGAAAGAAGGATAGCTAGAATGAGTGAAACAAGTGTCGAGGACTGTGATAACCAGGGTGATGGAGGAAGGAAATCAAAACCAAATGGGGCTTTTGGCTTTCGGCTCGGGGAGGCAAAGGTGCAACTTTCTTCGGTCGTCCCAAATCCGGGTTCATCCGACACCAGCCACCTGCAATGCCGCCTAAGTTCGGCCCCAACGAGATCAAAGTCATGTACCTGAGGTGCACGGGTGGCGAAGTCAGTGCCACATCTGCCCTGGCCCCGAAGATCCGCCCACTGAGTCTGTCTCCAAAAAAGGTTGGTGATGACATCGCCAAGGCAACCGGTGATTGGAAGGGTCTAAGGATTACAGTGAAACTGACCATTCAGAACAGACAGGCCCAGATAGAAGTGGTACCTTCTGCCTCTGCCCTGATTATCAAAGCTCTCAAGGAACCACCAAGAAAAACATTAAGCACAGTGGAAATATCACTTTTGATGAGATTGTCAATATTGCCCAACAGATGCGACACCGATCTTTAGCCAGAGAACTCTCTGGAACCATTAAAGAAATCCTGGGGACTGCCCAGTCTGTGGGCTGCAATGTTGATGGCCGCCACCCTCATGACGTCATAGATGACATCAACAGTGGTGCGGTGGAATGCCCAGCTAGTTACCTACAAAGGAAAATGTTTCAATAAAGGATCATTTGACAACCAAAAAAAAAAAAAAAAAAACCAAATGGGGACAGACACTTTCCCTTTATCCACTACTGACTATGAGTGTCAACAATGCTAGACATAGAATACTAGAGATCCACGTCAGAACCACACAGAACATTAAGGTTTGTTCTGAACCTCATTGTATTTAATACAGCTACTTGTTAGTTATATGTTCATGTTTCAGGCTGAGCCATTTTAGTCTGATTTTTTTGTCATTATAAAGACTTGAATTAAAGAATACTTTTGCCCCTGCAAAAAACAGTATGGAGTTTCCTCAAAAAGTTAAAAATTGGGGCACCTGGGTGGTTCAATCAGTTAAGCGTCTGACTCTTGATCTCAGGGGGCATGGAGCCTGCTTAAGATTCTCTCTCTCCCTCTGCCTCTGCCCCCCTTCCACCCCTGCTCATGTGCTCTCTCTCTCTCAAAAAAAAAAAAAAAGTTAAAAATAGAACTACCCTATGATCCAGCAATTGCGCTACTGGATATTTACCCAAAGAACACAAAAACACTAATTCAAAGGGATATATGAACCCCTATGGTTATTAGCAGTATTATTTACAATAGCCAAACTAGTGACAGAGCCCAAATGTCCATGGATTGATGAATGGATAAAGAAGATGTGGTGTATATATATTTATATATACTGTGCATGTATATATAAATAATGGAATACTACTCAGCCATAAAAAGAATGAAATCTTGCCATTTGCAATGACATGGATGGAGCTAGAGAGTATAATGCTAAGTGAAATAAGTGAGTCAGAGAAAGACAAAAACTGTATGATCTCACTCATATGTGGAATTTAAAAACAAAACAAATGAGAAAGGGGGAAAAAAGAGAGAGACACACAAACCAAGAAACAGACTCTTAACTATAGAGAACAAACTGATGGTTACCAGAGGGGAGGTGGGTTAGGGGATGGGTGAAACAGGTGATGGGGATTAAGGAGAGCACTTGCTGAGATGAGTGCTGGGTGTTGTAAGGAAGTGTTGAATCACTATATTGTACACCTGAAACTGATATAACACTGTATGTTAACTAACTGGAATTTAAATAAAAACTTAAATTTCTTTTAGTTTAAAAAATAAAAAAATAAAGAATACTTTCGTATAACATTAAAATTCTCTGTCTAGACCAATAACAGGAGTCAAGATTCTGTTGATTAGAAGAAGCAAGTCAGGTGCGCAGCCCTCTTGCCAGAATGATGCCTCATTACAGCTTTTCCTGCCTGAACAGAACAGCCGTGCTAATGCTCAAACACTTTCCTCGTGGGCTAGTTGGGGAGCCATTCACCCAAAGACCATTTAATTTTATCTTATTTAGAGTTTGAATAAGCCTGATTATCTGGTTTCTTAGTCCTTAGCAGATCTGAGATAACAAATGAGAAAGAGAATGACAATAACAAAACTTATCGAGCACCCATTATTTTCCAGGCATTGTTCTAAGCAGTTTTATTTCACTTAATCCTCATGACAACCTCATGAGCTAGGTGCTATTATTATCCACCAGGTCACACATGGAAAAAAAAAACTGAAGAGCAGAAAAGCTAAGTAACTTGCCCAGGGTTACATGTGACAGATCTGAGGTGTCCCCCCAAAGAGCTGGGCTCCAGACTTACTTTGATCAACAAACTTGATCAAAGTTTTTCTCGTTACTGATAGATTAGAAAAGTTTCTTTCATGTTCACTGCTCACCATTCCCAATGTCATTTCTAGTACTGTTGTCAAACTTGGAAAACATCAAGTTTTTATCATAAACCAACTGTTAAGATGACAGAGCAATTCAAGTTTTCTTGGCAGGGACATAATAAGGTACTCTTTGAATTCATGACACTAACCTATTGCTGGGGCCTTGGAAGCAGCCCCAACAAGTGATAAGCCCTGAAGCTTAAACCTTAATAACTTCATGATAATCCCACTTCTGGGTGAGCAGGTAATTTCCAGTTTGGATTTGAGGAGCCATAGAAAGCTCAGTAGAAAATATGTGTGTGGTGGCAACAGTAGGTAGTTCCCCATAGTGTTATTTGAAGATTTTGGGAATCACTTGCAGTCTCGACAACTAAACCACACGGCATCAGCAACAACTCAGATGCTTCCTCTGGGGTGATAAATCTCTGCAAACAAACTAAAGGAAGCATTGCATGAATCTGGACCATGTCAGTCAGTAGAAAGAGTGGCCTGAGCTATCACAGAATATTGCCCAAAGGGAAAACATACACTTTCTATTTCCTTTCCCAAGACCTGACTCCTTTAGAGTGGGTTAACAAAAATGCAGAAGACAAGAAGAGTGCATCATAATAGTGGTTTTCAAAATCACTGCTTCACTTCATTTAGAGGAGACCCAAGAAATATGGTATTATAATAGATGGTGTTTGGAGATCACACCTGATAAAATAGTGTATGGACTTTGGAATCAAGGGGACTTAGAATCAGATCTCATCACCCAGTTTCATAATTTATTAACTCATGCTAGCTTTGTTTCATGTATACCCCCAACCCACACCAATCCCCTTCACCTCCGAGCAATTTTTAAAACAAATTCCAGAAATTGTAACTATTCATTGGTAAATTTTCTAGAAGGTAGAGGAAAGGACTAAAAGAAAGAACTTGGGGCACCTGGGTGGTTCAGTTGGCTAAGCGTCTGCCGTCAGCTCAGGTCATGATCCCGGGGTCCTGGGATCGCGTCCCGCATCGGGCGCCCTGCTCAGTGGGGAACCTGCTTCTCCCTCTCCCTCTGCAGCTCCCCCTGCTTGTCCTCTCTCTCTCTCTAATAAATAAATAAAATCTAAAAGAAAGCACTGGGTGTTATATGCAAACAATGAAACATGGAACACTACATCAAAAACCAATGATGTAATGTATGGTGATTAACATAACAATAAAACTTTTTAAAAATGCAAAAAAAAAAAAGAAAGAAGGGGCCTTTTAAAATCAGCTTGGCTGCTATAACAAAATACCACAAAATGAGGAGCTTATAAGCAACAGAAATTTCTTTCTCACCGTTCCAGAGGCTGGAAGTCTGAGATGAGGGTGCCAGCAGGGTCAGGTTCTGGTGGGAGCCCACCTCCAGGCTGTAGACTGCTGACTTCCAGCTGAGTCCTCACATGGCGGACGGAGAGCAGAGAGAGGAAATAAGCTCTCTCCTGCTCTGACCGCATCAATCCCATCCAGGAGGGCTCCACCCTCATGTCCTCATCTGACCCTGATTATCTCCTACAGGCCCCATCTCCTAATAGCATCACATGGGTAGGGAGTTTCAACATATGAATCTTGGGAGACACAAACATTCAGTCCATAACAACTCTTTAAAAAATAATAATAACCATAATATCTCTCTCATACTTTTGAATTAATAGTAACTCTGTAACATCAAGAAGTATCTAGTCATACACTTCCTCTATTGATGCAAAAAAAAAAAAAAAACACCCAGAAAACCAAAAAAGTTAAAAAAAAAAAAACCCAATGAGCTGACAGTGAAAAAGATTATGTTTAAATCTTAGTTTTGCCCAGTTGATGATCATGACAAATTCTGGACTTTGATTCACCTCTCCTAAAATGAAGAAAATGCCCGGCCCACTTAACTCTCATTTTCTCATCATGGTTATGAAGAGCAAGTTACTTAACTTCTCTGAGCTTTAATATCTCATGTATAAAATGGGAATAATAATAACCACCTTATAAGATAGTTATGAATATTAAAGAAGACGAAACAGATGAAGTACTTGACCTAAGACCACCACTCCAAAAAAATTATATTACTTCTCTTTCTCTTTTGAATCCCGAATTCAACTTAAAACAGCACTGCTCCATTTAATAGTGTACAATCCATGCTTTGATTTCCTCTCTCATGTATTCACAACAACCTGGAAAAGTAAACAGCTGAGGTTGTGTGTAATCTAAGGCTCAGAGGGATAGATAGACTTACCCCAAGTACACAGCTGTTAAATGGCAGGACCAGGATTTGATTAGAAAAAGCTCCTGACTTCCCTTTGTTCTTTTGAACCTGTGACATCAAATGAAAGCTAAGCTTTATTCCGAATATTCTGTCCACTAAGTTCATGATGTTTTTTAATTTCTTTAAGATTTTATTTATTTATTTATTTAAGAGTGAGAGAGAGCATGAGTGGAGGGAGGGGGGCAGAGGGGGAGGGAAAGTGAGGGCTCTGAGCTGAGCCCTGGGCTCCACGTAGGGCTTGATCTCACAACCCTGAGATCATGACCTGAGCTGAAACCAAGAGTCGACACTTAACCAACTGAGCCACCCAGGCGCCCCTGTTTTTTAATTTCTAAACAAAAATGCCTATATTTTCTCATAAACAAAACTAGAAACAATTGCCTACAAGAAACAGGGCAACCTGACCAAATGCTCATTGTAATTAGTGTTTCTATTGTAATTTGGGTTGCAGGTGACATGATACCCTCCGAATATCCTTGATTTTGTGGATTTAGAAGTAAAAAGTCACAGTGTTGTGGCTTCCCACCCCTGCATTAGGAACCCAAGCATTCATTCACTTCACTCACTCACCATAATGACTTCGGGGCAAATGCTAAGTCCTTCTCAGCTACAAAAGCGGTGCAAAAAATCATTTTATAGCTCAGTAGCTGTGTATGTTTGTGTATATGAGCCTTACATGTTTTTCTTAAGCTGGCTTCTAGGTATTTCATGTAATTTGTTGCTATTGTGGGTGAAATTCCCCCCTTTAGATTTTCTCACTGATACCTGCTGATACATAAGTAAATTGTTGTGAGCCTAGTGTAGACCCGGATGAGAGAACAGAAGCTATGTTCTCAACCCTCTCAGGCAATATCAATAACCATTATCCATAAGGCTGCATCAGAATTCAAAATGACCTTGGACAACTGGAGAAGAGTTGGAAACAAGGAACACAGTATTGAGTGGGGGCAGGTACAACACAAACAGCAAGGACAAACTAAACCATCAGAAAGAAAAGGCAGAAAGGAACTGTGGCTATACAGATATAGGCCAGCAAACCGTGTAGGGTCAAAGTGAATCATTAGCTGACCATGAAAGAGCAAGGAAGCACTGCACTTCTTTCTGGTATGCAAGGACCATCAGGCCAGTTTCCTTGTGTGTTCAATGCTAGTGGATCCTCTACCAGGACATCCGCCAATTCTGACAGCCACTACTTTTTTTTAATCCATTTTATTTCCAAATAAACAGTGATTGATGCCACAGAATAGTAATTTAGCAACCCTCCAAATGTTTTAACTATAAAGGGCAAGGCACATTTTATCCTAGTCCTGTCTCCTACTCAGTAGATGAAGGAGCTACACCTAAATCTGTAAGTTTATTTACTATATTAGATACTCAGGGGAAATAACAAACAAACAAACAACAACAACAACAAATATCCCCGGGCAGAACATTTGTGCCTTCTCTTCACACCTGGACCTTATTGGTGAATGACCTTCCTTTCTCACCGTGACCTCTGTTGTTGGAAAAAATCTCCCCATCCACTCTTGGTATCCTGTATTAGCTACTGCAGTTCCGTTCCTGGCTCCCATTCATGTTAATCCCTTGATGGTATTCTCCCTGCCACCAAAAACTTCTTATACAAAAATTTTCTGAAGTTTAGTAGACATTAGTCTACACACTGGCAGGCACTATATTTACTGGTTGATACATCAGCTGTGTAAAATATACATTACTTTTTTTTTTTTCACCCAAAGATATTTTGTTGAAGAGGTTTTTTTAATATATTTTTTTAAATTCCAGTGTAATTAACATACAGTTTCAAATGTACAATATGGTGATTCAACAATTCTATACATTACTCAGTGCTCAGCATGGTTAGTGGATTCTTGATCTCCTTTATCTATTCACCCATCCCCCCACCCACCTCCCCTCTGCAACCACCAGTTTGTTCTCTATAGTCAAGAGCCTGTTTTTTTGTGAGTTTTTGGACAGCAAAAACTTTAAGAGCAAAGTAGAGATCTTAGAACCTAAGGTACAATGAGAGCTATAAAGAAGCATCTAAAGTTAAAAAAAAGTAGAAAATGGAATTACAGACAAGATAAAGGAAAGGCTCTATGATTAACAGGACAGTGGCCAAGAGTGGCCATGTACACTGATGACAAAACAAGATAAAACAGGCTCAAACTGTCACTTAAAGTCATGCCATAAATGGCAATGTTTTTAGACAGCAGATTTATTAATCGTTAAAATGGATTGCCACATGAGGTTGTCAAATTTCCTGTTCTGAAAGTATAATTTATTAAATTTTTCTGTTGTGCTGCTTGATTCTAAGAATACTGCCAAGTTCAGTGATCTCAGGCTGTTTTTGAAGACACTATGGCTAAGCTAGCCACAGCTGAGAAGTAAATAATTCACCTTACTCCTGAATACAAACAAAAGGACGTTGTAGTCCAGAGAGTGAGCGCCTGGGAACAATTAGAATGTTTATCTCACAGTGCTTAGTGGAAGAGGGACGCAGGGTGTTTATTATACCCGCAACCATCCAGGACTAGTCTGTAGTGTCTGCTGTGTTTCAAAAGGGAAGACAGGGAGAAGCAACTTGGAAGTAAGGTAGGATCTTGTTGGATCAAATGCAAATCTACCTCTTAACCAGCTCTGAGAACAGGCACAGAAGAGATACCCAGCATCTGAAAAACAAGCCTTTACGATTTTCAAACTGATGCTGGTAGAGAGGGACATATTGACTTAAAGAGGCTTGAGATCAGGTACGTGAATTTAAGGTTAATATAACCCCTTAGAGAAAACACCAAGAACCGGTAGGGAAAGACAATAGCAGTGCTAAAGAGTATAGGAGAGCCTAAAGAATTATTCTATGCTCCATTTAAAAATAAAAAAAGAGTATAGCTTTTCTTTGATGGTGTACTCAGGATTATTTGAGCTATGGCCTCTTGAACTGCCCTCGGTCAGTATAACATTTTTATTTTCCCCCTTTAGACTCCCATGATGATGATTACCCAGTTTTTTGTGTCACCAGTATATTTTTCCTTTCCTATAATCCTATATTCTTTCTTTTGTAATACGCTTTTTTCTTACTTGAGACTTTTTTTCAATTTATTACATTTATGTTAATGACTGCTTCCTATTGTTTTAAAGTGAACTTAATCTCATGAAAATGTGCAGACGGATCTGTAATGAAAACTGACTTTTCCTAAATTGGCTGTCTTATTCTTTTCCCACTTTACTTATATCATTTCTTGACCTGTAAGATCACTATATTAGTGGTACAGAGCAATAACAGTAAGGAAGGCTGGTTGCAAAATTGGAAATACATGTGGGAGGGTCAGTTGAGTAATTACAGAAGGAATACCTAGAATACCTATAGTACAGGGGCTTGAGTCAGTGTGGGTTTGAGCAAAACTCCTGCTCCCCTCTTGAATACAGGGAAGTAATATTTTCTTCCTTCAATTTTCTTTTTCAAATTTTTCAGGAGATGTGTTTAGAGTATCAGGTTAATCCTGACCTAGGACAGTAGAGAAGTGCTGCCACGGGCGCCTGGGTGGCTCAGTCGGTTAAGCGTCTGCCTTCGGCTCAGGTCATGATCCCAGAGTCCTGGGATCAAGTCCCACATTGGCCCCTCTGATCAGCAGGGAGTCTGCTTCTCCCTCTCAGTCTCTCTCACTCTCAAATAAATGAATAAAATCTTTAAAAAAAAAAAAAGACAGAGAAATGCTGCCGCTTTTTGCATCCTGCTGAGAACAGATCTTTGCACATCGATAAATTATAGGATAAATCAACCTATCTTTTCTACATAGATAATGGTGACACACTTTTGCTCATGTTCACAGGGAGTCCTTGGTTTGGTTAGACTTTAATAGTTTTTGAGATGTTTTATGAAAGCCCCAAATTTTACAGTTAATAAACACTAACAAGACATTATTTTTAGGGCCATTTTCAAAAGATGAAAATAATGCAATATTTAATAGTTCAATGAAATCTAAAACTATTAGATTTGAATCATGGGATTTGGCAGGAAGAGCAAGAGATTATTACACTGAAAAGTTAAACCAGATTGCAAAGGGCCTTGTATGTTATACAAATGGATTGGACTTTATCTGGGAGGTAATAGGGAGTGGACTTAGGAGTGCCAAAATCTTATTTGCATTTTAGAAATGTACCTCCAACGGCAGTGTGAAAGATGGATTACAGGAAAAATGAGACTAGAGACAAAAACCTTTTAGGGAGGCTTTTTCAAAAGCCCCGAAAAGATGACAAACCTCTAAAGGAGGACCCTAACGCAATGGCCATGAGGATTATGAGAAGAAAACTAATCTGAGAGATGTTTGAAAAGTAGGTTCAATACACACTAAGTGATGAGTTAGATGACTAGTAAAACACAGAAGTGAGGACAATTCTGAGTGTCCTGGCTTGATCAGGTGGGTGACTTGTGGTGCCACTAACTGAAGTGGATAATACAAAAGGAAAAGCAGATTTGGGGAAAACAATAAAAATGAGCTTTAAGATATGTAGGGTGTTAGGTAGAAGTACTTTGCTGTTTGTTAGAAATATGGTGTTGATTAGGCAGAAGATTTGAGCAGGATATATGCCTAGGTGATCACCTGACTAATGGGAGTTGGTGAGTTCGTTGGCTGACATGTGGAAAGCTGGGTCCTGACCATTTCCCAGCCCAGCTCACCTGTGTGATACATCACAGCCTCATCGGTAACTGTGACAATATGGTGATTTTTGAGAGATGTGCTCTCAGCACTCTCCCCTTTGAGTGTTGAGAAACAGACTTAGTGACAGAATCCCTGAGGATAGCAATATTTAAGGCACTACTGCTTAAACTTCAGCGTATGTAAGAACACCCAGCAAGCTCACTGGAATGAAGATGCCTGGGACCCACCCCCAGTGACCCGGATCCAGTGTGTGATGTGGGGCTCAGGAATCTGCATGTTGCAAAAGCAACACTTGGTGGGGCGCCTGGGTGGCTCAGTCGGTTAAGCAGCTGCCTTGGGCTCAGGTCATGATCTCAAGGTCCTGGGATCCAGCCCCACATGGGGCTCCCTGCTGAGCGGGGATTCTGTTTCTCCCTCTCCTCCCGCTTGTGCTCTCTCTCGCTATCTCTCTCTCTCTCAAATAAATAAATAAAATCTTTCAAAAAAAAGGCAACACCTGGTGTTTCTTATACACACTGAAGTTTAAGAGGTTCTTTTGGAAGATCTAATAAAAAGGAAGACGAGAGTAGTCAGAACTTCACATATGTGAAGTTTGACTTAAAAACAATCATGTGTTTAACTGGAATCAGATTATTTCTTTTGGTTTTAAAGTTCATGGTTTTAGTCAAAACCTAGAGATTCGTTTTCCTGGAAAAGTTTATAACAAATAGATTTGCCTGCTTTGAGCCATAGGAGCCTATTTCCCTAGGCTGAACAAGGGGAAAATAAAAAGTTCAAAACAAAACAAAAAAGTGAGAAGCAACTGGTTTACAAAATTTGAAAATGACTAATTTAAAATTGTGGATCATTATACTTAATGGAAAGGGTCTTGGACTAAAATTCAGAAAATTTGCATTATTTGGCATTACTACGAACTTTGAGCAAGTCCTTTGAAATTTCTAGGCCTTCCTGTTCCCATTTATCACGAGAAAAGAGTTGGGCTGGAAACATAAGATTCTGGATAAGATTGATGTGTGGTCTTTTAACTTGTATATTAGGCTGAGCCAAATGAAAGATAGCAATTTCATGTGGTTGACGGCAATTTCATGTGGTTCAACATATCTAGGACAGAGCTGACCCTTTAGGCATGACCAGTCCAGGGGCTTTATCCCACTCCATTACATAGTCAGCTTGCTTCATTTTGTCCAACTCCAACTTGCCTTTCCCCAGGGCCAAAGCAGACCCACCTTCACGTCATTCAGACTCTGTGATTTCCACGGACAATAACCCTTTTCACCTCTGAATTGAAAAATCCTGGGGCAGGACTCAGGTTGACATAGCTTGGATCATAGCCTCACTTCAGCCAAACGATTCCATCAGAGTACTATTATTGACTGAAAATGGGTCATTTTCCTACCCCACTGCCCAGAAGGGTAGAATAGTGTGAATGACAGCCGTCAGTTCCCTAAGGAGGTGTGGTGCTGAACAGATGAAAACTAGATATCCCCTACACGTCTGGATGTCTCTGGCTGTGTTGTGATTTAAGATATACTTTATTCATTGGAAGGAGATATTATGACTAAACTAAACCAGAAGGAAGATTTGGGTTCAACATCTTTGTGACTCAGGAAGCTATTTTCTTCTTTTGAATCCATTTTCTCATCCAAAAAATGTATTATAAACACCTCAAAGAGTTACTATACAATTATATAAAACCATGTGTGTGAAACTTCTTTGAAAATTGTAAAGCACTGTAGAAGTTAAGAAATCTTTCATTCAATAAGCATGTATTGAATGCCTACTGTGGGTAGGGGCTGAGAATATTAAGACGAATACAATATGAGATTGTTGCCCTTTATAACATTACATAAGATCTGGATAACATCCAGTATGTGAATAAGCTCAGTGCACCTTAACTTTTTAAATATTTGAAGTAGACCAAATACTTGACAATTGAGTCAGAGAGTACAGTAGTTTAACAAATGCAGGGATAGCTTATATACTATAGAATAGAGATATGACTCAAAATTTGAGTGTAATATGAACTTCTTTAAGGCTTATTTATATTTTTAGTAATCTCTTCCCTCAACGTGGGGTTCAAACTCACAACCCCAAGATCAAGAGTTGCATGCTCTTCCAATTGAGCCAGCCACGCGCCACTTAAAATGAATTTCTTTAAAGCAGACCTTTCATGTATTTTACCTCTATACTTGCCACAGCACGAGGTCAGGTTCTGCTTACCTTTTGAACAAATGATTTCTTCCCCAAGTTTAACATTGATTGCCTTAATACCAGCTTTTTTCAAAGCTGATCCTGTGGCTAGTACTCTACTGAATGTTTCCTATCCCTATACACACTTAAATCTGAATACAGCAATTCTTACCCCATAGTCTCCCTCACACGCTATCTTTAAACTATTTCCAAACAATTCAATTTTGAATTTGATTCATGTTCGTTTTTCTTTTTATCTTTTCTTGGCACAATTCTCCTATTAAATTGTGTTGTCCCACCCAGGCTCGGGCTTGGAAAAGAGTTGATAAAACTGAGACTTGTCTGTGAAATGATCTCACAGTTCTCCAGCCATTCTGAATTTAAATTACCCGTTATCATTGGGGGCAGTCAGACTGATTTCTCATAGTGGTTTACATTCCCATCATCCTGCAATACATTTTGAGATATGACTTTTTGAAAATCTTAACAAGATTAAACGACAAACTATGAGAGACTTTTCAGGAACTTCCTGCTAAAAAAAAATACTTGCTTGTTATGCACACAAGTTTATATGCCAGTCGTAGGTTTATTCAGCACGAACTGGCCACATTGCAGTAATTTCCTGCTCCATCACAACTGTCTAAAATTCCCAAAACGAAGTCTGGCTTAGTGGTCAGAATGCCACTACTTATTGCTGGTAGGTTATACCTATTGCTCTCAGTTTTGTCATGAGTTCTTGAAATTCTTTGACTGGCTTTGTTTATTCATTTCTTTCATCAGCAAATATTTACTTAAAGTTTACTATATGCCAAATGCTGTTTTTGGCTAGGTGGGTACAAAATTAATAAGTCGCGGTTTTTGCCTTCAAGGCCCTTACAAAGTGAAAGAGACAGAACTAAAAAGATGATTACAATACAGGAGATGCAATGGACGTCGGGAACTATAGTTTGTATCTGCCTTCTCCTAGTTCCTTCAGGCAATTCCTCCCCCACTCCCTTGGTCTGAAAGGGCCAATCTGAGTGGGTCAGGAATGGATATGTAACTGCCCTAGACCAATCAAAAGCCTCCTCAGAAGTTTTCTGCTGGAGTTAGAAGGGGGGGAGTATCCCTATGTTACTTTTGGATCGCAGGATCTAAGGGTGGGGCCTGAATCCTGCACATGATTTCACTATTCGTGTTAAGTGCCAAATGAGAAGTTGCTGATGCCATTTTTCCCATCATGTGGAAAGAACCAATCTAGGAGATACCAAAGCTAACATGGAGAAGCAGAGGAAAGCAAGACCTGAGAGATGAGAGAGGCTTGCTGATCCCTGGGTCTCGTACGCCCAAGGCTGTTACTTCCCTGGACTTAGCGCTATGCTATGTGCGGAGGTAGGCTGTCCTGCATTGGTGTGGTGGCTCCATGGTCCTCAGGGATCCAGGTTCCTTCTGTCTTTCTGCTCTGTAATCCTTAACAAGGACTTCCATCCTCGTGAAGCAACTGCATTTTTTAGATGGGCAAAAGTACCATTTTCTGTAGTCCCCACCATTCCTTAGTATCTCCCAGACACGTCCTGTGCCAGGTGTCATTAATCCTCAAGTTCACAGTGTTGTTTTCCTTAAGTTCTGCCTACTTCACTCCTATACATAAACCACCTAGCCCCTGTAGGCTTTGACACTATGGTCTGTGATCAAAAGAGAGAGGGACCTCTACTTAAATACATCCCCACTGAGCTTAAGCAAGAAGTCCAACTGCTCCTTTCTTGTAAAGCTTTTAGAGGGAAAAAAAAAAAAATAACTTGACCCACTAATGGCAATGTTCTCTACTTCACGATCATGGGACAATGGTGTATCTATCTTTTGTGAAGGATATGTGGTATATTGCAAGTAATTTCTTGGGTATAGATGTGCTTTTAAAGTTTGCTAATAGTACTCTTTCTTTTTTTAGAGATTTAAGGTCATTGCTATGACAACATTATTCTCGCTTGCATTCTTGTATGCTTTATTGAATGGGCAGGAAAAAGGTAAGAATTACTGGTTAATTCACATAATGTGAAGCCTATTTATGAATATGTATTCATATATTTATGAATGTGCCACATATTTGAACTTCATCCTTTACGTGTGGCAGGAGCAGAGTGTTGAAAGTGTAACGCCGAAGCAGATAGATGTTATGGTAAAGCTCTCAGTGGGATAGGGAGTAGAAACCAATTGTCATCACTAAACATGCAAATTATTTCACAATTCACATTAAGTGCCAAATGAGGTTAGTGTGTTGGCCAAGCGGGGCCCCGTGTGAACTTTAGTATATGTCAGTAGGCTCTTGGGAAAGAAAGTCCCACTTTATGATTAGGAAGAGAAGATTGAAGTTGGGTTTGGAGACAAGGGGGTTGTGGGTGAGGAGAGAGAGAGAGAGAGAGAAATCTACCTTTGAGACCACAGCTCACTCCTCCAGTAATTCAAAAGGAGCCAGCTGTAAACACAGGGGATCTAAGGCTAGGTGAGAATTCCAAATGAGAGATGGTAGTGCCGGAGATGGGGGCTCTGCTACAAGATTTAATGGGTAGAAAAAAACAGAAGGAATCTGGGCATTCAGGTATAGTTGCTAGCCCTAATGATGGGAAAAAGGAAAACCAACTAAGAAAAAAAGTGCACTGGAGAGAACCCAGAGAATTTGGTGCTAGTGTTATCAACAGTAAGCAGATCCCAGCAGAAGAAAAGTATACAGTGGATTGTGTAGGAATAGCTGATCCAAATATCGTATGATTTAGAAGAATAGTAAATATGAGATATGAACCTATGAGATATATTGGGGACCTTGACAAGGGAAGCGGCAGTAAAAAAAATAAGGGATGGATGTAAGAAACACTATTGAAGCAAGAAACAGACAAACCCTGGCAATGGACAGTGGGTGAAGTGGGAAGGGAGAAGAGAGGTAGGAATAAAAAAAAATCACTTAATTATTTTAGGTCTGGATAACCAAAAGAATGAAGATGATCTTCATAGAAGTAAGAAAACCTGAAAGGGAGACTAGTTTAAGGGGAAAGGTGATGTTGTCAGTTCTAGATAATTTGAGTTTGAGGTGAACCTGAAATATTCAGAATATTCAGTAGGAAATAGGAGGTATGGGGCTGACATTAATGAGAGAGGTCAGTCTAGAATTCTAGATTGGGAGTTATCTCTCAGCGATGTTATTAGAAGCTGGAAAAGTAGATAAGATCGCTGAGGGAGATGCTAAGGGCCAAAGATACTGTGCTAACCATAAGTAGGTAGGATGAAGATATTAAATTATTGCTTAGAACTGGTGATCATTTTGCCTAGATACCAGGGATCCTTGGTTTGAATTTGAATTTCAAAATTAGGTTAATTTAGTAAAGAAATGAAATATACAGAGTAAGAATATTTGAATACCAGAAACTTGCTCCTAACTAGTGTTATAAGCTAAATCTAGTGTCAGGTACAATAAAATTTAAGATTTCCAGCCAAGGACACCTGGGTGGCTCAGTTGGTTGCACACCTGCCTTTGGCTCAGGTCATGATCCCAGGGTCCTGGGATGGAGCCCCGCATCGGGCTCCTTGCTCAGCGGGGAGCCTGCTTCTCTCTCTGCCTGCCTCTCTCTCTCTCTCTCTGGCAAATAAATAAATAATCTTAAAAAAAAATTTCCAGCCAATACTGAATGAATAGGTGACCTTCACATAACATTTTTCCTTAAATCTATTTTGCAATATGTTTTTAAAAGAATTTCAAGATCATTGCTGAATTTTCTTAATTTTATAGTTTTAAGTTAGACAAATGAAATATTCCCTTTCAAGTATAATGTTTAAAGAGTTTACTACACTGTATAATCCAAAATACCTATGCTAATGTTTAATTGTATAAAAAACATTATGCAAATGCTTAACTGAATAAGGAAATAAGATGTCATTATTAATGACCTGTGAGTATAATTAGAAATAAGTGATTAGGAAAAATTCCATAAAGAGTCTATTTCAAAAGCAGTACATTGAAAATAAGCTCTTTATATGTCCTTTACATACCAGTAGAATGTACACATGGTATTCCTGCCTATGAAAATGGTTTGAAATGAAAAGGTAGAGATAAAAGGGTCACAATGGTCTCCTAGCTCTTTTGAGCAATTTTACTATAAAATACTACATTCTATCTATTACATAGATTTGAATAGACTAGGGATTGAATAAAATATATCCCTAGAGGAAGTCTTATCCTCTATAAAACAGGCTGTAATCTTATCCCAAAAAAGTCATTTATACGAAGGAATTTTGCTGCATTTTATCAAAGAGGAAGATTTTATTACTATAAAGGAATATGTAGTCAATAAATATTAGGTAAGTCTTGAAAGTATGGCCTCATCTATCTGAAACTGAGCCCTGAGACTGGACCACTGGGTCAGAGGTCAGAAAGTAAGGTACTTGACTTATTCCTTATTTGTTGTCTTATACTTCCCAAAGGTCCCAGGCCTTACTAGACAATGAGTCAACCAAAAAATTTTGAATGACTACTATGAGTGGGTTTAACAGGGAAAAGAAAATAACCTAGAGGAAGGTATTCAATGTAGTGTCCGCTCTAGCTGAGGGCATGACAGAAAACCTAGAATTAATATAATGGTGTCCCAAATTATATTTTCCTAGGAACTGCCTCCCTCTTCTTGTCTGGCTCCCGTACATGTGTTCTGCCTCAACCCATTAATAAATGGATTTTAATATTCATAGCTGTATCAGTCAATGTTTGCGTTAAGAGAGCATTAGGCTCTGGAGCCAGACAGCTTTGGATCCATTCTGTCTCTTACAGCTTTGAAGCCTTGGGCAGTTCATTTAAGCCCTTTGAGTTTGTCTCCTCACCTCTAAAACGTAAGTACTAGGAGTATTTTATTGGGTTGTTGGGAGGATAAATATAAAACATTTAAAATAGTACTTGCATAAATGCTTACTGTTATAATAAAAATATTATCATTACTGTTGACATAAAAATGTATTTGATCCATGCAAATATACACACATACAAATCACGTGTTGTCAAATGTGATGTGGGTCCAGTAAGTATACTGGCCAAAGCAAACAGGTAGGCAGAAGGAAAATCTTCACTTCAGTCTCAGGGAGCCTAACTTAGAGCTGCTATAGGTCCCCTGGAGGGAGGTAAAATTGAATGTGTGTTTTATTTAAATCCTAAATTCTACTGTGGTTTCATCCTCTTTGCTTCTTTGTTCTTGACTGTTTTACTCTTTGTGGATCAGTTAAACAGGCACCAATAAGGTCAGACAGAGAAGTACAAGATAGCGCAACACAGTCGGGTAAATGCAACAACAATAGAATTGCAGGGGCAATTTGAACTAAAGCTAGAGCTCAAACCTTAAACTCTGCCTGTTGGAAGTGGAAATGAACTTTCTTTTCTGTACCTTGGCTCATCATGTTGATCAGATCCACAAGATAACTCAAATGAAGAAGCAAATGGGGCCCTAACGTACTCCTTTGATATTTAAGAAAACTGAATTTGCATTACATGTAAACAGATGGACAATTGCTGGACAGAGTTGAGTAAGTCATCCAATTAATCTAATTCTAATATATACATGTATCTGAAAATTATTTCTCTTTTTTCAATTGTTCAATGTAAAAATCAGATAGCTATTCTATTTTTGAAGTTGAGAGTGGAGAACTAACACATTTGACTGAAAAAAATGTATAGATTTGAGACAAGGAAGATTTTTAAGACTAATTTAGAGGGAAAATATGGATATTTTTTCTTTTGAAAAGTTTAAGGTTAAGTTTGTTTTCTTGGTTGGGTTAGGTACAAATCACCTTAGAATTATAGATTTTTTTTTACAAGTATGTATATCAAGAAAATAAATCCAAACCCTGAAATGAATAGAAGCTGTAGCTGTGGGTTATTACCCATATTCTACATGTCTTACTTCACCAACCCATTTCAAGTAATTTCTAACCATATGGGGTAAAGAAAGAGGTAAGTAGGGGAGGCCAGGGGGCCCATGTCAGGAGAAAAAATGATAGTATATTGAAAAACATATTTTGCCACTTAAAAATTTAACTACTGTTTGTCTACAAGCTATCTCCATCAAAGAGACCACATCAATATCACAGCAAGTGTAGAGGGAATGAATATGTAGAAAACCCTGACTGTCACACTTAAAATCTTTCCCAGGAATGTCCTACCTTTCATCCATTAACGCTGCCTTAGTCAAAGGATGTCCTGTATGAACTGCATACAGATAACCAATACAGATAACCAATCAAATCTTTAACGCCTGGAGTTAGCTCTGCTTTTCATACAAGTCTTTATAGCTTCTGGCCTCGTTTACCTTTCAAAGAAAAACAAACGAGTTGAGTGTACCATTATAGCTAAGGAATTTAAATTCTTAGAGCATGTAAGTGATAAGAGAAGGTCCAAATTGAAATCACCTTTCACTTGGTAGCTAGGGCAAGTAAACAGGTGCCAATGAAAAATGACTCATTCAGAGTTGCCATTACTAGAATTGCTAGTCTATATCAGGAACCGGTGAGAGGGGGAAAAAATGTGTTAGAAGGGTAATGGTTTGGGTGCCTGGGTGGCTCAGTTGGTTGAGTGACTGCCTTTGGTCAGGTCATGATCCTGGAGTCCCGGGATCGAGTCCCGCATCGGGCTCCCCGCTTAGCGGGGAGTCTGCTTCTCCCTCTCCCACTCCCCCGTCTTGTGCTCTTTCTCTCTCTCTCATTCTCTCTCTCAAATAAATAAATAAAAACTTTAAAAAAAAAAAAAAAAAAAGAAGGGTAATGGTTTTAGAAAGTTTAAAAGCAGGGTGCCTGGGTGGCTCAGTCAGTTAAGCATCTGCCTTCGGCTCAGATCATGATCCCAGGGTCCTGGGATTGAGCTCCACATTGGGCTCCCTGCTCCTTGAGGAGCCTGCTTCTCCCTCTGCCTCTGTCTCTCATGAATAAATAAATAAATCTTTAAAAAAAAAGTTTAAAAGTAAAAATGTGAGATAATTAAAATCTGTTAAATAATCAATAGGCCATAAGAAATTATTTGCTTTATTATTCTGTTAACTATATCCACATAATGCCAAACCAAGAAGTTGAAAATGAGAAAATCTAGCTTATCTACTTTTTATTATAAGCAAATGTAACTGAATTTTAACATTGTACGGTTATACCCGAATGATGTCTAGACAGTGAATTTTGACATATTTTAGTCACAGTGTAAATGATATCTTTAAAAATAACAGACAAAAAGAATTTTTTTGACTAAAAAATTTTATTTTTTTTAAAGATTTTATTTATTTGAGACAGAGAGCATACAAGCAGGGGGAGCAGCAGACAGAGGGAGAGGGAGAAGCAGGTTCCCTGTGGAGCAGGGAGCCCCATGTGGGGCTCGATCCCAGGACCCTGGGATCATGACCTGAGCTGAAGGCAGACACTTAATCGACTGAGCCAGCCAGGTGCCCCTGAGTAAAAAAATTTTAAATGAGCGTTTAATTTTCCCTTATTTGATAATTGTCTATGTTCTGTATTTCTTTGTCTTTATTCACATATTGAAGACTATATTATTCATAGTGAATTTCAAATTTTAATATGGTTTGCTCAGTATCAAAGTTTATTGTATAGTTGATAAATGTAACATATTTTATTAACTGTCTCAGTACAAATAATTATTTTTGAAATGTGTTTCAAATCAAGAAGGCATGCATTTCTTAGGCGAATAATTATTTACTCCAAATACAGATTTTCTCAGCATAAGAAAACAGTGGAAAAAAAAGATGTTGATAATATAGGCAAGCCATTTACCAACATCCATGAAGAATTTATATTAAGATAAATAAAACACAGGACAAACTTAAAAGCATGTCATAGTCTTTTGAGTAAAAGCCCTTAAAATTTCTTTATACCTACAATAGGTGGAATAATATCATTATACCTACAATACTATAGCCTTTAATGAAAATTAATTTGTAAGGTCAGTGATTTTCATTCCTTGTTTTAATATAGTTTTTAGCTTTCCATTCTTAGCATGTAAAAAATAGGAAGCATTTTTCTACGTAGAAAATGAACTCATGAGAAAGCTCTTGAATAAATTCTCTGCAGCCCCAATTTCAAGTCAATAGATTAAGTGTCCACATTGTTTGCCACTAAGTCACAGCTGTCTAAATTGCTTCAGAAATGTTTAGCAGATTGCTTTATAGCAGGATAACACAGTTTGAACCCTAGTTTCTTGAATGCATCTTGCTGAGAGTTTATCTCATTCAAATGATGAAGGCAGCTGAAGCATGGTATTTGAATCATCCACATTTTGCTCTAATAATGAAGAACTTTAGGAAGCTCTCGTTGTGATAGGCAACACACTAAAGCAATTGAAATGTGGATCTTATATTTTACACCATTCAAACTGCTTGCGTATGTGTGTGTGGTGATAAGATACTTTAAAAATAAAATTTCATTTGGTGAGAGGCTTACAGTTAAACTGTAAAAGCAATACACAGATCATATGAATTACCAGCATATAAAAATAAATATGCAAATGACTGTAATACTCTTTTCCAAAATAGCATCTTTAATAGGAAACCCTTCATAAGAATCATTATAATGTGACATATTTTAAAGCCATCTTTATATTTTATAAGTACTTATAACTAGCAGTTCTTATTCTTAATTAGAAAATACACGTTTTCAGCCATACCTGAATAAACTGAATACCTGAATAAAATATGAACATGAAGAATGGGTACATATATACTCTTCTACTATAAATTTAAAAATTATTATCAATCAAATAAGTTCTCATCAAGTACTTTCTACCTATAATGAGTTTTACATATACTAAATGCTGTGGAGATTACAGAAGTCTGATACATTTTTTTTTCACTCAAGAAGCTTCAAATATACTTGGGAAACAAAAGAGTGAATATAACTGGGTCCTAAGGTGTGTGGTTCCCAGATATAATCCCAGCAATCTATAGGTACTCCGTAAATATTGTCAAATGAGTGAATGAATTAGAAAAGCTAAACTTTGCTTTTAATTGATCAGTTTAGAGAATTTCAATTAAATATTTCAGAAAAATCTATTAATGGCAAGTTTGGGAAAAGGGCTTATCTATATATCCAGCTTGGAATGCATGTTCCAATTTTCTATTGGCATGTATATCTATTGCTTCCCCTTTCCCTAAAACAAACAAACCCTTTTATTATGCTCACAGATTTGGTTCAGCAATTTGGAAAGGGCAAAGCAGGGATTGTTTGTTTCCTTCATGATGTCTATGGCCTCAAATAGGATGATTCCAACAGCTGGTGACTTGAACAGATGGGGGCTAGAATGGCTGAGAATGGAAGGTCTGTTACCAAGATGGCTTCTTCACTCACCTGTCTTGGTGCCTGGGCTGGGATGATTTGAAGCCTGGGCTCAGGTGGGACTGCTGACCAGAACACCTACATATGGCTCACTATGAGGCTTTGGCTTCTCAGGGAATGGTGGTTGTGTTCTAAGAAAGCTTAGAGGGAATATTCCAAGACAGCAATCATTTAAACATAGGAACACTTGCTATGAGTGGTAAAAACTTATGGTCTTCTTTTCTTTTTTTTTTTAAACTGACACAATGAATGTATTCACCTAGGACCTAGAGAATCTGATAGTTATAGATTTGGAGCTTGCATTTTGAAGTTCGAGAAGTGGAACACTTTGCTGATTGCAAAACTGATTGGCTAAAAATTCTATGTGATGGATACTATGAATTGTCCATCAGTGTCCACCCTGCCCTTCTGGTTCAGTAAATGAATTGTGGTTGGGGCCATGACTAGTTAGAAAGCACATTTCTCAGTCTCGCTTGAAGCTAGATGTGGTCAAATGAGGACATTTTCACAATGGAATGCGAGCAGAAATCATGTGTAGTAATTTTGAGCCTGGACCTTAAGACATAGGACGCTAGATGCCCTATGCTCTCTTTTTCTTTCATAAAGGTAGATCATGGAGTTCCTTGACCCAGCTTCAACCACACGGTTGGGCATAATGCCATAGCAGTAAGTAGTAGAACATAGTAGAACAGTAAGATAGAAGGAACCTGGATCCTTGGATGGCTCCATGGAACAGAGCCAAGCTGATAACTTTGATTACTTACCTTGTGCAATCCTCATTTTTGACAGAAGAATAAATTTCAGTGTTCTCTACATGATGTGTTTGGAGCCTCTTCATTACAAAAGTTTAGCTTTACACTAATTCAAATAGTAGATACACATTATTGAATAATAGCTGGGTGCTTAAGAAATGACGGTAGGAAAAGCTACCTCCCTGTTGTCCACCAGGGACAAACCCTTCAAAATGTATGGTATGACCAATGTTAACTTCTTTGTACCTATTAATTTGTGTTGCCATTTTACACTTGCAAAAGAGTTTTCCTCTAAAGGAAGCACTAGTAGTAAAACAGTCAGTTTTTACATAAACTTTTTCATATTATATTCTTTTTTTCATTTTAACAAGGACAGTTGAAATTTCTCATGTACCACACCAATGTTTCAAATAAAAGCCCAAAATCTAGTAATTATTTTGGCATGGTCATAGATCTTAAACTCTGGAAGCACAGAGATCACATTTGTATATTCACATGTAGAGAAACTTTACTAATCCAGAATCATCAGAGGATCAGGGGATCTGCAAAATCAAATCCATTTTCATCATATTAAGATGTTACTTGCCTTTTCACTCTTACTCTCCCACATGTATAAGGTAGAGGTTGTATGACATGGGATGAGGTTCTCACAATGAAATATGAGCTTGTATATTATGTATTTTAAAAATTCTTCACTTTTAAATTTTAATACAGTAAACATCAGAAGACATACCCATAAAAATAAAATCTCTTTGGAGTCTGATATTTTTTTTAAGGATTTTATTTATTTGAGAGAGAGAGAAAGAGAGCACAAGTTGGGGGGTGAGGAGGGGCAGAGGGAGAGGGAGAAACAGGCTCCCCGCTGAGCAGGGAGCCCAATGTGGGGCTTGAACCCAGCACCCTGAGATCATGATCAGAGCTGAAGGCAGACCTTTAACCGACTGAGCCACCCAGGTGCCCCAGAGTCTGATAATTTTTAAGAGTCTAAATGGATCCTGAGAGTTAACATAAAAAGTTTAACTTCCCAGTGGTTGTTAAAACTTATTTTCTTTTTCATTACTTCAAATACATAAAACATAAAATGTTACCATTCATTTGGTGATTAGGTTTACCAAGCTAGGAAAATGGTATTTTCTGGTATCTTTTTCAGGAGAACATGTATATTTTGGGGAGAAATTTCCAAACAATCTTATTTGTAATTAGAGTTAAGAATCAGAAGAACCTGAAACTGTAACAGCCTGGGAAAGGAGGAGGATTTTCTTGTTAATCAATCGAAGGTGGAAAAAAAAGAGGTAGACCCAGGGTCAAGGTGAAAGGCATCACATCCTATAGTATGATCCCTCTTAAATCTTTCGTACCAAGTTAATGAATTCACAAATGCTCAATGACACTTAGCACTGGGTAACTGGTCATGGGTTGAGCTTCAGGTCCATATCAATATAGGCAGAACCAAGGGACACAGGCAGTGGGGGGAGTGCTGTGGGAGTATTTTAGAGGGGGAGAGAAGCAGGCAACCATGTGTAAATAACCTGTCACAGTCCCAAAAACTGGATTGGGGAAATAGAGGCCCAACTTTAGAGGCTATGAAACAAGTTTATCTAATTTTCTGAGAGACAGGGGAGTCCCTAGCTGATGGTTATCCTAAAATATTTCTGTAATACATACAGAAACACACACACATGCACAAACACACACACTATCCACTCACAAGAGATACTGTCATAGGCCATATTAGATACATGGACCCTTTCTAGTGACTTTAAGTCTAGCAGGAGAACAAAATTGTATACAATACTCCACAGAGAAATATAAGTGCCCAGGGGCACCTGGGTGGCTCAGTCGGTTAAATGTCTGCCTTTGGCTCGGGTCATGATCCCAGAGTCCTGGGATAGAGTCCTACATTGGGCTCCCTGCTCAGCAGGGTATCTGCTTCTCCCTCTGCCCTCTCTGCCTGCCACTCTCCCTGCTTTGTGTACACTTTCTCTCTCTCTCTCTCTCTGACAAATAAATAAAATCTTTTTTTAAAAAAAGTGAAAGTGAAATGTGAGCACACACTTTAAGAACCAGTAGGGATTTACCACTTTTGTTTTCCTTCTACCGTGACAATGGCAATGTTGCAGATAGAGACCATTCTGTCAGCCTGAGTTCAGAGTGAAGATGACATGGACCAGAGTCATGATAGCATGTAGCATGAGAGAGAAATAAGCCTTATTGCAGGCCATTGAGATTTTTGGAATCATTTGTTATTCAGCGTAACCTAGCCTATCCTAATTGATACACATGCTCTATGAGCTCTTATTGCTCAATCTCTTTGCTGTATCCCCACTAGCCTTTCAGAGCTTACACAAGTTTTGCCCTCCTGCCTTAGAACTTTATCTCTGTTAATCTGTTTCTTTGGAAAGTTCTTTACATCCTTTTTTGCCCAGTTAATAATTTACTCACCAGTGAGATCTCAGCTTAAGTGTGAAGTACTCAGGAAAGGACTGCCTGACCTATGTTCAAAGTACCCTGAATTCTGGGCACCTGTATGGTTTAGTCAGAGAAGCATGCAACTCCTGATCTCCGGGTCATGAGTTTGAGCCCTATGTTGGGTGTAGAGATTACTTAAATAAATGAAACTAAAAAAAAAAAAAAAAAAAAACACAAAGTACCCTGAATTCACCTTCTTTGTCATTATGTTTAACTAAACTATAAGTTCCATGAAGACGAAGACCAGGTATGCCTTAGTAAGCATTATATTTCCAGTAACAGGAAGGAAGGACTTCTTTTCTCTTTCCAAAGAGCAGATTTTTCTGCATCTTTTACATATGACAGAAAATGGCCATTCTAGTCCTTGAACTCCAGGGCCACCAGTTGATCAGTATTCCAATATTTTACTTCCAAATTCTTAGAGTGAGAATCTTGTTGACTAAACTTAGACATATTCTATCATGATCTGCCCATAGTTTACTGGAAGATCTAGGTCAAGCAGAATCAACATGGCTACACATTCTTCTCAGGGAATAGGGGAAATTCCCAGAGAAGGGAAAAGGAGTTGAGCAGATACCCTCAAAAGTATCTGCCACAGTCACTATAGCTGACTCTACTGTGACCTTGACTTTAACAATCTTGTTCTCAAAATTATCCTCATCCATACAAGGGAACAATCTCTACAGGGGGTTCCTTAAGGAACCGGATGGTGACCAAGTAGTTCTGACTCTTTCTCTCTGAGTTTTGTCTCTCCTTTGGGATTCTGTCACCTCGACTACCACTGCTACTTCACTTTGATCCCTTGGGAGCAGGGGGTTACTCTTCTCCTTTTCTATCAACATTAACATTGAAAAAACAATAACAAAACCAAAACCAAAAAAAAAAAAAAAAAAACAACCCTTCCCTTGATTCTCCATAATGCTATTGGGATGGATAAGCTAGAATTTTCAAAAACATTTTAATAAATATTAAGGAAGAACAAAAGGGAAATGAAAAATACCAGGCCATAAAAAACTGTGGCTCACAAAGAAAAGGTTTCTAACTCCTTCCCTGGATATATAATTCTTACCTCATTTCATTTAGGATCAAAGGGAAAAAGAGGTGCCTTATCAGAATATCTGAATGTTTCACACCAACAGCACAGAAAATAACAATGACAAAAAAATAAAGTTCAGCTCTACTAGGATTTTTCCTGTAACATTTCTTCCAACTTAAAAAGGAAAACGGGGTGCCAGTTAAGTGTCTGCCTTAGGCTCAGGCCCTGATCTCAGGGTCCTGGGATCAAGCCTCAAGTCAGGCTTCCTGCTCCGCGAGGAGTCTGCTTCTCCTTCTCCCTCTGCCCTGCCCCTCCCCCACCCCTGCTTGTGCTCTCTCTCTCTCACATACATAAATAAAAATCTTTTTTTTTAAAAAAGGAAAACAGAAAATAACATTTGCTATCTAATTATTGTTAACTGAAACTATTTCTATATGTTTGGTCCTTTCTACCTTTTTTTAAAAAAGATTTTAAGTAAGCTCTACACCCAACATCAGGCTTGAACCCACAACCCCGAGATCAAGAGTCACATGCTCTACCGACTGAGCCAGCCAGGCATCCTGGTCATTTCTATTTCTTAAAGACCTTTAAATATTTTTATGAAATATTTTTAAAGGCACCTGCCTAACTAGTGATAGAATCCAGTTATTTTTTGGTCTTTAATTTCTTACATGGACAGTCGTTTAAAACAACAACAGCAGCAACAACAAAGCTTTCCTCTTTTTTATTGTTAATATAAATTAGAACATAACTTGAGGTAACATATAGGTAGGATTCCCTAAAAACATTTGTAAATGGGGACTGAATACAATTCATCTGAATCAACATGATATGAGTTTCCATTAAAACTTTTTTCAAGTGTGTTTCATTCTGATAAGTATGTCCCATGTCCTATCACATTTTTTCTTTTTTAAATTTTTTTAAAGATTTTATTTATTTGACAGAGAGATTTATTTATTTACTTATTTGACAAATATTTATTTATTTGACAGCGAGAGGGGGAACACAAGCAGGCAGAGCAGGAGAGGGAGAAGCAGGCTTCCCGCCGAGCAGGGAGTCCGATGTGGGGCTCAATCCCAGGACCCTGGGATCATGACCTGAGCCGAAGGCAGACGCTTAATGACTGAGCCACCCAGGTGCCCCACATTTTTTTTTCCTAAACAGGGACTGTGAGCTGGATTGTAGTTTTTAGCTTAAATTAAACTAATTTATTGTTTAAACTGTTACATTTTCCAGATTGTCATGCAGTTTTTATATTGTCTTGGCCTCCCTTTTGTATGCACTATTTTCCCCACTATACCTAATCAGAAATAATTCCCATAGCTTTAAAAACTTTTTATATTAGTTACTTACATTCACATATGATATATCAAATTAAAACTGTTTGAGCTCTAGAAATATGTAAAGTTTGAGGTCTTTCTCTGTGGTTAAAAAAATGAGGGACTATAATGCTTTGAGTTCAGTTTAAATGAGGATTCTATTTTTTAGTTTTGTTTTTAATTTTAATTTTTTTGATTTTATTTATTTGTCAGAGAGAGAGAGAGAGTCAAGCAGGGGGAGCAGCAGGCAGAGGGAAAAGCTGAGCAGGGAGCCCACGACCCTGGGATCATGACCTGAGCCAAAGGCAGACCCTTAACCGATTGAGCCACCCAGGCATCCCATGAGGATTCTATTTTAAAGTACTTATAGTAGCATGGTGTAGGTTAAAACAAGGCTGGGACAAGCAATTAGATTTAGGTTCATTCTCCATCTCTGCCACTAAGTAATACTGTTGTCATGCTCCTTATTAATTAAGTAAATTATGGCCTATTTTCTTTTACCTGTATTAAGAGTTATGCTAGACATTTTAAGTTTCTTCTAGTTAAAAAATTCCATGGTGCTAAAATATGAACATTTTCTTATATCTGAATTTAATTTTTAAAAGAATGCTCTTTGACTATGTTTCTAAGTCCTTACATTGGTAAATTTTTTAAAAAGATTTTATTTTTAAGTAATCTCTATACCCAACATGGGCCTCAAACCTACAACCCTAAAATCAAGAGTCACATGCTCTACAAACTGAGCCAGTCAGGAGCCCCTTTACATAGGTAATTTTTAATTCTGTCATTAAGCACCAACTATGTGCATGTCAGCCATGTCAAATCCATTCAAGAGTAAGGCAAGGCAAAAATTAGCAAAATATATCTGCATGCATTTAATGCCATAGAATTGTACCTTTAAAATTGTTCAAATGGTAAATTTTATGTATATTTTATCACACACACACATTATATATGTCTATACAAATCTGAATGCAGTGCTTCCCTAACATTTTGTGCCTACTCTTTAAAAATTGCATCATATTTATTTGGACACAACTCTGTTTCTCCAAAAGACTCAGTCACTCCAGGGACAAGGACTCTTTTTTTTTTTTTTTTTAAGATTTTATTTATTTATTGGAGAGATACAGAGAGAGAGCTAGAGAGCACAAGTGAGGGAGAAGGAGAAGCAGGCTCCCCACAGAGCAGGGAGCCCAATGTGGGGCTCGATGTGGGGCTCAATCCCAGGACCCTGGGATCACGGCCCAAGCCGAAGGCAGACGCTCAACGACTGAGCCACCCAGGCGCCCCGACAAGGACTCTCTTAATTGCAGCTGTAACTCCAGGGCCTATGACACTGTCTGGCTCTTAGTTACCAGGATGGGGAATTATGTGCTGGCTTTTCCAAGTGTTGCTATTGCATATATTTTAATTATCATTTCAATCAAAGCAATGCATTAAACATATATGCTGCAAACATTTAAAATACAGGGCAGAAAAATTCCTTATCACATATTATGAGTTGGAGTTCAGAAACTCATAGTGGTCATAAAACTCTAGATCTTCAATAAATGTTTGTCAAGTTAATGCAGGAGACTTGAGAAGACAAAAAGATAAATATAAGTCCTAGCATCACCCCAACAGATCTATTTCACATGGAGTGTAAGAGAAGTACATATTGCATTTCTTAAGAAATATGCCAATTAAGCTTTTCAAGTAGCTATCTAAATAACCCCCTAACACTTTCTCCAAGTACCTTTTAACAACGACATTGTATTCCGGCCTCAATCTAAAGTTAAGCAGCTGCCTGAAATATCCATTCACTGCTGAGACAAAACAAAAGCTACCTGTTGGTGACTTTATTGACATTCCCGAATACTACAGTGTCATTTTCTTAAACCAAAACTTACACTACTTAGCTATATGTCACTAATAGGTTAGCTTGGATGTTTACTACGTCAAGGAAAGTTGACCTTTTTTTTCCATTCGCGGGACTCATCCGCCCGACCTCCAGTTTACTTTCAGTTAAAAAAATCCAAGACCTAGTTAATCAGATTCTAAACTCAGTGGAGTTCTACAGCCCCAACCACAGCTGCTCAGTGCTTGGGAAAAGGCATTTTTAAAAGCTGTGCATTAAAGACTGCCAGAGATCCCAAGCGCTTTCATTTCTTGAAAAGTACAGACCACACCCCAGTTTAGCCAGCTGTGCACCTTACTGGTCGGAATGGCGCGATGGGAGTGGGACGGAGCAAGAGGCAAGATTAACAGCTTGGGTCCGTGGAGGGTAGGGGAATAATCTATAAAATTTGAGCCCCGAAAGTCTTTAGGTTGTGGAGGTTAAAATGGGGTTCGTTTACGTTAGGCCTAAACTTCGACAAGAGAAGTGGCGCTAGGGGAAAAAAACACAAAAGAGTAAGCTCCCGAGTATTAGTGTTCACGGTGGGGCCGTTAAACGCAGCAGAAAAGCGGGCGTGTGTTTTTTCTTCCTCTTCCCGCCTCCCAAGAGACGCCAGTCCAGTCCTTTCCCCTCATTTTCACCCCGGCGGGGTCCAATGGCTGCCCCCGCCGCGCAGCCGGGTCGGAAGCCGCCCCGCCCCCCGCGCTGCTCCCGCCCTCGGGGTCCTCTCCGCCCCACCTCCCCCTCGCTACTGGAGGTAGCGGCCACGGCCGTCACGTGTTCTGGCAGCCGCCAAGTGAGGCCGCTTTTGCGACGCAGTGACAGCCAAATGGTGCGACAGGAGGAGCTGCAGCTGCGGCCGCAGCGCCCCGCACCGAGAAGCTTGAGGCGGCTCCCGGCGTCGCCCAGAGGGAGCGACTGAACAAACAGAATCCAGTGCGGGCGGCGGCGGCGGCGGCGGCAGCGGCGGGCGGGCGGGCGGCGAGGGGGAGCCGGCTACGAGTGCCCTCGCTCCCCGCCGCTCTCCATGAACCGGGCGAAATAAGCCGCGCCTCCAGCAGGGGCTGCGCCTCCATGAATCCCTAGTTTTTTTTTTTTTTTCTTTCTTTCCCCGCTCCTCACCCTCCACCCCGGGTCCGGTCCCGCCTTCTCCTTTCGCCAGCGGCGGCTGCGGCCAGGTGCGGAGTCCAGAGCGGAGCGCAATGGCGTCCAACCCCGAACGGGGGGAGATTCTGCTCACGGAGTTGCAGGTGAGGGCCTCGGCCCGGGCGGGAGGCGCTGGCGAAGGAGAGAGGGAGAAGGTCTGGCGCGGGGTCGGGGGCCCAGGGAAGCCGTAGGGCCGCCGCGCCCCTAGCCCGCTAAGTGCGGAAACTCGGGGATGTCACTCGGGAGCCGCTTCCTTCGGGAGCCGGACTCTCTTTCCCCGCCAGAGCTCTGGCCTGCCACCACTTTAATTTGACTCTACCTACCAGAGGGACCCCATCTCAGTCGGCTGCCTGCAGTCCGCTCCCACCCGGTCCCTGGAGCGGCCAGCTCACCGCCCCCTCCCTGGTGTCAGAGCGGCCCGCGGACGCCCCTGTAGCCCCCTCCCTCCGCCAGGCCAGGCCCCGCCCCGCCTTTCCCTCGTACACCGCTCCTTAAACTCCTTTGAATGACTCCCAAGCTGTTTTCTCGTCCCTCCCCTTCCCCTCCGACTCCGCACAAAGAGCGCCCCCATAACTTCCAGCCCCCAGACAAGTTTTTTTTCTTTTTTTTTTCTTTCTTGAAGCGTGTCATACCAAATGCTTGCCTCACTTCACTAGCCCTTTTCAGGTGACTGAATTTCTTTCCTCTAATATGAGGGCTACCTTTTCTGCTGTCTCTCTGTCTCTTTAACCAGATGATAGCTATATGGTCCCCTTCTTTACTACTCCCTGCTCAGATCCGGAAACTCAGATGCTGATGCTTTTCAGACTTTCTTTTTCCCTCCCATTTGAACACCAGATAAAGAGCTACAGAAGTTGTTTACAAATGAGCAAGCAGTAGACTGAGGGAGAATGTTGGGCACCGCATGCCTGCAGAAGATGAGAACAAAATAGGTCCCTTGATTAGTTGAGTCTGTGTCGAGTAGTAATAGTATTGTTTTCCATTACGGCTAGATAGTTAATGATGTAGGCACGATTTTTGTCCTTAAGTCTATGCTATGCAAGGGTACCTACGTTATTTTTTATTACTTTGGAGTGTTCCAGAGATGTTCACATCTGGATTAAAATTTTATGCTTGTTTTTTGACTTATATTTATTTTGGTGTGTTTTACTGTAGACGTCTTCTAGCTACTCGAATATTGGAGATAGGAATTAAGACAAGAAAAAATATTTTTGTGCATTAGACAGTTAATTTTTTTTAAAAGACTGAATCTGGACACTGAAGGGTTGATTCTTGATGATGCCAGAATTAAGTACTGCAACTGCTTCTAATTATTTTGCTGTTTAAATATATTTTTCGATAGATCCCTTTGTAAGTTCGGTTTATTGTGCAGTTAGATGTAAGTTTGAAGGCATTGTTATAATATTTGATATTTAGTGAACAAAAGTAGAGATTTCAACAAGGTATACCAATGCGGGGTTGCTAACTTGGAATCCTTTGAATCAGCTTTGAATTTATGTCATTGAACGTGTTGCCATATAGTAGTCTAATTACTCTTAGCCTTTTATAAGGTCTTACAGCATACCACATTTGCTAAATGAATGGAATTTATTGTTTTATTAATTTACATGAGCTTTTAAATAATCTTTTTTTTTTTTTTAAAGATTTATTTATTTATTTGAGAGAGCGAGAATGAGAGAGAGTACATGAGAGGGGGGAGGGTCAGAGGGAGAAGCAGGCTCCTCGCTGAGCAGGGAGCCCGATGCGGGGCTCGATCTCGGGACTCCAGGATCATGACCTGAGCCGAAGGCAGTTGCTTAACCAACTGAGCCACCCAGGCGCCCTACATGAGCTTTTAAAATGAAGTTTGTTTGAAGCACATTGGAAATGCTTTCCACTGCCTAGTCTTGAAATACGAAAGGCATACTTTGGTTCTGACTGAGAAAAATGCGTAAAAATGGGCAGGAGCATTTTTCTTTGAATGGAGTGGCTTCAGAATTTAAAGTACTCGGCATCCTTATTTGTATTTTATAGAAAATTGTCATAAAAGACACTCATTTTGGCACTGGACCTGAAAATATGTTTTCATATGTATTAAAACACCTAGGGACTTTTAATAAGATCAATTTTGACAATAAGAAGTAAGCAAGTCAAAGAGAACAAATTTTAAACATGACTATTTAAAAAATGGGATCAGGGCGCCTGGGTGGCTCAGTTGGTTAAGCGACTGCCTTCGGCTCAGGTCATGATCCTGGAGTCCCGGGATCGAGTCCCACATCGGGCTCCCTGCTCGGCAGGGAGTCTGCTTCTCCCTCTGACCCTCCCCCCTCTCATGTGCTCTCTCTCATTCTCTCTCTCTCAAATAAATAAATAAAATCTTAAAAAAAAAAAAAAATAAATAAATAAAAAAAATAAAAAAAATAAAAAATGGGATCAAAGTAGAGGAACACTAATCTAAAGTTAAAAAAATCTAACCCCTTCCAGGAAAAGAATGATTTTTATTAAGTGTTACCTTATAAGTTGACAAGTATATCCAGGACATTTTTCTTGGTGTATTTGACTCCCAGTTTTAATAAAAGCTGTTGCATTTGGACTTTATCATGTATATCAAATTAATTGAGAGCATTATTTATATCAGCACTTAAGATAAATGGTGATAAAATTTGCTCACCAAGTTTATCCATTTATCCATCTATTCAAATCTTTTACTGTTTCATTGGGTCATGGAACTAGTATACAGTAACCAAATATTTCTCAAACTTGTTCAGAGAACCAGTTTTTAAAAAGCACCTGCGTTGTTTGAATTTTTTAAATTGAGAAGTTAATATGTAGTTCTTAATGCTTCTCTGACATACTGATTTTAAGTATTTAAATAATTATGTAGCAAGTTTTAAAACTGGTGTTTAGTAGTTAAAAACTGTTACTTTGCCCTATCTTGTCTCAGGAATACTTGAACTGAAAGTTACATGTTACAACCCACTTTTAATGAAATTGATACTTATTTTTAGAAACATTGTATATCCAGCATTTTTAAAAAAGATTTTATTTATTTATTTATTTGAGAGGGAGAAAGAGAGCAAGAGCACAAGAGCAGGAGGAGGGAAAAGCAGACTCCCCGCTGAGCAGGGAGCCCCACACCAGGCTTGATCCCAGGACGCTGGGATCATGACCTGAGCCAAAAGCAGACACTTAACTGACTGAGCCACTCAGGCGCCCAGGCATATCCAGCATTTTAAAACTGTCTTTCAAATTATATTGCAAAATTTGAAATACTTTACTACTTGAGTTGGAATTGGCTTATTAACAACCTTCAGTTGTGGAAAGACAAAACAAAATCTGAAACCATAGTGTTTTGCCTTGTTAATTACTGTAATATTTCTGTGGAGTAATGTTCTTTTTTTTTTTTTTTTTTTTTTTTTTTTTTTAAAGATTTTATTTATTTACTTGATAGAGACACAGTGAGAGAGGGAACACAATCAGGGGGAGTGGGAGAGGGAGAAGCAGGCTTCCCGCTGAGCAGGGAGCCCGATGTGGGGCTCGATCCCAGGACCCTGGGACCACAACCCGAGCCGAAGGCAGACGCTTAACGACTGAGCCACCCAGGCGCCCCTGTGGAGTAATGTTCTAACTCTTGCTAGTAATTTAGGAGTTTTATTCCACAAGGAATCACTAATAAAGTACACACAAACTTTGATGGCTAGAGGCCTCAATGTATAAGGAATGTTTGCTGTAAAAATAAAAATAGGCTGTTAAAAATATAAACTTAATTGGCAATTTCTAATTTTTATCTTTTATAACTAGTTTTATCCTGTTCTCTTTATTTTTTATTTGAAGTGGAAACCCAGTGAGATATTTCTTTTGTGGGGCCAAAGAAATTAAAGTTTATTTTTAAGGAAACTGAATTAATGAAAACTATCTAAAGAATCTCAAAATGAAAATATTGGTTACAACAGTAATTTGGTAGACTGCAGATTCAGATATTGAATACCATACTAATAAAGTTACCTTGTTGAGTATCAGTGATTTATATTCATCAAAATGCCTAATAAAGTATTAGGCCAGGAATCTTAAATTCCATTCTCAGCAGAATTTATTTAAGTAGAGGTGACTTGCTCAGGTGGAAGGTTGAGGTAGTTAGCCTTAAATTACAGGGATTCATTTCAAGAAACATCTATTGGGCATCTACAAAATCTATCTTATATCGGAGGATATAAAGTTGAGAAGATATGACTTCACTTTCTAGAAGAGAGTGCAAATAACAGTTATTGAACATTTGCTGTATGTCAGTTATTGTACTTGGTACTCTGTCTGCCTTATTTAATCTTTCCTATAGTCCAATAAGGTGGGTGTTGTTATTTCCATTTGACAGATCAGGAAACCATGTTTAGGACTGTTAGGTAGATTGTTCATGGTTACACTGTAAATCTGAGTTTGAAATCAGATCTGTGAGTTTTCCACTGTACCGTTTTTTGAGCTGCCTCAGTTCTGTGGACCCGTAAATATTTTGCATTGCAGTGTTATGGATGTGTGAACTTTCAAAAAAATTGGCCAAAAATGTAATTAACCAGAGTTAACTTTAATATAAATTTTATACTATTTGTTAGGCTCCTCTATAAAAAAGAAAAATGATTTCTGTGTTCTATTGGTAGTCTATAATTTAGCAGTGCTTTGTTGTTGAGAATAAGGTGTAATATTCTACAAAGAATAACAGTGCAAAATAACCTTTTGTAGGTTTTCATCATTTAACAATTACTGTTTCTGGTGAAAGTTGTCTAATGTTTGCTGAAATCCTTCCAAATGATTTTGTATTTCTCTGTGGTGTATCCCATAAGATAAACTTAGCTTTAAAACTTTAAGCCCATGTGTAACCAAGCTATGTGTTTGGCACTTAATAGGCACTCAATACATTGATGAGAAGATGCCCACCATTTGTCACCTACAATGAGAAATGTCTTGACTGTTCTAACAGAAGTTAATTATAGGGTCGCCTGGGTGGCTCAGTTGGTTAAGCATCTGCCTTCTGCTCAGGTCATGATCTCAGGGTCCTGAGATCAAGCCCAGTGTCGCACTCCCTGCTTAGAGGGGAGTCTGCTTCTCCCTCTCCTCCCCGCTTGTGCTCTCTCGCTATCTTTGTCTCTCTCTCTCGCTCTCAAATAAATAAATCTTAAAAAAAAAAAAAGAAATTGATTATAATCATTGCCCTAAGAAATTACTTTAACATTTTGAATCCCTTGTCCCAAAAATACTCCCTTGAAAAGTTCAAAAGGGATTTCTGCATTAGTTATGTTACACCTACATACAACACAGTTATTTTACCCATTTGGTGCAAAATTAGGTGACATCTAATTTTGCAGTGATGCTGGAAAGTAGAACGTCTCTGTCGGAATGATTAAGATTTTATGGTGGGTTGAAGGAATGTAGTATGAGAAAGTAAGCGGGATAGGCAAGGTGGATTTTACGGTTCTTTTCTTTCTTTTTTTAATTTTTTTAAAGATTTTATTTATTTGAGAGAGAAAGCATGAGAGGGTCAGAGGGAGAAGCAGACTCCCTGCTGAGCAGGGAGCCTGATGTGGGACTCATGACCTGAGCCCAAGGCAGTTGCTTAACCAACTGAGCCACCCAATCGCCCTTCTTTTCTTTTTCTAAAGAGAGAGAGAGAGCATGAGTGGGAAGGGCAGAGGGAGAAGAGACAATCTTAAGCAGCCTCCACACTCAGCCACTCAGCACGGATCCTGACATGGGGCTTGAACCTACAACCCTGAAATCATGACCTGAGCTGAAATCAAGAGTTGGTTGCTTAACTGGCACTTAACTAAGTGCGGGCTGAGCCATCCAGGCTGCCCCTACAGTTCTTTTAAATTTTAAACATAATACATGTTCATTGTAGAAAATCTGTAAATACAGGAAAGCACAAAGAAAATAAAAAGTGCTCATAGTTCTGTTACTCAGAGATAACTTACAAAATTTTCCAAGTTAGGGCGCCTGGGTGGCTCAGTTGGTTAAGCGACTGCCTTCGGCTCAGGTCATGATCCTGGAGTCCCTGGATCGAGTCCCGCATCGGGCTCCCTGCTCGGCAGGGAGTCTGCTTCTCCCTCTGACCCTCCCCCCTCTCATGTGCTCTCTCTCATTCTCTCTCTCTCAAATAAATAAATAAAATCTTTAAAAAAAAAAAAAAATTTTCCAAGTTATAAGTCCCAAGGCATTTCAGTCCATTTCCTCCCTGTCCCCCCTTTTAATTGAGATATATTTGACATACAGTATTGCGTAACTTGAAGGTATACAATGATTTGATTTACTGTTTTTCCTCCCTTTATCCCTTTTACTAGAATTTTAAAGAAAAATGAGGTTCATAGCCTTTTAAGATAGAAGTAGCTGTAGGATAAGAAAATTTCTTGCCACTAGTTACAGATACGTGGATCTAACTGGCTTTATTGACTTTTTATATGAAAACATTTTGATTTTAAGCCAGTACTTTGAGATACAGTTGAGAAGAAAAGTAAAGAGTACAGTATAGACTTAGTAATGGGCAATGATACATAGCATCAACTCTTTGAATAATAAATTGATACAATGTGGTTTTTCAGCTTAGATTTGATTATTGCTACTCTTATGGAATGCTGCATACTTTACTGAATAAGGCATGTCTTTAAATACCTTGCCAAACACCTTTTACCTAGGTAAAAATCTGTGCTGAAACTGGTGTTACAAAATGATGGCTCTAAATAGATTGTTTTCTATCATCTCTAATTACTATAATACAGATTTTTTTAGTCTTGTATAACTTCTATTCACAAATGATCGGTAGGGGGCACCTTCTAGGCATTGTCTGTTTAACCCAGGGCTTTGTGTTTGGTTTTTTGGGCTCTTCTCTTTTTGCTTTTCAAATTTAGCAACAGATTTTTATGCCTTTTATCAGGTTATTCCTATGTGCCCCCTTTTAAACAAAAAAGAGTGGAGTGGTTGTAGAGATAAATATCACTTAAAACTTCCAGATGTGTATAAGATATTTAAATAGAATAGTTACTTCTCAGGGCGCCTGGGTGGCTCAGTGGGTTAACCATCTAACCCTTGATTTCAGCTCATGTCACTGTCTCGGGGTCATGGGATCGAACCCTGCATCAGTCTCCGTGCTCAACGCAGTCTGCTTGTCCCTCTCCTTCTTCTCTTTCTGCTCCTCTCTCGCAAGTGCTCTCTCTCTCAAATAAATAAATAAAAGAATAGTTACTTCGGTATCATTTCCTTGTAAGATGTACCTCGTTGAACAATTATCAAATGTCTATTGTATGTCAAAAACCAATTTTACTCTGTGAGAAGATCATATAACATTTAATGTGATTAACTTTTGATATACAGCAGTGTAAACTTGGCAGCAAAGTTGGAAAATTGAAAAGTAATTAAAAACTTTAAAAAGATATTTAATAGTTTGAATAGCAAAACCTACTAGTCAAAAAGCCCCTAATATCTTAGAAAAGCAGAAATACAAAACTTTTATTTATTTATTTTTAAAAGATTTTATTTATTTATTTGACGGAAAGAGACACGGCGAGAGAGGGAACACGAGCAGGGGGAGTGGGAGAGGGAGAAGCAGGCTTCCCACTGAGCAGGGAGCCCAATGCAGGGCTCGATCCCAGGACCCTGGGATCATGATCTGAGCCGAAGGCAGACGCTTAATGACTGAGCCACCCAGTCACCCCAGAAAACTTTTATTTTGATACATGTCTAGTTTCTCTTAATTTTATCTAATAAAATTTTATTTGAAATTAGCTCTATTGTCATGTTTCATGTTTCACAATCTCACAAAAATTGTGTAATATTATGTGTATAAATATTGTCTATTTAAAATGAACAGGAAAGCGTGGGAGGAATGTATTTGATGATAATAAATACTTTAGATTTGAAGGTAAATATTGGTGTCACATTATGAAGATGAACTGATATATAAGAATTACATAACATATACTGTTATTAAGATCTGTCTATTTTAGAAACTCAGCAGTGATTTGCTTTTTCTAACTAGTTAAAGCTTTGCTTCCCTGGCTCACAAACACCTTGATTTATTGCAAAGTTGTTATGACAGAATTTGGAATTTGTTTTAGATTATAGAAGACGTACTTACATATCTAAGTATCATACATACATGTGTTAAATATCATATATTTTATGCATTAATCATATTGTTTTCCCTTTCCTGTAGTTGCTACCTTAGTGATTCTCTAAGAAGGTGCTTGTTTTGCCTGTTTCAGAATTTTCGTGAACTAATTTCATTAAATTTGTTTTTTTTGTTTGTTTTTTACTTTTACTAAACCTTAGGTACACTGCATTGGATTAATTATCCATCCATCTATCACTATAATACGCACCCATGAACCACCACTCACTCCCCACCTCCCAAAAAAGCTAGGAACTGAACCTACCCCTATCTCTACCTTCTTGTCAACCAAGGTCATGATCATCTTGAGTCCTGTGTTCATTCTCTTGCTTTATTTGTATATAGCTTTGCTGGATCTGTAATTCAAAAATATATCTTATTTTAATTGTTTTTATATAATTATGTTAAATATAATCTTTCTGAACTTGATTTTTTTATTCATACCATTGCATGTTGCTATAGTCATTTTAATTTCTGTATAATATTTCATTGAGTAAACTATCATCAACTCTTCCCCTGTTGGATGTTTAGTTATTGATTCACTCACTCTCCCTTGTTGAGCATTTAGTTACTTTTTGGTTTTTGTAATGGTGAACAGTGCTATTGTGGACATTCTATGCATTTTTCCTGTTGTATACATGTAAGAATTTTTATTACTTATATACCTAAAGGTATAATTGCTGTCTCACAGGGTAGGTGAATTCCCAACTCTAGAAGATGATGCCCAACTTCCAATATGATTGCACCAATTTATATTCATATCAGCAATATATGAGATGAAAGATCCTTTGATTATCGATCTTCTCTGACAATTGATATTGTCTTTAATTTTTACAAATCAGAAGAGTATAGAATGTTATCACATTGTGGTATTGATTTGCATCTTCCAGATCATCATCGATGTAGAACATTTCTTTTTATGTTTACTGGCCTTTTATACTTCCTTATCAGTGAAATTCCTGTTCATGTCTCTTGCCTGTTTTTCTGTTTTTCCTACTGACTTATAGGAGTTCTTTATACTCTTCATGTTAATCCTTTGTATGTCTTCTCTCAGTTTGTAATTTGTCTTTTCACTTTATTTTAGGGAGTTTGTGGGAGGGACAGTTTTTAATGTTTTAAATGTTTTATCTTTTGGCAAATATTTAGAAACATATCATTGTGATCAGCAAGCCTGCACTTAATATCTATTATAGATTTGTTACAGAAAGGGTAAAGTTACACAGATTTGACCTCTGGATACACAAACTGTCCAAATGAACAACCATAGAAAGTCATAAAATATTGTATCACTTAACATGTACCAGGCAATAAAAAGTTAGTTGATTCAATTAAAGAATGAATTTACAAGCAAAAAAGTAGTGAAAATTTTATGTGTAGTTTATGAACTGATTTTTCCCATTCTGTATCTCTTCAGTGCAAACTATTATTATTATTGGGCGCCTGGGTGGCTCAGTTGGTTAAGCGACTGCCTTCGGCTCAGGTCATGATCCTGGAGTCCCGGGATCGAGTCCCGCATCGGGCTCCCTGCTCAGCAGGGAGTCTGCTTCTCCCTCTGACCCTCCCCCCTCTCATGTGCTCTCTCTCTCTCTCAAATAAATAAAATCTTTAAAAAAAAAAAACACAAAAAACTATTATTATTATTAATTATTTCTTTAAAGAACAAACTGGATCAGTTATTTAGTTATTTGCATAGCTTGTTAATAAGTGCTGGAGTTGATTAGGTTTAATGCTGGATATAAAACAAGATATTGCAGAATTTACTGGTATTTATAAACCTGGAATCTTGTCACTGCTGTGGTATCTTTTGGTGAAAAAAAAAAAAAACCCTTAATTTTAGTCAAATTTATCAATCTTTTCTTGTATTGTAATTGCTTTTTGTGTAAGAAATTGTTCCTTACTTTGGGTCTAATAGTTAACTACATTTTCTACTAAGAGTTTTGGAGTTTTATTTTTTATATGTAAGTCAGTACATCTGGAGTTGATTTTTGAATACAGAGTAAAACAAAGGTCTTAAGTTATTTAATTTTTAAAATATTATGAAATATATATCAGTATTTCTTATAATGTAAATTTAAAACAGAACATTTTTCAGTTTTTAAGGCAGAAACATTTCTGAATAGCCTTATTTAATTTTTGCGAGTTAGAAGTTAAGGGTATATCACACTAGGTTATGTAATGAATTATACTTGAAGTTATCCTTACCTAAATCGTTAGTAAGTCACTTCTTCCTTACAGTACCAGTTTGTGATTTTTCTTTTTTGTTATATCACCTGAAGCCTGTGGTCAATAAGATCCTTGATTTACTTTTTGTTAACTCCCCATCATATTCCCCAGTTGCGGCTCAAACCTGTATTTTCCTAAGTCCAATCTATTCCTACTCCTTTGTTCTCAACAAATCACTCACCTAGTCACTGCCTCTACTGAGTGATACATAGTATTTAATAAATGTGAGTTTCCTCAACTTTTCTTCTCTAAATTTCTTGGAATTTTAGCCATTAGTTTTTGTTGCTGTTAATCAATTTTTTTTTTTTAAAGATTTTATTTATTTATTTGAGAGAGAGAGAATGAGAGAGACAGCACATGAGAGGGGGGAGGGTCAGAGGGAGAAGCAGACTCCCTGCCGAGCAGGGAGCCCGATGTGGGACTCGATCCAGGGACTCCAGGATCATGACCTGAGCCGAAGGCAGTCGCTTAACCAACTGAGCCACCCAGGCACCCGCTGTTAATCAATTTTAAGGAAGAATTGTTTGATCTCATTGAGGCTATAATTTCCTAGATTTCTGCTTCCTTTCCATTCTTTTGCAGTATGGGGCTTTCATTTTCCCCTGACTCTTTGCCTTAAAAAAAATTTATATCTCTCCTTTTTCTTTTTAAATACTTTTTCTTTAATACTGTTGTCCCCTCAAACTTCTTTTAATCATCACATTCCTTAAAAGAAATTTCTTTTTTTCTTTATTTTATTTTTTTAAATTTTATTTATTTGTCAGAGAGAGAGAGAGCCGCGCGAGAGTGCGCAAGCAGGGGAAGTGGCAGGCAGAAGGGGAAACAGGCTCCCCACTGAACAAGGAGCCTGAAGTGGGGCTCAGTCCCAGGACCCTGGGATCATGACCTGAGCGGAAGGCAGAGGCTTAACCGACTGAGCCACTCTGGCATCCGTTTAAAAGAAATTTCTTAGTTGTGTTTATTTTCTTCCACTTATTTCTTAGCTTTTTAAAATATTACTTCTCTCCCAATTATTCTGTTGAAATTATTCTCATAAAAGCATCCATGACCTGCTCCTTCTAGTCCCTTGAGGCAATTGATACTGTTTCAACTTCCTGAAACTCTTGTTTAAATTAAGCTTCCTGGACCCTGCACAATATTGGCTACTTTTCTTTTATAATTAATCTGCCTATATTTGCTACTATTGCTTTCTTTTGATAACTCCTTCCCTAGTTTAAATGTTCTACCTGTTTCTAGCCTATTTGTCGTCTAATTTATTCTTTAGATTAACCACCAGAATTAATCAGTTTGTTTTGTCAGGATTGCATGGAATAGAAACCCATTTAAATTTGCTTAAACAAAAATTGGATTTATTGGAAGGCTACAGGGACATCTCACTTTATCCAAGGTGGGATAATTAGCCATGTTCCATGACTACTGAACAGGAAACTATAGGCTTTCTTTCTTTCTAGGGTTACGTGTTCTCCTATCTCTTTTTTAAGTATGTATACTGCTTTATATATTCTGTATACTGGTTCTCTTTCATATGGCCCCCAAATGGCACTCCCAACTTCTGAATTTCCACGAACTCTTCAAGTCTAATATCCACAGTTAACTGACTCACTTATTCTGTGCCACAATTATAAATTCTTAATGAGAAAATTTGATTGGCCCTGTATAGAACATGTACTCCTGATATGGTCAATTATAGCAATGGAGGGATGAAGTTCTCAGTACCGATAAGTACCAATATGGCTGCAAGGATTCTCCTATGAGTTTGGGATAGGGACTGTTCTCTAAGAAGGGAGTATAGGTTAGAAAGAACTTCTCTGTTTAAGACCTTTTTAATAACTTTCCATTAATTTTACAATAAAATGTCAGACCTTCCATTATCCAGTCCTCAATCCTTTCAGATTTTTCTCCTTGCATATTCTGTCATATTAAAGTATTTGCAGTTCTTGGAACTACACTGCTTTTATATACTTCTGTATCTTTGCTTTTGCTCTAACTTTAAGAATAGTGGTATTGATCATCTGCCTGAAAAGCTTTTGGCAAATTGGACACTCTTTAAAATTCTAAGAAAAGCATATATATTGATTGACTATATGAATATATTCATAGCCTATAATCAAAAATTTTACTTAAGCTATATTTTTGATAAGTAATTTTGGTGATTGGTCATGTAGCATTTGACCCATTGGCAAATTAGCTTACTTCCCATTTTGTGGCTCATGTTACAGAATATATCATCCAATATAGGAATTGTTAAGTTATATGTGTGTCTCGCTTTTAGTGCAGGAACTAGGTCTTACTCATCTTTATGTACCTAGCACCTCGCCTGTGGCTTATGCTTGATAAATGCTTGAATAAATAAGTGACTGAGTTCTTGACTGATTCTATTACTCTTTTGCTACATCTGACTTCTCTATATTTTTAAAGGTTATTATTTTTCTCCTTCTTGCCCATGCTAGAAATCTGCTGGTCATTTTTTTTTAAAGATTTTATTTATTTATTTGAGAGAGAGAAAATGAGAGAGAGAGCACAAGAGGGGGGAGGGTCAGAGGGAGAAGCAGACTCCCCGCTGAGCAGGGAGCCCGATTTGGGACACGATCCTGGGACTCCAGGATCATGACCTGAGCCGGAGGCAGTCGCTTAACCAACCAAGCCACCCAGGCGCCTCTGCTGGTCATTTTTATTTGACTACTGTCTAAGCTTCTTGAGTTGATTTTTTTTTTTTTTTAATTTTGTAACTTGAATTCATTCATTATTTTGCTACTATCCACGCTGGGGCCTGCATTATCATTTCGACAATACAGTATCTTGATACCCCACCTCTTCAGTCTCACATTGTTTTATTTAGATTATGTACAACTGCCAGATTCTGAAGTTGTCTCCGGCACTCAGGGACTCCTTACTGCCTGTGAGCTAGCCCTAATTCCTTAGCTTAGCACTGATGGCTGTCATTGTTGTAGTCCCAAAATACCTTTTAATTCTTGACTTTTTTCATGTAGGCAGCTTATTTTTCAGGCACTCTATGATTACTAATGTTTCCTTACATATATATTCTTGCTGTAGTCTGTCTACTGGAATGCTTTTTTAAGGTCAAATTCAGATTCTTTTTTTCCTTACTTACCCCTTGTCATGTATAATCTGTCCTCAAAACTTAAGTAGGATGTTTTCTATCTCATGATATTTATCATATATTGCATTGCACTGTAGTTGTTTGTATCCTACCTCCTTTTCTCTCCTTAGTTGAGTGCTTAAAATTATTGAGAATATCTTATCGTTGTCTTTTACCCCTTAGTCCTGAGCAGAGCAACTTGTTCATAGCAGTTACTTACCAATGTTTGTTGAATAAGTAAGTCTCATGTCAGAAAATCCTCAGGTTTTACATGTATTACTTTAAACTTTTTTCTGCATTTGTTTTGGTATTTATGAGGGAGCATAACTGCATTTCATCATTTTCTTTAGGTAGAGCCACTTGACAGGTAACATAATTTTAAGTTTATTACCTTCAATCATAATAATTGAGTTCCCCATCTCAGACTGAGAATTTTCCATTGGCAGAAGGGGCTGTGTTCAATACAACTGAAGCAAAAGTAATAAAAGTAACAAGTTTCATTATTAAAAACATTATAGCTAATTCATATTGTCCTTATATCACTTAAGACAATTCTACTGAAGTAGTGCTGATATCTCCACTTTATAGGCAAGAGAGCTAAAGTTTAGAGAAGTTAAATAACATCTCCATAGTCGCATCTTAGCCTAAATAAACCAAGATAAAAATCCAGGTCTCTGCCTTGAGAGCACGCAGTCCTCTTAACCCATATACTCTAGTTCCTCTTTCTTTTGGCGGTTTTTTTCTGCTTTTTATCCCAGTTGTGTCTCTACTCCAATAACCATAGCATATCTCCTGTCTGCTCAGGTCCTTACCTTACCCTAGCCCTCTACTTTGTGCAGCATCTCTCATAGCTTTCCTTGCCAGTATTTGGTTTTTCATTCAGTTTGTTCTTGATAGCTAGCTAGTTGATATGAAAGGCAAATTCATGTTGAAATCTTACCTTCAAGCTTAGGTAAGATAAGTTTGAATCCACAATCTTATATTCTTGGAAATCCCAAGTCTCTTTAAGATTTCTGTTTTCCCAGGGCACCTGGGTGGCTCAGATGGTTGAACGTCTGCCTTCAGCTCAGGTCATGATCCTGGGGTCCTGGGATCGAGCCCTGCATCAGGCACCCTGCTCAGTGGGAAGCCTGCTTCTCCCTCCCCCACTCCCTCTGCTTGTGTTCCTGCTCTCACTATCTCTCTCTGTCAAATAAATAAATTAAAAAAAAAAGATTTCTGTTTTCCTGGTGGTGGGCACTTAAGTTCTATGGCACTCTCTGCTCCCCGGGTTTTTGTTTCTATATGTTCATTGACATACAGATATTTAACTGGTTTCCACAAAGATACCCATATTTCTCTTAGTCCTCCCCCCCTCCCCTGTATACTGTTTCATATCCTATAGGTGGCTCCTTTCTCCTCAACTTCATGTCTGTTCTTCAGTCCTTTCTTCCTTATTTGCCATCGAAATTACAAATTCTTTCTCTCCCTAGGAAAAACAGTCCAGTCTCCTCAAATTCCTCCTCTCAGATAACATAGCCAAATTTCTCAAATGTTCCTCAAACAAAAGGAACTTGATTATGTAATAGGATAAATTCTTCTTAAAAAGTAGATATACCTTTGAATAGCCAAACTTACTTCTTACTATATCAGTAAAAGTTATCTAATCTCCTGTTCTCTTGGGAGCTTTGAGGAGGGGGAAGGATTATTTTATCTGCTAACGAGTCTGTATCAGTTAGAAGTACCTGTTACAATAAAGATACTTGAGCCTATCCTTAATGCATTATCTGTTTGGTTCCTGAAGAAAAGGAAATCTCATTGAGCTTAAAAAAAAAAAAATGCATTTTTTGAAGATACTCAAGCATGTTAACAACCACTGGGTCATGGGCCAGTGCTGTTCATGATGATATTTTCACATTAAGGACAATATATGAGTATGTATTCTGAATATACTGATATAAAATTGTGAATTTGTAAGTAAAGGGGTGGACTCTCCTCCATTCTGAGATTTTGCCATTTCTGCTTCTCTTTACTTCCCTTCTTTGATGTCAAAATGTACTGTCTCTTAAGAAATGATGAAGATAATTGATAGTAATATCTTAACTGGCAATATAATAAATCAGTAACCTTATATATACCTGCCCAATTTCTTTTTGGAATTTACTAATCAATAACTTCTAGGCCTAGTTAAAATCACTGACTAGTCTAGTAGGTAATTCAACTTTTGGAATCCTATAGACCTAGGTTTAAATCTCATATTTATTTATTTATTTATTTATTTTTTTTGAAAAGATTTTATTTATCTGACAGAGAGATACAGCGAGAGAGGGAACACAAGCAGGGGGAGTGGGAGAGGGAGAAGCAGGCTTCCCGCGGTGCAGGGAGCCCGATGTGGGGCTCGATCCCAGGACCCTGGGATCATGACCTGAGCCGAAGGCAGACGTTTAACGACTGAGCCACCCAGGCGCCCCTAAATCTCATATTTAGCACATATTAGCTGCTTGGCTTTGGTATGTGTTATTTAGCAACATGAGGCAAGTTTTCTTATAAAAATGGGGATAATTTCTGGCTCAGAAGGTTATTTAGGTTTTTTTTTTTTAATGATATGCATGAAGTGCCTGGAATATAGTGGATAGTAACTCTTCCCTCTCTCAGGTTTACATTTTAGGATTACTTCATTTTTATTTATTTTTTAATACTTAAGTTGTGTGGCTGACAGACTGATTAAAGTTAGGTGTAAGACATAGAGAGCCGATCATGCTTTATAGGCTAATTGTTTTCCCCTCTTTTCTTTCTTCTTTTGCACCATAGAAGGAATAATGAGGATAGCTATCAGAAAGTGTGTGTATTTCCATGGTGTCTTCATTTAAAATAACAGCATGGTGAGATTATGTGTGTAAGAATAAAGAAAGGATCATATGTTGATATATGATGAACTTCTAGGATTGAGCTTTCATTTAAGAATCTGTGGTGTGGGGGGCGCCTGGCTGGCTCAGTCAGTAGAGCATGTGACTCTTAATCTCAGGGTTGTGAGTTCAAGCCCATGTTGGGCATGGAGCTTACTTAAAAAAAAAAAAAATCTGTGGTGTGTTATTTGTCATGCAGAAAATATTTATTGCAAATATGGAGCTATAGAAGAATTAAGTGATTTCATGAAACTGTTTAAATTCAGATCTGTATTTTGTTCTTTCCCAGAGGCTTTTGGACTTTTTTATAAAATTTGAGCTAAGATTATATATCTGCAAAGTCCACAGTGGTCCTGCACATTTCAGCAGAGAGAGATAGATTTATGGTAATATACTTCTGAATATTAATAATATCAGTTCTGTAGTTGAATATGCTTGAATTTTGTATAAATTATATTAAATGTCCAATTGTTGCTTATTGGTTAGCATAACTGACTTCTTTGCTATGGAAACCTTATCTTTGAACTCCAGCATCAAGGTGTTCATTTTATTACAAATTTTTGTTCTGGTGCATGTTTTCATTGTATTAAAACCTCACAAAACTCTACACAAAATCCTACAGTTAGTTTTGATGTGTCCTTTTAAGGATGGTTGAATAACCAACAGGAACCTTAAATATCAGATCTAAAGCAAAATTCTTACTTTATCAATAAATCCCTAAAAGCACTAAACTAAATTTCTAATAAAAATGGGGTGGGGTGGGGTACCTTTCCTTTTGCTCTCTTTGAGGTTGGCAAGATAGTGGATAATCCTTTATTTTAGTATAGTTTAATGGTAATTATAGAAAGGGAACTAGGGTCGGTTATAAGATGCCTCATAATAAATAGAACCATGTTGAAAAAATATGAGAATATTACTAATAGTAATATCACCCTGTGTGAAGCATTTTTGAGTTATAAAGCACTTTCACCTGTATTATTTCTTTGGTTCTTAAAATGACCCTCTGGGTTAGGGATGGGGAGGGATTGTTATATCCAGTTTTCAGGTGTTCATGTTCACTCAGCCAATGTCTGCTTTAACCTGAACCCTTCTGACTCCTATTCCTCATTTTAGTACTCCACACAATTCTAGTTTTATTAACTTTAAAGTTGTAGTTTTTTCCTTTAGTATACCTAAAAAATGGTTAATATTTTCAAAGCTATGTTAAAAGTGAATGTGAAAAATACCTTTTTTCCCCCGAGATAACAGAAAATAAATATAAAAGGGAATATATAATTTGCCACCTAGTTGTGAGTATTCATGGGAGTATCAAAGTTCTTTGTAGTATTTTTATAGCATAAAAATATTGTGTAGAGGTGTGGTGATTCCAGCAGAAGTAGAGTGTAACTTCTGGAGAGTTTAAAAATCACTTAAGCTGTTACTGGTGTAGTTGAATGATGTTTTCTATATTTATAAATTATATATAAATTAAGAGAGGCCAATCATGTTACCCACAAAATAGACTTGTGAAGTGAGTGTTTGATATGCATGAGATATTTTAGTGAACTGGAAAAATACTCATGTTTTATATCTTTTAAAGTAATATATTTCTGATGTTAAAATTTAGTCTGCACTTATTTCTCATTTATGTCTGTCTGTGGGGGTAAAGATCTTATAAATAAAAAAATTTCTTGAAAAGCTTAAGAATAAACTTTGTTTTACAAGTCCTTTCCACTTGAGCATCTAGCAGCTTCCTAAAATATTTTGCTGTAATACGTTAACACTTAGTGATCATAACATTTGGGTGTAAATATATCAGATAAATTTATATGGAAAAGGATGATCTCTTTTATTTTTGTGTTCTACATTAATTTTATCTTTCTTTCTTGTGTATGAGTTATTTCTTATTAATGGTGATATTGTCATCCCTACCCTAGTTTTTCCTTGCTATGCTCTTTGTGACCTGAGAGTTGTACTTTGTCATGCCTTTTCACTAAAATAGTCTTCTAAAGAAGTTAAAAATAACTGGACACAATCAGCAAATAATACATATCTGAGTTTTGTTTTTCTTATTGCTCAATGTGTGACTTACTCAAGGCCAGCTCTGTTGACAGTCCCTAAAACCAAATCAAACCAAGCAACACCAAGCACTCTATACAATATTGCTTTGGCTTTACTTTGTCTAGCCTTGTGACTTCTTTTTTTTTTTTTTTTTTGGCTATTATAAAAGTTTATTTAACAAAAAAGTTCAATATGAAAATGCACACGACCTGATTTTTATATTGTAGTAAAACAGGTACTATGGAGGAGACATGTGGAAGCAGTTGATTTCTTCTGATGAAAACACCCATTGTTTATACTCGCTCCAAGGCTTCTAACATGATGATACTATTTCCTCGTATTACCACCATTCCAATACTCTGTTGCCCACTAGTTGCCATCTCCACACATTCATCTGTCACAAGATTCATAAACGGATCGAACCCCCACAATATTCCTTGGACATGTCTGCCACCATTTAATTGCAATGACAATTTCTTGTCCATAAATTTTTTCAACTCGGGAGGGTGAGCTTTGCTCATGGTGTCTACTCAGTGAGCTCAAAGATACCTCCCGCCTTGTGACTTCTTAAAAGAGCTCCAGTATACTCTGTCCAGCTTGAGCCTGTAGAAGTGAAATGCTCAGCTCTCAGTTAATGGTGTGGTAATGTAGTACAACTTGATTGACTGGGGGGTTCCTGTAACTTTTTCTCAGCAAATCTAACGTTTCCTTTGAGAAACACTTTCTTTCCTTTATTGGGGACTTTATATTTCCATTTAGCTGTTCTGTCAGAAGTATTTATTTGGTCAAATTGTGATGCTTAATTTTTTTGGTTGTGATAAAATACACATAACATTTACCATCTTAACCATTTCAAGTGTGCAGTTTTATGGCATTAAGTACATTCATCATATTGTGCAACTGTCACCACCATCTATCTCCAGAATTCTTTTTATCTTAGCTGAAACTCTGGTCCCATTAAACGTTAATATTCCATTACCCCATTCCCCAGGTCCTGGCAAATACTATTTTACTTTTTGTTTCCATGCATTTGACATGTAAGTGGAATCAATCAGTAAATGTCCTTTTATGACTTGCCCATTTCACTTAGCATAATGTCTTCAAAGTTCAGCCATGTTGTAACTTGTCAGAATTTCCCTCCTTCTTTAAGCCTGAATAATACTCCATTGTATGTATATACCACATTTCTTTTATCAACCCATCCATCAGTAGATACTTGGGTTGCTTCCTTGTGATGCTTTCCTTTTAATAAGTATAGCACTGTTGGAGGTTATTATACCTAGTCATGATCATTTGATAGTCTGTAACTGTGTCGTTGAGTACTGTAGCCACTAGCCACATGTAGCTATTAAACTTTAAATTAATTAAATATAAATAGAATTTAAAATTTAATTCTTCAGTCACACTGGCCACATTTTAAGTGCTTAATAGCTACATGTGGCTAGCGGCTGCCATATTGTACAGCAATGATACATAGGATATTTTGACCATTACAAAAGTTCTATTAAACAGCCATGGTGGGGCGCCTGGGTGGCTCAGTCGTTAAGCGTCTGCCTTCGGCTCGGGTCATGATCCCAGGACCCTGGGATCAAGCCCCGCATCGGGCTCCCTGCTCCGTGGGAAGCCTGCTTCTCCCTCTCCCACTCCCCCTGCTTGTGTTCCCTCTCTCGCTGTGTCTCTCTCTGTCAAATAAATAAATAAAATCTTTAAAAAAAAAAAAAAAAAACAGCCATGGTAATGAATGCAAAGGTCTATTTTAATACCTTGAATTTAGAGAAGACAGAGAAGTCCCTTGTGGATTATAGAAATATTTTTATTTACATTTGAATAAGGAAATTTATTCTGTTTAGCAAGTAATTATGTCTGTTTAAAGACATTTTTTGCAGTGAGCTCAGAGGTCTTTTTTTTTTTTTAGATTTTTTTTTTTTTTTTTTTTTTTAATTTGACAGAGAGAGACACAGCGAGAGAGGGAACACAAGCAGGGTGAGTGGGAGAGGGAGAGAAGCAGGCCTCCCGCGGAGCAGGGAGCCCGATGTGGGGCTCGATCCCAGGACCCTGGGATCATGACCTGAGCTGAAGGCAGACGCTCAACGACTGAGCCACCCAGGCGCCCTGAGCTCAGAGGTTTTTGTTCACACTCTGGAATGTGTTAAAAATACTTTGCACTGGATGAATTTTAAATAAACTGGTTTTTCAAGTGAAGTTAATTGGTAATCCATGTATTAGAAGTTTATATTAAAAATATGTAAACTGTCATGTATGTGTACATACTAAAGATTTACAGAAAAATAGTTTGAATTTAAAGTCCTGTTTTGTATCTGTCATTCTCTTAGGGGGATGTGTGTTAAATTACATTCTTTTCTAGGACTTGGAGTTTAATTGATCTCAGGGGTAGAAGACAGCAAATGATTAGTAATGATTTGTCTAGTTTCTGCCTATTGAAATCTTAAAACAGCTTATCCTGGAAATTCTGTTTTCTCTTTAAATTTAAATTTTTTTTGTTGAGCTGTAATTGACATAGAACATTGTGTTAGTTTTAGGTGTACAACATAATGATTTGATATGTGCATATATTGAGACATGATTACCACAGTAAGTTTAGTTAACATCATCAACACATAGTTACAAATCTGTTTTTCCTGTGATGAGAACTTTTAAGATCTATTCTCTTAGCTACTTTCAGATATTTCAAATATATGTAGTACTATTAACTGGAAATTCTGTATTCTTAAGCATTTTTACTGTCACTGAGATTAGATGTTTTTTTGGTTTTTGTTGTTGTTGTTGTTTGCCAATAATCTCAAATGACATCTTTAGGGAACTGGAGGAGCATGTTGTGCATGTGTGTGTAGCGTTCCCTTTATCACTCTGGATTGTATGTTTTTATTAATACCAGTTTGTTGACCTATCTTTTAAAATTACTTTTAAAAAGATACCAGAAGATATTTTTAGATGTTTGAAACAGTTTTTGAACCTGCTGGCTATGTTTGGAATTATTTTAACTTGGTAAAAATTGCTTGAGCTTGAGAATGCATTTAAATCTAGCATTTTTTAGGTAATTAAAAACTATTAAATCCTTGAGTATATATTTGGAAGAGGTTAAGATAAAAGAATAAAATATTTCTAAGAGTAATCATTTATGTATTATCAAAAGTAAACAGGAAATTGATCTAATCTCATTTTTGAAAATCTGATGAATTTTTCTATATCAAAACTTCTGACTGTTACTACATTAATTTAAAAACATTTTCAGTTAGAACTAATACTAAGGAATAAAAAATTAGGCTGTTTGTACTGATCTTGTGGAAAGAAAGGAGTGGTACTGATAATAAACAACTCTGAAATAGGTATCTTTTTAGGCTTAATTACTGGAGTTGAGCTAAGGGAGGATACCAGTTCATACTCCAGCTCTTTGGAAAACAGAAACTTTTGTTTTTCTGTTAGTAATTTGGCTTACAACAGTTACAATTAATGAGCTGGTATAATAAGAAGTGGCTGAAGCTGAGGAAGTAGATAATTTCTTAAATCTAGTGTAAGTAGACCATTAAAAAAAAACCTTCAATAACCAAGAGAGTAAGATAGATTTAAATGAAAGGGAAATTGTTATCTGACTGTAGATATTCTTTTATACAAATAGCAGAAACAAATAACAAACAATGAGTTTAGGAAAAGTTACCAAACCAGAATTTCACAGTTCACTATTTGAATACTAACATTTTGTTTTTATCTGATGACACTTGCAGCAAGTTTTTTTAATATCTAGGCAAGGATATAATTTATTAATTCAGTCAATTGGAATGCCTGTTGTATACCTGGTATTGGAATCAAATATGAGTAAATGAATTGTGGTAGTATTGTGAAGTTAAAACAAACATATTTTTTTTCATTTCAGTAGTTCCCAGAGAAACCTTTTTAAATTTCAAAAGTTGTATTATTAAGATGTGTCTTAATAATAAGGTGGGTGCCTGGGTGGCTCAGTCATTAAGCGTCTGCCTTCGGCTCAGGTCATGATCCCAGGGTCCTGGGATCGAGCCCCGCATCGGGCTCCCTGCTCGGCGGGAGGCCTGCTTCTCCCTCTCGCACTCTCCCTGCTTGTGTTCCCTCTCTCGCTGTCTCTCTCTCTCTCTCTCTCTGTCAAAATAAATAAATAAAATCTTTAAAAAAAAAAAAATTAGTGAAGCAGGTGAGTGTAAGGGACATACACACATAGTGGGATTGGCAATGACTTTTTGAACAGGTAAGCCATTATAGAAGCAGCTGGTGTCAACCGCTTCTCTGCTGTGGTGATTTGTTTCGGTTTGGGCTCTTACTGCCTTTTTTAGAGACTTCTAAATTTTAAAATATTTGTTCCAATTCTTAAAAGACTATTAACCAAACAGGACATGTTCGTAGGATCATTTCTGCCATTAAGAACTGTAGTATATACAGAACAACATTGGACCTGGCCTCTAACCTTTAGAACACATTGTTCATTAAAACTTCCTAGCATGATAGAAATCATATATATGTATGTGTAAATATGTAAATATACATATATCCTTGTAGACTTATGGTGGCAGTCATTTCTTAATGTGTGTAAACATTGAATCACTGTGTTGTACACCTGAAACTAATATTATATGTCAACAACACTTCAATTTAAAAAAAAGAAGGAAATGTTATATATCCTTTTGGTAACTGTTTATATGGTAGGCACTAGCCACATGAAATTGTGGTTAAAAAGTCAATTTTTAGTTTAATTAAATATACATAGCCACAAGTGCTTAGTGACTACTGAACTGACAGTGGAGCTCTAGAAACTAAATTCAGTTGCTAAAATAATCCTTATTGTCAGTTCTAAATTCTTTTGTGTTAATTACCTGGTCCTGTTCTTCTAATCAAAATACTGAGGGAAAGCAACTCTAATATTTCACGTTTCCTTAAACCAGAGTGCTCTAGATAATGGCAGAAATAATCCATGTATAATTCATATTTGAATTAGTAGGGTACCTGGGTCTATAATTTTTCATATATTTTCCTTTTTTTTTTTTTTAAAGTAGGCTCCATCCCAGCATGGAGCCCAATGGGACTTGAACTCATGACCCTGAGATCAAGACCTGAGCTGAGATCAAGAGTAGGATGCTTAACTGACTGAGCCACCCAGGCACCCCATTACATTTTCCTTTTGATGCATTTTTACTTATTTTGTATATTTGAAGGAAGGCCAGTTTATTAGACAGTATTAAGTAGTATATAGGAACAAAACTGATTGTCATTTGGTTATATTCAGTAGCATGACTAACACTAATGCTGATTGCCATCCTGGGGGTGGGGGGGACTCAAATTATTCATTAAGTGTTTCCTTAATGCATAATGCGTAGTGACATCCCATAGATCTGCAGTGGTAGCCTACCTGTTATCCTCTAACTATGGTTTTTGTGGTTCAACCTGTCTAACCTGTAGTTCTTTTGTTAATGTGAATAGAAATAAGGAAACTAGTTATGGGTATTACTGCTTCTCTGTAGGTTTCTGTTACCTAACCTCACCCATAATAGAATAAGTCATTTTATAAACTTTGTTCCACTTGGTAATAAAGAATAAGATAGTTCAAAGTCTTATGGGGCTCTTTATCTTCCTTTGCAGTACTGCTTATACCAGTGAAAAAGTTGGTTCTTCATTTTGGAGTATGTGACCTGATGTATTATGATACAATAATAAGTCATACTTCAAAATTACCAATTCTAACATGTGATTAACATGTAGTTTTATTAAATATTGGTTCATATTATAATGCCTCATTAATGGGGAATGTAGCATATTTTCCAAATAAATTAGTCTCAATCCTTTAAATCTAAAACTTTGATTTTTTAACACTGTTTTCAGAAATTATCTTTATATAGTATATGTCATGTTTTGCTCCCTGACTTACATAATGTACATAGAAAATTGGACTTTTTCTTGAGGTATGTAGTACTTCTTATTCCTGTACCAAATGGCTTTAGTGGTTAGTATGATTTTTTTTTTCTTCTTTTTCAATCAGGTATTACTTCTCACTCAGTATGTCGGCTTTGAGCAGCCATTTTTTTTCTATTCATTCAACAAATATTTACTGACTACCTTCTATATTCAAAGCATTATTCCAAGCCTTGGTAATATAATAATGATCAAAATATTTAAAAGTGACCAACTATACTTCCCTCTCTTATGGAACTTAAAATATGGAGAGGAAGATAGACATTAAATAATTATACAAGGATATTGGGTCTCCTAAGGGTCCATGGGTATTTTTTTTTTTTAAAGATTTTATTTATTTATTTGAGAGAGAGCATGAGAGGGGGGAGGGTCAGAGGGAGAAGCAGACTCCCTGATGAGCAGGGAGCCCGATGCAGGACTCGATCCTGGGACTCCAGGATCATGACCTGAGCCGAAGGCAGTCGCTTAACCAACTGAGCCACCCAGGCGCCCGGGCCCATGGGTATTAAGAACTCTGCTGAACCAGGATAATGAAGGGAAAAAAAGAAGCCTACAATCCCAGATCATCATTAAAACAAAAGTTGTTTATAGGATTCAGAATGGACATCATGTAAACTTTGAATTAAAATTAGAACCAGTTACTGTTTTGGAAAAGAAACAATTGAAACAGTTTAAGAATTTGCTATGGGTCTTATAGCAAACCAGTGACAGAACCATGATTAGAATTTAGGACTTCTTAGTCATAGTCTTTCTTTCTTTCTCTGTTGCCTTTAATATCCCACCTTTGTTTGATCATTCTAGGTATTTTTGGTTGTGAAACATTTTTATGTATTGGAAGCATGTGAGAGCCTGAGATTTGTACATCCTGTCTTTTAAAATAGAGATTTTCAATTCTATTTTTGATAGAGAGATCATTTTTACCAATACTAATAGGAAATGTGAGATATGATTGGGCTGAAAAAGTGATTTCCATATCAATGAAGTAATTAAACCATAGATATTTAAGTTACTGCTTTAGATATACAATGCATTTTAATAAAAGGAATATGTATTTGGAGTGCTTTTAGAGTGCTTGAAAGATACTTTACAATTGCGGATAGAAATGTGATCATTTATATTTGCTGGGTAAGTAGAGAGATGAATCTCCACAAGTTTCAAAACTTTGGGAGTAAAATGAGGTTTGAGGTTTAAATTTTGTTAGAATTTGAGGAGGAAGGAACTGTATTTTATGTAATTTTCTTTCATTGCCCTCTACAGTTCTAATATAAACATATGTATGAGTTTGTTGGTTTTTAAAATTATTATACCTGGGGCACCTGGGTGGCTCAGTCATTAGGCGTGTGCCTTGGGCTCAGGTCATGATCCCAGGGTCCTGGGATCAAGCCCCGCATCGGGCTCCCTGCTCTGCGGGAAGCCTGCTTTTCCCTCTCCCACTCCCCCTGCTTGTGTTCCCTCTCTGGCTGTCTCTCTCTCAAATAAATAAAATCTTTTAAAAAATAAATAAAATAAAATTATTATAGTTGGTATATTTATATATGTGTAGGCTTGGTAAGAGAAATGGAAACAATGTGGAGAAATCATTTTTAATCTTTTTCCCTTATGAAGACTTATCTTCATAATTTCATTAAGATGAGTAAACTTTTGTGACACGTTATTGGCTTAAAAATTATTTCTGTTTTACATGTATATTTTAGTGATTTTATGAGCTTAAAAATCACATTTTCAAGATAACTATAGTTTTTAAATAAATTAGATATACTTCTGTGAACTCAGATCTGAGCCACCAATTTATATGAAGCATGGCTTGATATCTTTGTATCATCAGTGTCTACAATAGGACTTCAGACGTAGTGGATATTTAATAAATTGTTGCTGAATGAAATAATTTTTTTAAAGATTTTATTTATTTGAGATAGAGAGGGGGAGAGAGCACACAAGGTGGGGAGGGGCAGAGGGAAAGGGAGAAGCAGACTCCTCACTGAGCAAGGAGTCGGCAAGATGCGTGGCTTGATCCCAGGACCCCAAGATCAGGACCTGAGCTGAAGGCAGATGCTTAACTGACTGAGCCACTCAGGCACCCCTGAATGAAATAATTTTTAAAAGCAAACTGGTATGCTAAGGTATAGGACAGATGGATCAGAGTATCTATACCACTTCCGCCAAAAGCTGAGTATTTATGCCAGAGTATAGTTACCATTTTGAGTATCTGTACCAGAGTATTGATACCAGAGTATCTATACCAATTCATCCAAAAGCTGAATTATCCTTTGTATCTGATCAGGCTATTATAGGCTACTCCCATCCCTCCCCATTTATGTTTTTGTAGCACCTCATAGAATATGACTTGTAGGAGAAATGTGCTTGCAATTATGATTATTATATTGGTGGTACAATTATTTTATGGTGATATTATACTACTATAAAATTTGTCAAGAGAACTAAGCACACCATATTCTGAATTGTTAAGAATGTAATGTGTGGGATTCCTTCAGATGTGTAATTCCTTCAGACTTTGTTATAAATTATTAAAAACATTATATTAACATGATATACCATGAAATATAAAGTATTTTAAAATAAGGTTAAGTCAGAATCCGCTTAAGGATTGGGCAGTTTTCACTTGACCCTTGGGCAGATTTCACTTGACCCTTAATATATTTGTGCCATTTTGTTTTATTCTGATATATTAATATTTGTGGACACCAGCTTTACAATAAGAGAAAAAATGAATGAGATATTGCCAAGAATTTAAGTAATAGGAGACTTCATTTTTAGGAACTATAAAAGAAGCTTATATATTATATTGGGCATAAATTTAAATATACTTAATATTTCTTACATATCAAAGTATACCCAGTAACATGGCATTTCAATTTGAAAATTCTTTTTTTTAATTATTATTGAATTATAATTGACATAGTGTTATGTTTCAGGTGTACAATGTATTGATTCAACAATTCTGTACTTAGTGTTCACATGATAAGTGTGATTACCATCTGTCAGCATACAGCTTTATTACAGTGTTACTGACTATATTTCCTATGCTGTAGTTTTCATCTCCGTGACTTACTTATTTTATAAGTGGAAGTTTTTATCTCTTAATTCCCTTTATTTTGTCTATCCTCCCACTGGCCTCCCCTCTGGCAAGCACCAGTTTGTTCTTTGTATTTAAGAGTGTTCTTTTGTTTGTTTGCTTGTTCATTTGTTTTTTAGATTCCACATAAAGTTGAAATCATATGGCATTTGTCTTTCTCTGCCTGACTTATTTCACTCAGCATAATACCATTTAGGTCCATCCATGTTGTCACAAATGGGAAGATTTCATTCTTTTCTATGGCTGAGGGCTGAGTAATACTCCTCTGTGTGTGTGTGTGTGTGTGTAAAACATCTTTATCCATTTGTCTGTTGATGAACATTTGGGTTGTTACCATATCTTGGCTATTTATAAACAATGCTATAATAAACACAAGGATGCATGCATCTTTTTGATTTAGGGTTTTTGTTTTCTTTTTTAAGATTTTATTTATTTGACACAGAGAGAGATAGCGAGAGCAGGAACACAAGCAGGGGGAGTGGGAGAAGGAGAAGCAGGCTTCCCGCCGAGCAGGGAGCCCGATGTGGGACTCGATCCCGGGACCCCGGGATCATGACCTGAGCCGAAGGCAGACGCTTAACGACTGAGCCACCCAGGCGCCCTAGGGTTTTTGTTTTCTTCAGGTAAATGCCCAATAGTAGAATTACTGGGTCATGTGGTATTTCTCTTTTAATTTTTTAAGGAACTTCCATACTTTTTTTCCACAGTGGTTGCACCAATTTACTGAACATTCTTAACATGTTTTCAAGAAAGTGTATTCTCAGAGAACAATTTTAAGAGGTTGAGAGGCCATTACCTGTACCTGTAGTGTTGAAATTCAGACAGAGGATTATCCTACTTTAGATGTCCTTCTGCTGAGAATTCTACAGATTTCTGTAACTACTTCCACAGTAATGGAATCCAATTATCTTTATTAGATATCTCTCTCTTTTTCTTTATTGTTTGTATTATTCCTTTCTTGTTTTGTTGAAAATATTATAGGCATACTAAAAGATGCATAGAGAATAATAAAACAAAACACTGTTATATTCACTCAGCTAAAGAAATAAACATTACCAGTGCAATTGAATGAGGGTACTTATCTAGCACTTCTTCCCCTCCACCCCCAACTACTATAATAAATCTAGTATTTATCATTTCCACACCAGAAATTATTTTTCGATGAAATCTCTAGCTCTGAGATTCACCCTCATGGTAATTATAAATATTGTACCTTGTGTCATCAGTGGACATGAAGACAAATATGCAGGACAGTTGGAAGGTTGCACTCAGTTTCATACACCACATTCTTATCTAATTACCAGTATAACACTTTATCACTCACTAATTTTTAATTTGTTTTAGCCAAGTCACTTGGCTCTTTCATTGTTTCTATTTGTAAATAGCTGTTACTTATCTTGCACTTAACTAATTAGTTTTACTTACACAGGAATATCCTGTTCTATTGTCTGTATAGTTCAACTCTGAGTAAATGACAACTTGCTTTCTATTTCTTCAACCTGATCAGTAAAATAAAACATTTAATGAGAGTCTCAAGTTTGATTTCCTCCTTCCTTCCTCTTCTCTCCCTCCCTTCCCTCCTCCCTGTCTGTCCGTCCATTCATCTGTCTGTTTATAATCTTAGTTCGGTTGCCTTCTTTGTATACTTTCAGACAACAACAAAAGCATCTCTGGGCTTTTCCTTTAATTGTTTCTTTAATATCTCTTTATTGAAGCCCCCCAATTCTTATTATTATGCTTGAAATAGATATGCTACTATGTTATCTATTTTGTCTTTATTATTTTAAAAATATGTAACACTTTAGGACATTGGAGGTTTGGGATATATCACATCTGTTCTAAATTATTATTATTATTATTATTATTATTATTATTATTATTATTATTTATTTGACAGAGAGACAGTGAGAGAGAGAACACAAGCAGGTGGAGTGGGAGAGGGAGAAGCAGGCTCTCTGCCGAGCAGGGAGCCCGATGTAGGGCTCAATCCCAGGACCCTGGGATCATGACCTGAGCTGAAGGCAGACGCTTAATGACTGAGCCACCCAGGCGCCCCCACATCTGTTCTAAATTAAATGTGATATGCAAAAAATTAATTTTGGTCCCATCTTTTCTCCATTTTGATGTCCTACTATCTCTTCCCCATTTTTTGGCTATATTTAGTGATAATGGTAATAATGTTGGCTCTCCTGGTGATTGACTAACTGATAAATGCCAGATACTGTGACAAAGATTTTGGTATTTTACTGATTTAATCACTTTAGTCCTTTGAGACATAAACCTTTGTTCTTATTTGTTCTGATATACTTCTAGGTTTCATTATTTTATTAGAACCTTTGCTTTCTGTCACAGTTTTCTGCCTCTGCCTGAGTCACTTCCCCACCTGTCTACCTCCATTTCACAACCAGAATTTCCACATTTTTCCAAAATGCCCTGGGTAGTGATAAAGCCCCTATTGAGAAGTTCTGGCTAGAGGAAATGACTTTTAGTTCATATTTAAAGATGAAAGAAAAATATAATGTAGAAGTAGCCCTTAATTTCCTTTTTTTTACTTGTTGATTTTAAGAGTCTCAGTTAAAGTATAATGATCACTAATGAGTGTATGAGATTATTATTCTTATTTCTTACATCGTTAGGACCATGGACACAAAGAGAGTCTCAAGTTTGATTTCCTCCTTCCTTCCCCTTCTCTCCCTCCCTTCCCTCCTCCCTGTCTGTCAAAACAGAGCTTGTATACTTCAAAAAAACAGAGCTTGTATGTTTTATCTCCTGGGAAGTTCAGGAATGGAGGAGGTTCAGAATGAAGAAGATCCCCTGTTTTACCTTCAGTGGTGTGCAAACAAATAGTAATTAGGCATACTGAGGAGGATTTATTTCTCTGATCATCAAGCTCTGCTTAAATTTTTAACATGGTTAATTTTGTATAAAGGAAGTTAATTTTGTATTCCAGGAAATTAATCAGGGTCTTATTGTATACTTTTTTGTGAATACGGTATATTTCCTAAAAAGTCTTTTTTGCATATTAGGCTCCTAAGAAATAGCTGATAGCTAGAAGGTAACTAGTTGACAACAGGCTTGGCCTACATGGGTTCTGAACTTTGGGTGCTTGGATGGACTTAGGGATCTGTGAACCCCCTGAAACCTCCTCCCACTCTGTGTTTTTGTGCCTATTTGTTGCACACATAGAATTGCTTTCATCAGGATCTCAGAGTAGATTTCTAATCTGTGCACCCACCCCTTACCCCAACTCCACATACACAGAAAAGTTTAAGAACCACTACTAGGGGAAAATTGATAAACTTGATCAGTGGAATGGTGATTAGATGCTCCTAGAATTATTGGTAGTTCTAGTACCTGTCACTTGGTTTAGAATACTGACAAGATGTTTTCTATTTTAAGTATATAAGGGTCTAAAAATGTGGAATGTGAAGATAAAACAACAGGAAAATTAAGTAGTCATGGGACCATTACTAACAACTCATATTTTACTTACTGTATAATTTTTTTTTGTGCTTGAACATGCTTGTGACTTAAAAGAAAAATTGTGACTGAAAGCCCTTTCCATATTATAAAATGTAAGGATTATCTTGATTTCTAACTCAAGTTGTTTGTATTCCCAATACTTTTTCTTTTTGCCTGAAAGAAAGCACTTTTTTTATTGGGAAAGGGGTGGAGTTTTGGGTTTGGATATGGGGGAATTGTTACTCTAGCTATGGAACTTGAAGCACATTCTTTTTTTTTTTTTAATGTCCTCAAAAATATTTATTGATTAGCTATGATGTGTCAGACACAGTGCTGGGGACACAGTTGTAAACAAGACAGATACTACACCTGCTCTTAGAGAGTTTATCTTACTGTCAAGCAGGGAAGACAAAGTAAGGATGTGATAGGAAACAGGCATGGATACTGAGGATCACCTCACAGGAGCATTGGGGCAATGATCATAAATGGTACTGTGTTTTTAACTTTGGTGTCCACATGGTCATTGTGAGTCCACAGAAGTATGAATGATTTTTTTTTTTGAAGTATGACTGATGTTTTGAGTGTTCTTGTAACCTGTAATATTGCTGAACTACTTTATTCTAGTAGTTTCTGATAAATTTCTTGGAATTTTTTTTTTACGTAGATGACCATTTAATCTGCTAATAGGGATAGTGTTGCTTCTTCCTTTTCAATCTGTATGCCCTTTATTATTGAAATGGTTAGACTTCCCATTACTGTGTTGAATAACACTGCTGAGAGCATATGTCCTTATCCTGATCCTGATCTTAGGGAAAAGCACTTAGTCTTTCACTATTACATATGCTAGCTGTATTTGTAGAATCTCTACCAAGTTTAGAAAGTTTTCCTCTATTCCTGGTTAGTTTCCTGAGAGTTTTTAATTATGAATGCCTGTTAAATTTTGTCAGATGCTTTTCTGCATCAGTAGGTATGATTATGTGATTTTTTCATCTTTATTCTTTTGACGTGGTGGATTATATTGATGGATTTTTTAATATGAACCAGTCTTGCATAAATGAAATAAATTCTTACTGGGTTCATAATGTATAATCTTCTTCATTACTGGATTCAGTTTGCTTTTTTTTTGAGGATTTTTATATCTAAATTCATGGGAAAATTTGGTCCTTGTGTTCTTTTATTTTATCAGAGTAACATTGACCTTATAAAAGGAGTTGAGAAGTATTCCCTCATATTTTCTGTAGAAGATTGTCTAACAGTTATAGGACTGTTCAGATTACGTATTTCATATTGGGTGAGTTTTGGTGGTTTGTCCTTCTCAAAGAGTTGGTTCATTTCATCTAAGTTGTTGATTTGTATGTGTAGATTTGTTTTTAGTGTTTTCTTATTGTTCTTTTAATGGCTGTAATATTTATAGTCATATCCAGTGTTTTATTTCTGATACTGTATTTTGTGTCTTTTAGATCTTTGTCAGTCTTACTTGAGGTTTATCAATTGATCTTTTTAATTTTTGTTTTATTGATTTTTTTATTTTAAATTTCATTGTGGTTTCTGCTCTTATTTTTATTGTTTCCTTCTTTTACCTGCTTTTGGTTTATTTTGCCCTTTTTCTATTTCTTGAGGTGGGAGTTTAGCTACATCCCACACATTTGTTACATTGTATTTTAATTTTTATTCAGTTTTCTATGTATTTTTAAAAATTTCTTTGGAGACTTCTCCTTTGAACTATAGGTTATTTAGAAGTGTGTTTTTAGTTTCTGAGTGTTTGGAAATTTTTTTACTTTCTATTGTTGACTAGCTTGATTCTTTATGGTTGGTGACACGCTGTTTATGTTTAAATTCTTTTTTTTTTTTTTTTAAGATTTTATTTATTTATTTGACAGAGAGAGCACAAGCAGGGGGGGCAGCAGGCAGAGGGAGAGGGAGAAGCAGGCTCCCCGCTGAGCAGGGAGCCCGATGCAGGGCTCGATCCCAGGACTCCGGGGATCATGACCTGAGCTGAAGGCAGACTTAACAACTGAGCCACCCAGGCGCCCGTTTAAATTCTTTTAAATTGATTTAGGTATGTTTTATGACTCAGTTTCTGGTCTGTCGTGATGAATTTTCCATGAGCACTTGAAAAGAATATGTATTTTGTTCTTGTTAGGTGGAGTAGTTTATAAATAAAAATTTTAAATTTCTTTTTGATGGTGTTTAGTTCTTCGGTCTTCTTGCTGGTTTTCAATCTTGTAGTTCTGTTTTGCTGAGAGAAGAGTGTTGAAGTCCTCAATTATAGTTTTATATTTTTCTATTTTTCCTCTGGGTTTTATCAGCTTTTGTTTCTTATATTTTGAATTTCTGTGGTTTCCACATTTAGGATTACTATGTCTTTTTGGTGGATAGATCATTTAATCATTTTGTAATGAACATATCGTGCCCTGATAATTTTCGTTGCTTTGAAGTCTGCTTCTCCTGATAATACAGCCACTGCTGCTCTTATTTTGATTGTTTATATAGCATATCCTTTTCATCCAGTCTGCTTATGCCATGACAATCAAAGATAGGGTCTTATAAATAGCCTCTAGCTAGGTCATACTTTTTAATCCATTATGCCAATGTTTTGAATTTTTGTATTTAGACCATTTACACTTACAGTAATTATTGATATGTAAGAGCTTAGGTCTACTAGATCGCTATTAGTTTTCTGTTTGTTCCTTCTGTTTCTTCCTCCTCTTTCCCTTTTGTTGCTTACCTGTAGTCTACCTGAACATATTTTAGAATTCCATTTTTATTTTATAGTGTTTTTGAGCATATCACCAGCTTTTTTTAGAGTGGTTCCTTTGATTATTACATTTATGCATGTGTAAATTATTTTAGATACTATTGGTATTGACATTTTACCACTTTGAGTAAATTTATAGAATCTTACTTCTGCTTAGGTCCCTTTACCTATTTTAAAATCTGTCTTGTTTTCTTCTACACTGAGCATATAAAAACTCATGAGGAGAATGATAGTCTATTACACTTAGCAGTATTTTTATTCATTTTGACTTCTTTCTTTCTGAAGTTATAAACCTCCCTCATTTATCATTTCTTTTAAGTTTGGGGAACTTCTTTTAGCCATTCTTTAAGAATGAGACTGCTGCTGACAATTTCTCTTAGTTTTCTTTGAGAATGTTTTTGTTTCCCTTTAATTCCTGATTCATTTTTTCATTGGGTATAAAATTTGAGGTTGACAGTTCTGTTCTTTCAGCATTTAAAATGTTATACTGCTTTCTTCTGGCATCCATGGTTTCCCTTGAGAAATGCATCATTTCTCTGTAGATGTTTTCAAAAATGGTTCTTTGTGTATAGTTTTCATAAATTTGATTTGATATATCTTGGCTTTATTGAATGTCCTTAGGGTTATCCTTTCTGGAGTTTGCTCAGTTTCTTGAATCTATAGATTTATGCCTTTTGGCAAATTATAGAAGTTAGCCTTTTTTTCCCCCCCAATATTCTTTCAGATACACACTCCTTCTCTTCTCCTTCTGGGACTCCAATAACACAAATGTTAGATCTTTTGTCCTACAGATTTTTGTGCTTTATTTTTTTCAATCTATTTCCTTTCTGTTGTTCAGATTGTCTTCAAGTTTAATGAGTCTGTCCTCTGTTATCTTCAGTCTACTATTGAGCCCATCCAGTGAGCCTTTTAATTATGTTTTTCAGTTTATAATTAACTTGATTCTGTTTTTCTGTCTTATTTGCTGAGCTTTTCTATTCATTTTTTTCAAGTTTTCTTTTTTTTTCATTTTTTCACTTATTGAAGCATTTTTAACGATGATGCTTTAAAATCCTGTCATTTCAACATATGATTTATCTTTTTTTTTGGCATAGATTGACTATCTTTTCCCATTCAGTTTTTCATTTTCCTGGTTCTTGGGTGAGTGGGGTTTTTTTTTTTTCTTTTTATTGTTATCCTAGACATTTTGACTGTTACGTTATAAGACCTTGTATCCTATTTAAATCTTTTATTTTAGCAAGTACTCTGTTTAGATTTAGCACATAGATTCTGGCCTACTTTTGTGGGATATAGTTCCAATGATCATTTCCTTTCCAGAGCCCTCACAGTATTATTCTGGTTTGCTTTGTGTACTACTTGAAAGCTATTCCAAAAGGCTAGGTTTTATGGTGTAGTTCATTTTCTCAAACCTTTTTGTGTATGAATTCTGGTCAGCTTGATCTGTGGATTGGTTCTGCCATGTCATGGTTCTATGTAGGACTTCTTTTTTTTTTTTTTATAAATGTTTTATTTATTTATTCATGAGAGTCAGAGAGAGAGAGAGAGAGAGAGAGGCAGAGGCAGAGGGAGAAGCAGGCTCCCCGCTGAGCAGGGAGCCCGACGCGGGACTTGATCCCAGGACCCTGGGATCATGACCTGAGCCGAAGGCAGACCCTTAACCATCTGAGCCACCCAGGAGCCCCTATGTAGGACTTCTTATGCAGGTTTAATTAATTCTTTTCTCCAGCTCTCTCCTTCAAGGTCTTCTTCCTTCTATTCCACTCTCTGGGGGTAGTGAGCAGGACTGCCTGTACCTGCTAGAAAGGAGTGGAATTCTTGACTTGGTCCCCACTTGGTCTTCATTGGCAGCACACCATTGGAGGAGGCGATTGTTGTCTCAGACTACCTGCTACTGTTAGATGAGGGGCAAAAGCCCAGAATCCCTTTCATTGTCTGATGACACCATGCAAATAGGAGATGGGCGTTTCACCTTGTTTCATCTTCTATTACTGGACATTGGGGCAGGTCTCTGCTGATATCACATTGGTGAAGGAAGGGAGCATCATCCTGATTTACCTACTCCTGTTGAGTAAGAGTATGCTTCTGTTCTTAGTCTCTACTTAGGCTGCCCTGACGGGGAAGGAAAGCTATTACCAGGCCCTGTGCTCCCTCAGGGTCGGGGGAAGCAGACCACACACCCTACTTGGTCTCTGTTGATGTCTCTTCCTGGATGGGTAAGAGGAGCCCCATTCTGGACCTTCCTATACCCTTCAGTATACTCACTTCAGCTCCATGGGCACCATACTAACAGGGAAGGAGAGCACCACTTCAGGGTACTTGGCTTTTGCCATTCTATCTGCTGCTACCAGTGCAGAAGTCCAGACTCCCCAGATCGGGGGACCATCCATAGTGTTTGGCTGACTAGAGAGAGAGCAGACTTTTAATGACTTTTTTTTTTTTTTTTAACTTTGGCTTTGAAGGTTCTTTTGTCTGCTACCCAGTGTGGATAAGTTGTGATAAAAAGAAAGTCCAGAGAATTTACCACCTTCTGTTCCTCAAGACCCAAACTTTCTAACTGGTTTGCCCTTTTTTCACCTCTCAGAGCCTTATGATTGTCTGCTGTTTTATTTCCAGAGTGTTTAGTTATAGTTACCAGGCAGGACTAGAAAGAAATGAACTTGTTCCATCTTGTCCAGAACCAGAAATTTGACAAGTCTGATTTTTGTTTTAGTTTCTCAAGCAGGGACACTTCTTTCTTTCGCTTTATTTGGATAACTCTTAATCATCTCTTAGGTCTCAGAATAAAATTTGCTTCCTCAGAGAGTCTTAGGGAGGCTTTCCTCAATGTTTTAATCAAATTATAGGTGGGTTTTTCATTGTTATGTCATGTTCTTTCATTGCAGTTGTCCCAATTTTTAATTGTGGTTTACTTGTTGAATGTGTGTCTTTTCTCTAGATACAAGCTCCTTGATTGTAAGGATCCTTTTTTTTTTTTTTTTTTTAAAGAAAAAGTACTTAACATATTTAGGATAGTTTTAAATTTATAGAAAAAACTGAGAAGACAATAGAGAGTTCCCACATACCCCAGACTCATTTCCCCCCTTTTTTAACATCATACATAAATATGGTACATTTGTTAGAGTTAATGAGTTTTATTAGAAACTAAAGTCCACACTTTACTCAGATTTCTATAGTTCTCATTTTCCTGCTCCAGCATCCCATCGTGGATGCCACATTACATTTAGTTGCCATGTCTCCATAGGCTCTTCTTGGCTGTTTCAGTTTCTCAGACTTTCTTTTTTTTTTTAAGTGATCTTAACATTTTGAGGAGTACTAGTCAGATATTTTATAGATGCCCTTCTATTGGAATTTGGTGTTTTTCCTTATTAGACCAGAGTTGTAGGTTTTTGGAAGGTAAACTACAGTGTTAAAGTACTGTTTTCATCATATTGTATCAAGGGTACATAATATCAACATGACTTATCACTGTTGATATTGACCTTGATTACCCAGATGAGGTAGTGTTTGTCAGGTTTCTCCTGACTATAAAGTTACTCTTTTTTTTTTTTTTCTCCTCCTTTTCATACTGTACTCTTTGGAAAGAAGTCATTATGCACAACTGACATATAAGGAGTTGGGGGGTTATGCTCCTCTTCCTTGATGGCAAAATACACACATACACTCTGCCATCATCAGAGAGCTGAGAAAGGGATACAGACTGTTACAGGAGAATCAAAGTGTTTTATGCATATGTATGAAACAACCTCACTGAAGAGAGTGGTGGGAAAAGGTGCTAATCTAGGTAACTTGAAAATGAAGGGAACCTGCAAAAGCAAAAGGAAGTGCATGTGAGCACTGTACTGTAGTTGAGAAAGTTATTTCCAATGGGGATATGGGTTAACAATTCTGATCCTGCTATGCATGTATACTGGCATTGAATAAGTAAGTGGATGGCAAAGAGTAGGAGCCAGGTTTCTTACTGGAAGGAAATTTATAGATAAGCAAGTGAAGGAAGTTAGAATGATACATAGAGATTATGGATTAGAGTTGGAGTTGTCATTATATAGTCATAATACAATATAGATGTCCTTTATTTCTTCACCGCTGTGGATCCAATATCCATTACAGCATCTAGCACGCATAATAGGTATTCAGTAAATATTTGTGGGATGAACGAATCAGTTATGCTTGGCCAGGATGTGGGACACTATGGTTTAGTTTAGTCAGATGTCCATACTTAAATCATTCAACTGTTGCCAGGGATTATGGGATCATGTAAAAACATTGACAACCTCACTAGAATCACATGGTTTGAGTGAGATAAGAAACATTTCCCAGAAACTCAAGGGAGAAGAGTATGCAAAATAAGACCAAAAATGACCAGTAGCTTCCTTTGGAAGAAAAGTAGAAATCTGACCCATTAAGTTCAGTTTCGTGGTATAAAATGAGGTTAAAGTAGAAGTGTATACAAATACTTATAAGGCATATTGATCTTGATATTGGCAAAATCATCTATATAGATCTGGAATTGGAGTTATCATTACTAAATTACATAAAATTTCATGTTTCAAAGCAGGAAGCTAGGTGTATTTTATTATTTGGGACTCTGATTTGTGATAAGAGAAATCTTTTTATTATGTTGAGTTAGCCAACATATAGTACATCATTAGTTTTTGATGTAGTGTTCAACAATTCATTAGTTGCGTATAACACACAGTACTCGTCACAACACGTGCCCTCCTTAATGAGAGAAATCTTAAGTCAAACTAACTTAAGCAAAAGAGGAATTGGTTAGCACTATAACTAAAAAGTTTAGGGGTATGGGAGTATGTTTAAACATGATTCGATTTAGATGCTCTGCTTTTGTCCTCAGTGATCTTTTTCTCTCAAAGGGTTAGCTTTGTTTTCTGGCTATCTATGATAAGAAAAGCATTTATCTTCATTAGTAGCTTTAAATTTTTATTGTTTTTGCAACTAGTGTTCTCCGGAGAAGGACTTCCTTATCAATTTCCTTGAAAAGGGCATCTGAATGGGCCTACTTCAATCACATGACTAATCCTAAATCAGTCACTGAATATAAGGATTGGATACTCTCTCCTACATGCAGCTTATGCTTAATTTTGTCACAGGAATGGTAAGGAAGTAAGACAATTTTTCTAAGCAAGTCTATTTATTTTTATGTTTTATTTTTTAAAGAAGAGGATTGTTGTCTCTACCTACATCCTTCTTGAATTGTGGCAGGGGGCATAAGGTGGGGGGAAAAAAAGGAAAAAAAATTTAACATAAAAACAATGTTAGATTGTTATACTTTTTATCTATTGGGATTAAATTAATAATAATATTAATACTTGTAATTGAAGAGACTGCTTAAAGTGATCATTATTTCTTGCCTGGATTACTGCAGTGGCCTCAATCACATATCTGTTACAGTGTAACAAACTCCTTTCAAGATTCTGTGGGTATACTAGGTGTTTTTTTTGTTTTTGCCTGTGCTCACTTATACAGCTGCATTCAGCTGGTGCCTAAGCTGGACTGGAATGTCCACTGTAGCCTCACTGACATGTCTGGTGCCTCAGATGGAATGGCTGGAACAGCTGGAGTGCTTTGGTTTTCTTCTGCATGGCCTCTCTCCACATGGTCACTCTCATCTTCCAGGGTCTCTCTCCTAACAGAATAGTCTGGACTTCTTTAAATAGTATTTGGGTTTTCAAGAGTGAAAACAGAAGCTGTGACTCCTCTTGAAGCCTGTGCTTGTGTCTCTCTGCCTATCATCAGAATATCACTTCCATCACACTGTCAGAGTAAGTCAAAAGGCTAGTGTTCAATCAGTGTGAAAGTGGGGGCTACATGAAAATGTGAATCCAGGGAGGCAGGATTCATTTGAGACTACTTTATAACCATCTACTATAGCTTCGTAGAATGGGTTTCCCTGCTTTTTTCTGGACCCCCACCCCCAAATCTCTTAATACAGGAGGTCATAGCATATCACTTACTTGCTTAAGCCCTACCCTATTTCACTCAGAGTAAAAACCAAAGTTTTTATATTGCCTACAAGGCCCTACATGATCCTTGGTCAGATAAGAATTTATATTATATCTAAAACAAGAAATCCAAGGTAGGCAGTGTAAGACTTGTGTAGAGTTCAGTAAAGCTGTCAGGGTCTCAGGCTTTACTGGGCTTTGTGCTTTGCCATGTTTAGTATGTTGGGTTTTGTCCTATTTGTCCCTTATTGCCACATGATGGCTCCTACATCTTCAGGCCTTGGGTCTGCATTCTAAGCAAAAAGAGAAGTAGAGGGGCACCTGGGTGGCTCAGTCGTTAAGCGTCTGCCTTCGGCTCAGGTCATGATCCCAGGGTCCTGGGATCGAGCCCCACATCGGGCTCCCTACTCAGCAGGGAGCCTGCTTCTCCTTCTCCCTCTGTCTACCACTCTGCCTACTTGTGCTCTCTCTCTGTCAAATAAATAAATAAAATCTTAAAAAAAAAAAAAAAAAAGAGAAGTAGACACTTTCCCCAAAATGCTGGGCTGGCTTCTCTTTAACAAAAGTTGTCATATGGCTACTTCTAGCAGCCAGAGAGTCTGGTGAAGCGAGAATTTTATCTGTGTACTTTGTTGCATCTAGCAGAATGGGAGTTTTCTCAGTAAGGATAAAGGGAGGATGGATATTATATAGGCATCCAGTACTATCTGCTTCAGTGCTACGTGCTAGGAACTGCACTGTTACTATGAAAACATACTTCTTAGTCCTAGGCATAGCTATTATGTGACTTAGAAATAATACAGTCAATGTAGTTGTAATAATTCCATTTTCCATATGAGGAAATTGAAGCTTTAGCATGGTTGCAGTATCAGAATTTATATATAGCCAGTTTGACTCCAAATGCTTAGTTATTGCCATCGTACTATATTCTAACTGAGCTTTCTGTTAAACACACACACATACACACAATATGGCCTACATTTGTATAAAGCTTTGTTGCTTCTTCAGATTATGTTTGGTTTTCACATCTACCTTAATAAATTGAATGCCTGAAAGAAAACAGGATTGTGCTCTTTTCCATTGCCTAACATTCAGTGAACATTTTGAATAAATGAAGTTAAAAACTAGAAGATGGGAAAGCCAAACACCATTTTGCAGATGAGCAAACAGGTACAGGAAGATGGGGATAACATGCTTGAATTGCATAGCTAGTGACAGAGAGCTGGTGTTAGAACTGGTTTCTTGTTTTCTGGTTGAGAGCATTCTCCCCTGGATTGGATTAGATGGTGAAATTAGAAGATTTATGTCCTGCCAGTATTCATGATTTAAGGTACATAATATCTGTTAATTAATGCAAATCAGGTCAAGGTGTAGTTCAAATATAAGGAAATGGATACTCCTAGGATCTCCTCTAAGAAGGCAGTAGAGTGTAAAATAGCACCAAACCAGGAGTCAGGAGACTGGTATGGTAAACCCAGCCACGTCACTGACTTTCCCATGTTACCTTAGGCAAATTGCTTAGCTGCTTTGAACCTGCTTTCCTCAAAACTAAAACAAGGGAGTTAGGCTACTTGATCTTTGAAGTTCTTTCTAGCTAAAACATTATATGAGCCATTGTTCCCAGTGAGTTTTTATGGGCTCTCTAGCATTTCTTGGCATCTAACAGATCAGACTGTTTTATATGTCTATAGTGTAGAGAAAATAACAGCTTTTTTACTTCTTCTCTGGGAACTTGGCCAGTGAGGAGTAAACATCCTTTCCTAGCTCTCCCTAAATGAAGTATTTGATCATAAGTAACAGACCTTTTTCTTCATTTTGTTCTTTGAATCTGATCCTGTTCTTCTTTTACTGTTTTTCTTTACTTCACTGTCTGTTAAAATGTAATAATTTGAAAGTATCAGTTTATGTTTTAGTCTACAAATCAGAATTTCATTATTTTATAAAGTAAAAATAGTTGTATTTATTAAATACATAATTTCACATCTGTGTATTTGAAATACGTGGCTCACACGTGATATTGTCTAATTAGTGGAATGTGTAGTCTTACCCTTTGCCTTGAAATTGTATTGACTCAAAATGACCTAGTTAAATAGCAAATATACTATAGATTATAAGATACCAGTATAGGCTTTACATTTGCCAAAACTGAAATACAGTGAAAGTTATTTTTGGTTTCTTTTAAATAATGTCTTTCCCTCCTTATTAGATAGGCAGCATATGTTCGTTACTTTAAAAAAATGAGCAAATTTGGAATACTTTAAAGAATAAAATGAAAATTCCTCTCCATTTTCTTACCCAGAAATAATTATTTTTTTAAAGATTGTATTTATTTATTTGTCAGAGAAAGAGCACAAGCAGGGGGAAGTGGCGGGCGGAGGAAGAAGCAGGCTCCCTGCTGAGCAAGCAGCCCGGTGCGGGACTCGATCCCAGGGCTCTGGGATCATGACACGAGCCAAAGGCAGAGCTTAACCAGCTGAGACACCCAGGCGTCCTGACCCAGAAATAATTAATATTTTAATTTATTTTTTTGCTAACCTTTTCCCCCCATTTTTATTTTAAACATAATTTGAAATAAAATTGTGTGTACATAGCAATATATGAGGCTGTACATACTACTGTGGAATAATAAAGGGTGAAAATAAGAGAAATCTTTTCTTATTCCCTAGTCTGTTTGAAATTCTTCTGTTGTGACACTTAGTAGCATCCTCAGTTTTTCTCTCTCCCTATAAATTGGTTTAAAGCTCTGCTATTTGTAAGTTTTATGAGGAAGTCCATGCCTATAACACTGCCTTGTGTATGTTATTGATGATTTTTAAAATTATTGAATTGACCATTCTATGAAGTAATAATTTATAATTATTTCTTAGGTTATATTTCTAGAATTAGGATGACTAGGTGAAAGAAATGACTATTTTTAAGTTTCTTGTTACAGATTTCCAGCTTTTATAAAAGACTTAAACAGTTTACATTGGATTATTGCTAACATTATGATTAGAAAAATCTTTGTCAGTTTCAGAGGTAACAGTGGTGCATTCTCTTCTGCCACAGCACAGTTTTTCTTTAATGTATATTAACAGATACATGATTAGTGAACAGGAGAATGATGTAAATATAACATGGACTCTAGGTTAGTTCACCTGTAATTTTCCCCAGAATGTTAATATTTTGAGGCAGATTTAAAAAAAAATTTTTTTTTTTTTTTGAGAAAGCCTTAGCAATATCTGAAGACCTTAAGATAAAAGCTCAAAATCTTATAGAAGTTTGATAGTTTTGGGCCTCTGTTGTCATTAAGGAAAGTCTTCTGTTGCTCTAATTGTCATTCATTTGTTGATAAAATGCCTTTCCTCTGTTTATTTCTGTTGTTATTTTCATTTATCTTATTACAGTTTGGTGTGGCTTTCTGGCCCAAGGATTTATATCATTCTTCAATTCTGGAAAATTCCCATTCATTTATCTTCATGCAGTACTTCTCCCTCATTTTCTTTATTCTCTTATTCTGGAGTTCTTCCTAGATGCATCTTGGGTCTTCTCATTTTATCTTCCATGCCTTTTAATTTCTCATATCTCTGTGTGATGAATTCAGAGTAATTTCCCCAGTTTTCTACCTGCCAGTATACTAATTCATTATCTTGGTCTAATCTGCTATTTAACCTAACCACTCAGTTTTTAATTTATTTTGGTTCCTTTGAAATCCATATAATTTTTACTTTCTGTTTCTTACTCATTGGGGTCTCTATTCCTTTTGCTTAGCCACTTGAAACCTATTTAACTAAAAATCATTTCAGTTCTATAAATCCTGAGGGTATTAATTTTACTGATGATTTCCTTTTGTTTGGATTTTATCCATTTGATTGAATGCATTAAACTTATGGATGATATAAAATTTAAAATAGAACCATGAAAGACTTAAAATATTTTTTAAACAAGTATTTTGTGATGCTGAATTTAGATAAATAGGGCATAAGAAAGACAAGGTAAAATAATGTAAACAGCAAAATGTTAGATTAATTTGACTAGAATGGAGTGGCTAGCTTATGATTTCAGTGATAAAAGAGATGAGAATTATGAGGTTTCTTTTATGTATAGATAATTGGTGCAGCATTATGAATATTGTTAAGAGTTTAGTTTTATGCTTAGGATTAGTTCATTTTTTTTTAATCTTTTATCTGCATACTTTCTGAGCATATTAGTGAATTTTAAAAGGAGTTTGTGATTAGAGGTTGTATCTAACTTTATTTTGAAAAGATGAAAAAAGGTATCTACTGTTTAATTTGGGAGTAGGCATCAAATTTTACAGAGTAGAAAACAATTGTGAATGCAGATGAAAGTGTTAAGCTTGTAAACATAATGTAATATAGATGGTGTAGACAGTTATTACCGCCTGTAATAGAAGCTACTGAGACAAAGATTATCACTGAAGGTTTTCAATGGTTAAATAGCTATTTATTTTCTGAGGCTAATTTATTTTACCTGTGTCAGAAATATTATTTCATTGCCCAATACTGATTCTGGCATTTATGATATAATTGTTTTATTATTTTTTTTTTTTAGGGTAGAGACATAAGTTAATAAAATATCTCATTTCACTTGTTTCAAATGCAAGAAAATTATATTTTCCAGTAAATTTCACAGTTTACTGCACTAAAATTTTTAGGAAAGGAGTAATAGAAAGTACTGTAATCTTTCCTGCCTACTGTCAGGGGACATTTATCTTAAATTACTGGTATCTCTTGCTCCTTTTCAAAAAATATTTAAACCATGTCACAACAAAAGATGGGAGTAAAATATGGTTACTAAAAATTTAGGCTTATGAAAAGGAAGAGAAAGCAAACATGCTTAACCACCTATGGTTTATATCTAATCCTAGCTAATATAGTTGCTATGGTTGAGTATCAGTTTTGCTTTTGAGTTTCCTAGAGTATAAGTTCTCTTTATCAGAAAGAGGAAAGCATGAGTTCCTCAGCAGTGACAGACTTTCCTGAATTCAAAAAGAAGAATATTAGGGGCGCCTGGGTGGCTCAGTTGTTAATTATCTGCCTTCGGCTCAGGTCATGATCCCAGGGTTCTGGGATCGAGCCCCACATTGGGCTCCCTGCTCCGCGGGAAGCCTGCTTCTCCCTGTCCCACTCCCCCTGCTTGTGTTCCTGCTCTCACAATCTCTCTCTCTGTCAAATAAATAAATAAAATCTTAAAAAAGAAAGAAGAAGAATATTAAATAATATAATGGACTAATCATTAAGAAAGCAAAACAGAACTGCTATGCCGGGTATAAGCCTTGCCCTCAAATTGCTAATAGTCTTTGGGGTAGTGAAGAGAGGCATTTAATCTAAATTCTAAGAGGGCATAGGCAGGAAATTCTTTCCCAGGAAGATTTGTGGTCAGCTTTGAAACAAAATAGAAGTTAGGCAGAGAAGGGACTAGGAAGAGATAGTTGAAGAAAAGAAGGAAAGGTAGTATATCCCAAAGGTGCAGCATGCATTAGTAGCTGAGCCAAGAGATTGTCTCCAGCAGTAAATTCTGTAGTTTGATAGGATTGGGATTTAGGTAGCAAATTGGAAAGAAATGAGATTTGAAGTAGGCAAAAGACCTTCAAGGATTCACACCAAATACTGATGCCATTTTCATAGAACAGGTTTTTTTGTAACAGCCTTTATATTTTAGTACCACAATTCTCAAACTGTACAACAAGACTCTCTGGGGTGCCTCAGCAACCCTCAGGATGTTGCAGTGTATTTGAAAATTTCCAGGGAAACACAGTGACACCATTTGTTGGGTATCATGTGAACTAACTGGAGTCGGTTAAGTTTTATTATTAGATTATTCTACATTTCCTTTGTATGGAGGAACAGAAAATGAAGGTGGGAGTGTCCAGTCTGATTTCAAAGTTTGAGAAATGGTGAAAGTACCCAACATTAATAAGTAACTGTAGTTATTAAAGAATTTTTTTAAAATGTAATGTTTTCTTTCATATTTGTATTATTTCAAACAGCTACTGAGTTATAATTTAAGTATTAAGTAATTAGGAACTTACTATTTAATACAGAATTGTTAGATATTTCTCTTGGCCTGTAGGGCATATGGAAAAAATTACTGACACACTAAGGTCACCATGAACCAAGAAATTTAGGGAACCTCTAGCTTAGTACATAATACTAAAGCACAAATTTATGAAAGCAGTTCATGTTTTCTGAGTCTGTAAGGTTAGAAATAAAAATATCTAAAGGAATGCAATTAGCTTAAACTTTTTCATCTAAGTATTGTTTGCCTCAATCCACTTTACCTGAAGCCAGACAGCAGAAATTTGGCATTTTATTTTTTGACAGTAGTCATGTGTTATTGTTTTTGATAACCAGCCAAAGGTAGATTCATAAACTTTGGAAACTGAATAAATGGATGATAGGATTTGTATTCCACTATAAGTAGTGAAAAATCTAGATATTGTTTTAGTCTGGTAGAAGATCATTATATATCCACATAAATAAGGATCAGAAATTTAAGGCCAATTAGGTATAGATCACTTTTCCCAGGAATTCTTTATCTCCAATCCATGGAACCTGGAAATTGTATATACAAACATGAAATTTTCTTTGTTCTACTCTTTTTGTCAGAGTTCCAAAGGGGTTCTTGGCCCTAGAAACGTTAAGAATAGATCTATCAGTTACTTCATTTTTTGTGTAGTATGCCCTTTGGCACAGGGTAAATTGGTCCAAAGCCAAAACTAGATCCCACATATTCCCATCTATTAACTCACTATTCTGCAAGATAACCTGGTTTTTAGTGGTTAAGAACTAGATGTAAAAAGTATTCGCACCCAAGAATTTAAGCAGAACTTATTTATATGGTTATGATGGATTCCTGAAGAAATTAAGGAAAATCTTTTAATTAATTGGATCTGTGGTTCAAAAGGTACGTAAGGGTGCACAGTGAAATGTTTCTTTTCTAGAACCTTCACAAACTCAGTTCCTCTTCCCAAAGGTAAACATTATCTCTAATTTTTGGGTTTCAGAAATTAAAAATTTTAAAACCGGTAGTATTAAAGTAATGGAGCTTAAAATAGCAAATGAGGGCGCCTGGGTGGCTCAGTTGTTAAGCGTCTGCCTTTGGCTCAGGTCATGGTCCCAGGGTCCTGGGATCGAGCCCCACATCCGGCTCCCTGCTCGGCGGGAAGCCTGCTTCTCCCTCTCCCACTCCCTGCTTGTGTTCCCCCTCTCTCTGTCTCTCTCTCTCTGTCAAATAAATAAATAAAATCTTTAAGAAAAAATAAAATAAAATTAGCAAATGATATACAAATAGCTAGGACATAACTTTGGTTTGTTTTAAATGTAGATTTGATGTGCTTACCTAATCTGATTTTTATTTTAAGATGAATAACTGATACTGTGTATTATCTTAGCTTCTATCAGTAGGACATAATTGAGACATATTTTCTAGTAATGATGTTTTTGTAGTGAGTCAGCCAAGTTATCAATTAGGATACTTAGCCATGAAATATATAGAGTTCTGAATATAGTTTCCAAATCCTGATGCATTTAATTCATTAACCGGAAGTGGTCGTAAGGATATAACTTTATTTTATTTTTGCTAATATTAGTTTTTTAAGAGGTTTTTTAAAGAAGATCAAATAGAATTGTATCTTACCTATGGAATTTAATAATAATTTTCACTTATTTGAGTGACTGTACAGTGTGCCAAGAATTGTACTTGGAGCTTCACATAAAATATTTTGGATTATCACAATACCTCTGAAAGGTGGCAATATTATGTTGATTTTACAGACGATTAAACTGAATATTTGGAGGGTTAAATAACTTGCTCACGAGTCACAGTGTAGGTGTTGGGATCTAACTTGGGTTCATAGGATATCAGAAATCCACTCTCTGTATAGAACCCTAAGATGCTTTTGTGTGTGTAGATGTGTTTACTTTAATATAAATTTGCCAGATAATGCTATTTAGTCAGTGGGCAGTTTTTGCACTTAGGATTTTGTATGGTAATAGTAAAGGTAACTAGTCTCTTGCTTATTAAGGAAATAATTAAATGTAATGTACTTAATAAGGAATCACTGAATACATAGTTTTGCTCTTGTGCTGCACATGTTACTGAGCAACTAACTTTCCTAAACTACCACATTTGTATGTTTATTTTTTTTCTGTAGGGAGATTCCCGAAGTCTTCCATTTTCTGAGAATGTGAGTGCTGTTCAAAAATTAGACTTTTCAGATACGATGGTGCAACAGAAATTGGATGATATCAAGGATCGAATCAAGAGAGAAATAAGGAAAGAACTGAAAATCAAAGAAGGAGCTGAAAATCTGAGGAAAGTCACAACAGATAAAAAAAGTTTGGCTTACGTGGACAACATTTTGAAAAAATCAAATAAAAAATTAGAAGAACTGCATCATAAGCTACAGGAACTAAATGCACATATTGTTGTTTCAGATCCAGAAGATGTTACAGGTATATATGTATTTTATTTGATATTTATATAGTGTATTAATAAGAATTGTATCATCTTTGAAATTAGTAAGCTTTGTGACATAACCGTTTTTAGCTTTTCTGAAAGTACAGGGACTATATTTTCCCCGATTGTTAAGGTCTTATTTCTGTTCTATTCAGAAGTGCAGTGAGTTGATGGATATGAAAATTGAAACAGGGACGCCTGGGTGGCTCAGTCGTTAAGCGTCTGCCTTCGGCTCAGGTCATGATCCCAGGGTCCTGGGATCGAGCCCCACATCGGGCTCCCTGCTCTGCGGGAAGCCTGCTTCTCTCTCTCCCACTCCCCCTGCTTGTGTTCCCTCTCTCGCTGTGTCTCTCTCTGTCAAATAAATAAATAAAATCTTTAAAAAAAAAAAAAAAGAAAGAAAATTGAAACATTTACTTAGAGATGAGTAACACTGCTGTCTACTCTCTTACCCTCTGTCAGTAAGACATCACTTAAGAGTTATTTTCCAAGATTAATGTTCTGTATTGAGTCAACCACATGCTCTTACCTGATTCATCCTTGTGACCAGCAACACGAGTTTGCCAGATGACTTTTGAAAGTTAGAAATGTATTCTGTGACCGAGGGATATTTTTATTCTTTGCAAATGTAATTAATCAAACCTATGACCTTTGTTCTGTGTGCTCTAAGCAACTGAATTAACAACTAAGCCACCAGGCTTATTGTTTGAAAAGGAAGAAGAAGAAAAATTTTAAAAACCAAACATTACTTTTTTTCTTAAATATAGAAAAGAAAAAAATATAACCCATAAGTCTAACCTAAGATTTTTAAACAATGGAATTAACAAATGTTCATGTTGGAAATTTTTCAATGATACAGAAAGTAAAAATAGAAAAACTACCTCTCTCCACCTAGGCTCTCTCCTTAAAGGTAGCATTACTAACTTTTTGTTGTATATCCTTCCAGAAGAAAAATTTCCATGTTTGTACCAATATTTATCCATTTATATATGCCTTCTTTCTAGAACTTTTTACTTAAAAAAATCCTATAAGACACATTTGTCTAATAGTTTTGTCTTTGCAAAGATGATATTTTGAGCAAGGTTTGTAATCTTTATAACCTTCAGTGTCTTCATTCACAGAGAAAAAGAGTGGTATATGTACAGTAATGTATCCAACACCGTAGACATTTTAGAAGTACCTGTGAGATTAGCTAATAAGAAATAACAGATATAAGCAAAATTAAATTTGATTAAGAAAATACGTAAATGTGACTAAGAACCTGAAATTACCAATCTAAAATATTGGATAAGATACTTCAGATATTTAGTGTACTTAATAAAACTTATTTTAATGCATCAATTTCCACATCTGGGCCTTACCTTAGGGATTTCATTTGGAGACTCTATATAGAGATTTCAACCTTGTAAGAAGAGTTGAATCTTAAAAATGATAGAAATCATAGAGAAACCAGTCTTCTTGTTTTAGAACTGAAATAATCCCAAAGATGAGAATTAATTTTCCCAGAATAACAAAGTTAGCTAGAAACTCTTCAACTCATCTAGTATTCTCTTACCCACACATTCAATAATTACATATAAATGGAAATTCATGTTATGAAAATGCTTTTCTTAGCAATATCATGTAAACTTAGAAATAGCCTGTTCTTACTGGAACTCTGCCGAGCTCTGCATTTTTTGCCCATTACTTCCTTAGAAGTCTAAAATAAGAAACGGCGCTGGAGCTTTAAACTCTGTTTATTTAGAGAAAACATTTTTTTTCCTCACAGAATACTGATAACTACCTTGTAATTGGAATATTGAGAGTTTTTGCCACACAAAGAGTGGCCCATTTGGTTTCCCTAGTCCCTTTTAAAAAATCAACTTTACTGAAGTATAAATTACATATGATAAATGTACATTTAAGTATATGATTTGATGAGTTTTAACAAATGGATATACCCAGGTAACTATTACTACAACCAGTGGATCCTGAACATTTCCATCACTTCAGTGGTCCTCTTGTATACATTAATTCTCAGTCTCCAGTCTGCATCCCTGGCTTTAGGCAACCACTGGTCTACCTTGTATAAGTTTGTCTTTCCTAGAGTTTCATATAAAGAAATGACCTGGGGTCCTACTAACAAATTCTTTTTCTTTCTCAAAGCCAATTCGGATATCACTGTGAAATCTTTCCTGACTTTCTCTGATTATCTTTCTTTGTTCTACTTTGTACATTCATTATTGTATCATGTTGCATCATAATTTACTACTGTACATGTTTAAACACTAAACCACATGCTCCTTGAAGGTAAGGACATGTTTTTATTCACCTGTTCTCAAGGCTTATCATAGAGCCTGAAACGTAGTAGCTGTTTAGTTGTAGATCTCAAAAAAATAAAAAGAAACCAGCAAATAAAAATCTTGTATTAGTTCTTATAATGAATACCAAAATAGACTTTATCATAGTACTTTAGAAATTTAACAACATGGGGAACAAAACCTTGAATAAAAGTTTTAAATTAAATCAGAAATTTTCTTTACTGATCTTTGTTTCTTTCTTATTTATTTATTTATTTATTTATTTAATTTTTTTTTTAGAGCATGTGAGCCAGTTGTGAGGGGGCAGGTAGGGTCAGACGGAGAGGGGGAGAGAGAATCTTAAGCAGGCTCCAAGCCCAGCGCAGAGCCCAGTGCGGGACTCAGTCTCACAACCCTGAGATTATGACGTTAGCCAAAATCAAGAGTCAGATGCTTTACTGACTGAGCCACCCAGGCGCCCCTCTACTATCATTTTTAATATTAAATTTTCAGATAATTGCAGGGCAAATATTAAGTGAAGTGTAACTTTCTTACTGTGACTTCTTAATACTTAAGTTTGTGTGTGGAATAAACTTGACAATTTTGTTAAAATTTGAGTTTATTAAAAAAAATAGTTCTCTTTGCAAATGGCATAGTCACACAACTTGGTAATAAGCTTTCTTTTTTTTCTTTTTTCCTCATTACTTATTTAACAGCAGTAAAAGCAACAACAACACAGGATTAAAGGTAGTTCAACATTAATTTTAGGTTAGATTGCCATAAAATTGTATGTTTTTATATTGTATATTAAGGTAAACAAAATCACTTATTTTAGATTAGATTTGACAAGAAGATTCAAGGACATGGTTCTTTGCTTTCAGTTCTCTAAAGTATGTGGATTAATAACAAGTGTTTAGCTAATTCCTTCTCATCTTGGGGGTATGCAAGCAGAATGACTTAAGGAAAGAGGGACAAAATTTAAGTCTGCATTGTATGAATAATTACTATGTAAATAGGAGGTCTGCTCTTAATTCACCTTTGTAATAATTAACTCTATTAACCTTTAGTTTCTTATTTGTAAAAATAAGGATTTTTATCAGATAAACTTCAAAGAGTTTTTAAAACTCTTTGTTGCATATTATAATATCAAGATCTGATCATTTGGGACTGTTATTGGTGGAATGTATGATTGTTCATTTATTCTTTTTTTTTTTTTTTTTAAAGATTTTATTTACTTATTTGACAGAGTGAGAGATAGCGAGAGCAGGAACACAAGCAGGGGGAGTGGGAGAGGGAGAAGCAGGCTTCCCGCCGAGCAGGGAGCCCGATGCGGGACTCGATCCCAGGACCCTGGGATCATGACCTGAGCCGAAGGCAGACGCTTAACGACTGAGCCACCCAGGCGCCCTGTTCATTTATTCTTAAGAGTAGCAAGAAATTAATATTTTTGATATTTTCTTCATGCCTATGCCCTGTTTACTTTCTATATACTTTAAGATAGTCTCATTGGTATTATCACCCCACATGGTAATTATGAAGATATGGTTAGATGAGGCTGAATGCACCTTATGAAAAAGATTATTGAATCTCTGTAAAGTGGAGTGGTAATCAGTCTTAGTTGACACCTGAGACTCAAAAGGAAATATTTGGCAAAGAACCAGGGTCCTGAATATTAAACTTTTGTGTATCATCCCTAAAGAAGAGGGTAAGAAGACGAACCATGAGAGACTATGGACTCTGAGAAACAAACTGAGGGTTCTAGAGGGGAGGGGGGTGGGGAGAGGGGTTAGCCTGGTGATGGGTATTAAAGAGGGCACATATTGAATGGAGCACTGGGTGTTATACGCAAACAATGAATCATGGAACACTACATCAAAGACTAATGATGTATGGTGATTAACATAACATAATAAAATTTTTAAAAAAAGAGGGTAAGAAAATATCTCATATTTTATTAAGTATAGCTAGTAATTTGTATAGTACAAGCCCCTCTGTTTTCATCTTATTTCCTTTTCTTATACCTCTTCCTATTTCCATTTTCTCATGTTCCACCAAACTTAGACTGATTTTTACCTATTGAAGTAGTGGATATTTTCTTTAATATCTAGAATATCCAGAAGGGAAATAATTGATTTAGTATACAACTAATAATACTGGAGTTTTTCAGAGGTAACCTTAGAAATTCTGCTAAATTCTGGATATAATAACTAAATTGAAGGAGTTTTCTTTCTTAATGACTAAGGTGCAGTTTATGAAGTCTTTCTTGAATGGAAGTAAGAATTTAATTTTTTTTATTCTGGCCTATCCACCTAAATATGGCATAGAAATTATGGTTGAATTTTATATATATTAAAATATAAGTGTGAAATCTGTGGCCTGGTTTGTTACGTAATTCTACATATTTTTTATTTCTGACTGAATTTCTCATTTTGAGGTAAACCATACTTTGTATTAAGTTTTGAATTCTTAATGAGAGGATTGCCATTGAGTAATTGTGATCATTAATTAGCAAGTCACTTTTAATACCCCTGGATTTGTTTCCTCATCTTTAAAATCATGAGATTACATAATTCATAGATTCCTAACACTTTCTTTGATGATATACTTTTTTTAAAAAGCTAATACACAGTAAAATTGATTCTTTTTTGGTAAACCATTTCATAAATTTTAATATATGCCAGGTTTATCTAACCATCACAATCAGAAAAAGGAACAGGGCTGTTTCTTTGTAGTCACACCCTCTCCCCATTCCATATCCACTGGCAACTGTTGGTCAATTCTCTGTCACAATTGTTTGCTTTTCAAGAATGTCATATAAATGAAATCATAAAGCATGTAATCTTTTGAGACTGACTTTCAGAGAATTGCATTTTGAGGTTCATCCAGGTTTTGCATTTATCAATAGTTGATTCTTTTTTACTGCTGACTAGTAAGTCTGTTATATAGATGTACCACCACTTGTTTATCCATTAACCAAGAGCTTTAAGGTGGTTTTTCCAGTTGTTATCAATTATCAGTAAAGCTGCTGTGTAACTGCCTATTAACAGGTTTTTGTGTGAACATGTTTTTAGTTCACTTTAGTAAATACTTAGGAGTGTGATTGCTAAATCATATGTTAGAGTATGTTTAACATTATAAGAAACAAAACAGATGAACATAGAGGAAGGGGAAAGAGGGAAGCAAACCATAAGTGACTCTTAACTATAGAGAACAAACAGAGTTGATGGAAGGAGGTGGGCTGGGGATGGGCTAAATGGGTGATGGGTATTAAGGAGAGCACTTGTTATGATGAGCACTGGGTATTATATGTAAGGGATGAATTACTAAATTCTATACCTGAAACCAATTTTACCATATATGGTAACTAACTAGAATTTAAATAAAATTTTGAAATAAAAAAATTAAAAAAACAAACAAACTCCTAAAATGTTTTCGAGAGTGGCTGTATCATTTTTCATTCTCATCAGGAATATATGAGAGCTCTAGTTGTTCCACATCCTCTCCAGCACTTGGTATTGTTAATATATTTTTTAACCAGTCTAACAGGTGTATAGTAGTTGAGGATACACAGTACTGTAATCAGAGGTAGGAAAGAAGAAAAATAAAGTAGCACCATCTTTAGGAGAATTTATGGAAGAACTGTGCATGCCCTAGGTACAGAATAAAGAAGTCTTCTCTACCAGGAGATACAGTGTGCAGTTTCCAAACACTAAGATGTAATAGATACAAGCAGTTCTGAAATTTTTAATGCCTAAGTTGCTTATTTAACCTTAAACAAATAATGTTACAGCCCACAATCTTATCTATGCAATTTTTGTAAAATATTAAGAAAGCTAAACCTGAGGTTGTACTAGTTATAGAAGATTTCAGCAACATTACTTTAGTTGATGACCTATGCCAGAGGTCATCCTGAGTACACAAAATAATTGGTTAAGCATCCATTAATAATAAGTGAGCATTCATTATAGTCTGAGCAGGTTCAGATGGCTATATATGGTAAGCATATCTGTTTAAACACAAAAGCTCAATTTGCGGGGAGATATAAACAATTAATATAACTAACACATGGCAAGATTCTGGAGCAGTTTTTTTTTTTTTTAAGATTTTATTTGTCAGAGAGAGAGAGAGTGTACAAGCAGGGGAGGCGGCAGGCAGAGGCAGAGGGAGAAGCAGACTCCCCACTGAGCAGGGAGCCCGATGCGGAACTCGATCCCAGAATTCTGGGATCATGACCTGAACTGAAGGCAGATGCTTAACCTCCTGAGCCACCGAGGCGTCCTGGGAGCAGTTTATTCTTAAAATATCAATTTATAAGTACCAGGTGAAAACCAGAATATTGGCAAGTGAACAGTAGCTAAGACTTTAGATGGAAGTTTGTGAAGGAGATAAATAGTAAGCTAGTGCTTCAGCATATTACTTTGATTAATTTAAATGTGGCTAGGTTCACTTCAACTATATTTCCTCTTGTATTTTTTTTTTTAATGCGGTAAATAAATAGTCCTTGTTTCATAAGCAGACATGCTGGCTATACAAGTACCATTTCACGAATATTGTGTACTGGGAGTCAGCTGGGTATAAAATAAAGATCAAAGATTATATGATCTGAGATCTAATCCAGGTTGGACCATCATTTAGTTGTATGGTTACATACCACTTGCATCCCCTCCAGGACTTGTTTTTCTCATTTATATAACCTGGAGGATGGACTATATATGCCCTTTTTAGGGTGTTTTGTGAATAAGGTGTTTTAATAGCTTGATGAAAGGTCAATTATGAGCACCTAAGCTCTTCTCATTCTGAACATGAAACCTCTTGTTGGAGATAAGTCTGAGGAAGCTTTCTTGGGCCTGGGAAGACTCGAGGTCAGCTACATTACTGTATACCTCCAAAACAATCAAGGAACCAGTTTAAGGCTAGACCTTAAGTAATCTGCAACCTTTAAGCATATGGATTGCTCCTATGTTCTAGAACTCTCATTCATCTTGGAAACCAACTACTCAGTTGTGGTTTTAGAAAAAATACTGAAAACACCAAAAACAGCGTATCTATTGCTCTATACATTGTTGGAAATACTACTAACAAATTCAGTTTTTACTCATTGTTCTGTCTCTGAAAAATCTCAACCCTAGGGATATTTTAACACATCATGTTTTCTGATGACTTCCAAAGCAGTACACCTGACTAAGCTCTTTAATTTTGTTACTATTTTGTCCCTCATCCTTTGCATAATACCTGGATATATATGATGTAATCAGTTCTCTGTGTTAAATACCCTGTGTTGAAAATATCTAACTTGGTTTCTGTTTATCAACTAGACTCTGAATGGTTTTCCTTCTTCCCATACCATACAACAAACTTAGAATATTAGAACTTCAATCTGCTTAACTCCACTTAATTTATATGCCATTGTTGTTGATATTCTAGTTCTATCATTTTATCTTCAGTTCCACAAATTAGATCTGATTATTTTATATAGTCATTGTTGGTTTTTAATTACCCATGTTTATCATTTTCCTTTTTTTTCTCATTCTACTTTCCTGAATCTGAGATTTGCATATTTTATCAACTATGGGAAGTTCTTAGCCCCTGGTTTGGTTTTTTTTTTGTTTTTTTTGTTGTTGTTTTTTGGTTTTTGGCTTTTTTTGTATCTTGCACCTCCTATATTCCCTCTACTCTTTCATTTTGGAACTCCAGTTAGATGCATGATAATTTCTTCAGATCTATCTCCATTTCTCTAATACTCTTTCTACCTGTGTCCAGTTTGCTCTAGAGCACATATATTGTATTTCTAATTTCTGTTACATATTTTTTACTACTAGAAGTTCTGTTTTGTTAATCTTGGTAAAATTTTGATAGTCTCTTGTCCTGGTCATTCTTTTGATACCGTTTATGTTGAGTTTTACGTATTAAATATACTTTTCCACATTCTGTATAAGATAATGACAGTAAGTGAAATTTTTGCAGTGCTACTCCTGTAGCTTTTTTCTTCACTCAGGGGGAATTTTTTTCTACCTGAGCTTTGTGATTTCTAATTGTGTGCACATTTTCACTGGAACTTTATCTGTGGGAATTCTTTTAGGTCTGAATTTATTTATTTATTTATAGATTTATTTTAGAGAGAACACAGAAGCGGGAGGGGCAGAGGGAAGGAGAGAGAATCTCAAGCAGACTCTGCATTGAGCACGGAGCCTGACATGGGCCCAATCCCAAGACCCTAAGATCACAACCTGAGGCAAAACCAAGAGGTCATCCAACTGACTGCGCCACTCAGGTGCCTCTAGGTCTGAATTTTTTCAAAGAGGATTTGCATTTCTTTTGGTAAGATGCCTGGAAGCATTATCAACCTGGGGCCCATTAAAATAAATTTTGGGCACCATATAGATAGTATGATTTCCTGTGTCAAACCTAGATGAGGGCAGTAGGAATTTTTAAAGGTTATCCATTCTCCTTTCCCACAGTCATCCCAAGCCAAAGGCAAGTCAACAAATAATTCAGCCATTATGGATGGCACCTTATGAGCTGTCTGTCTTTAATTAGGTTTTTTCTGATTTCATTGCCCACTTTGTAGGTTTCCCCCACAGCGTTTTCTTGGATTCTTATTATTGATGAGAGCTTAGCAAGTCTCTTTTTATCAAAAAAGCAAAAGCATTCTCCGAAAAACAAAGCTACAGATGTCTACTCATATCTGCCCTGGAATTGGGTCACATGTGCCATGTACTGCCTTCTCCAAGTGAGACTGAGAAATTTTATTTTTTTTCCCCCTTAACTTGCCTCTTATTTTAAGCAAGAGAAGAGATTGAGCATGGAGTATGAAGTTAGTACTTACAGATTGCAAATATTTTCTAACTCTTTATTTTAGCTATCTCATAGCACTTTTTTTGTTTTTTTTGTTTTTTTAGAGTGGGGGTGGGAGGGAGAGGCAGAGGGAGAGAGAGAATCTTAAGTAGGCTCCATGCCCAGCATGGAGTCCGATGCCAGGCTTGATTTCACAACCCTGAGATCATGACCTGAGTGGAAATCAAGAGTTAGATGTTTAACCTACTGAGCCACACAGATGCGCCAGCACTTTAAATTTTACAGGTAATTATCTTTTTAAAAAATTACTTTTGGTGAAATTAATTCCTTAAGATGTTCTCCATTTAATATAATTTTCAAATTTATTGACATAACTTACGATGTTATCCATTTAAAGTCAGCATATATCTGTAGTAACATTCCCTCTTTCATTCCTCATATTGGTATGTTCTCCATTTGTCTTCCTTGACCACTTTTCTAAGATTCCTCTTGTTCTTATTCTGCCCCTTCACAAAAAATTAAAAAAAGACTTTACTGATCCTTTCATTTGTGTATTTGATTTTATTTTGTTAATCTCTACCCTAATCTTTAGTACTTCCTTTCTCTTGTTCTCTTTGGAATGACTTGGCTATTTTTTTTTTAGACTAACTTGAGACAGATGGTTAGAACTTTAAATTTATTCTCTTCCCTAATACATGTTTTCAGGGTTACAAATATCCTCTCAGTATTGCTTAACTGCATTTTCCATATGTAAAATTTTTTAAATTTATTTTTCTTGATATATAATTGACATGTAACATTGTATAAGTTTAAGGTTACAACATGTTGGTTTGATACATTTATATATTGCAATATGATTACCACCATAGCATTAGCTGACACCACATCATTGTCATCTTTTTTTGTGGTAGGAACATTAAGATCTAGTCTCTTAGTACCTCTGATGTTTATAATACAGCATTGTTGTTTATAATCACTCTGCTGTGCTTTAGATCTCTAGGACCTATTTATCAGTTCCAAGTTTGTACCCTTAAACAACACATCCTCAATTTTCCCACCCCCAGCGTCTGGTAACCATCATTCTACATTCTGTTTTATGATATCTCAGCTTTTTTAGATTCCACATATAAGTGATATCATACAGTATTTGTCTTCCTGGGTCTGACTTACCTCACTTAGCATTTTGCCCTCAAGATCCATGTCACAAATGGCTGAATAATACATATTCCATTTTGTGTATGTGTGTATACATATATACATACATACAGACACACCCCACATCTTTATCCAGACTACTATTGATGGATCTTTAGGTTATCTTCAGATCCTGACTATTGTAAGTAAATGCTTCAGTAAACGTGGGAGTGCGTATATCTTTTGGATATGGTTTTATTTCCTTTAAATATATACCCAGGAGTGGCATTGCTGAATCAGGTGGTAGTTCTATTTTTAATTTTTTGGGGAACCTTCATACTATTTTCCATAATAGCTAAACCAGTTTACATTCCCATACATGGGTTCCTGTATCTCCACAGCCTTCAAGGACACTTGTTACTCTTGTCTTCCTCATGATTGAATGTCTTTTGAAAAAATGTTTATTTATTTCCTCTACCCATTTTTAATCAGATTTTTTTCTTTTTTTGCTTGAGTTGTGTGGGTTCTTTATATACTTTGGATATTAACTCCTTATTAGATAGATGACTTGCAAATATTTTCTCCCATTCTGTATATTGCTTTTCATTTTCTTGATTGTTTTTTGCTGTGCAGAACAGATTGAGTTTATTTTTGCTTTTGTTGTTTGTGCTTTTGGTGTTATATCCAAAAAACTATTGCCAAGACCATTGTCAAGGGCTCTTTCCTACATTTTCTTCCAAGAGTTTTATGGTATCAGGTCTTACGTTTAAGTCTTTGATTTACATTGAGATACCAAGATTTGTCTGCCTATTACTGAATGCTAATGTGGAGAAGACTGCTCCCAGGTCCTTTGGCCTGGTGTTGGATACCACAAATTCCACAAAGGCACTTTTCTTTATAGATGGATGTCTAATTTATTGTTAAAAGTGGGGGGGGGGGTACAAAAAGGAGGAACATCTATGACACCATGATGCTGATATCACCTAAAGTTTTGATCAGTTTGAGATATTTTCTCATTTTCATTATGTCTGTATTGTCTCATGAACTAGGTTAAAAGTGTATTTTTTATTTATTAAACATGAGGACTTTCCAGTTATCCTTTATTTATTGATTTTTTTTTTTTATTAATTACCCTGTGGTCCCTTGAAATTTGCTGAGACTTGCTTTATGTTCTGTGTGTGCCAAAAAAATAATGCATATTCTCCAGTTGCTGGGTGTTATTCTTAGTATGTTTATAGGTTAAGCATTTAACTGTGGTGTTAAAATCTGCATCCTTACCTGGATTTGTGTCTACTTATTCTATTAATTACTAAAAACATTGTTAATACTTAGTGGAATGTAGAGTTGCTGTTTTCTTTTTAATTCTATCAACTTTTGCTTTCTTTTGTGGCCATATTTTTGAGGACCTACAAATTTAGAATTATCTTTTCAATAGAAGGTGACTTGAACCTTCTGTTGCTGTGAAATGAGTTCCTTATCTCCAGTAATTTTTGTGCTGAAAGTGTCTTGCCTGTTATAGTTTGGGGTTTGGGATTATTGATTGCATGGAATATCTTTTTTCTACTCTTTTACTTTCAGCTTTTCTATATTACTATGTTTTAGATATGTCTTTTGTAAATAACATGTAGTTACATTTAGTTGTATTCGTTTTTACCCAGACTAATCTTTTAATCAGTGTAAGATCTTTTGTCTTTTACCTAGATCATTAGTCCATTATATTTAAATAATTACTGATACATTTGGGTTTATATTTTATGCTTTCAGTGTTTCTTTCTCTCTTCTTTCTTGGCATTTTTATAGTATTTTTAAACATCAGTCAATTATTTTGGAAATTTTGGTTAATTTGGACAGTATAAAATGCATGCTTATCAAAGACTACTGTTAATCACTGTTCTTACTCATCTCCATACAATTCAGAGGCCTTAGGATGCCTCCACTTACCCATATCTTGACTTTTTATTGTTGTTGCCTTATTTTTTATTCTAGCTTTCTTAAAACCCTTACATGACTTTTTTATTGATTTTATATAGTCATTTACAGTTTCTCACATATAAAACATTTTTTGTGCTCTTCATTCCTATTTCTCTTCTGATATATCGATTTGTACCACACTTTTAGAGTTTTCTTTTTAAGAGTTTATGTTTGTGACATTCTTTCCATCTTGGTAGTGTTTTAGTTTTTTTCTTCATTCTTGCAAGGTATTTTCACTGAAATTACAATACAAGCTTGATAATTATATCTTATAAAGAAACTATCATTCTGGGGGCGCCTGGGTGGCTCAGTCGTTAAGCGTCTGCCTTCGGCTCAGGTCATGATCGCAGGGTCTTGGGATCAAGCCCCACATCAGGCTACCTGCTTCACGGGAAGCCTGCTTCTCCCCCTTTCCCCCTCATTCCCCCTGCTTGTGTTCCCTCTCTCGCTGTGTCTCTCTCTGTCAAATAAATAAATTAAATCTTTTAAAAAAAAAAAAGAAAGAAACTATCATTCTGTCTTCTTCTAGCTTTCATTGCTATTTTTGAAAAGTCTGCTGTCAATCTACAGTAGCTTATTTAAAGGTACCCTTTCATTGGCTGCTCTTAAGATTTTCTTTTTGTCTAGGGGCACCTGGGTGGCTCAGTCAGTTAAGCGTCTGCCTTCAGCTCAGGTCGTGATCCCAGAGTCCTGGGATCGAGCCCTGCATCGGGCTCCCTGCTCAGTGGGGAGTCTCCTTTTCCCTCTGACTGCCGCTCTGCCTACTTGTGCTCTCTATCAAATAAATCTTAAAAAAAAAAAAAAAAAAAGATTTTCTCTTTGTCTTTGATTTTTTGAAGTTTTACCGTCATGTGTCCAGGTATGGACTTTTCCCCCTATATATATATCTGCTTGGAGTTGATTGGATAGCTTGAATTCATGGATTGGTATCTTATAAGTTCTGAAAAATTTGTCATTTTTCTCTTCACATAATGTCTTTGAATCATTTTTCTTTTTTTCTCCTGAAATACAGTTAAGATATATTTAGATTTTGTTTTGCCCTCTGTGCCTTTTAATCTTTCATTTTCTATTCCCTCCACCTCATTTTTAAACTTACTTATTTTTCAGTACTAGTCTGCTATTTTTCTGTGTCAATTTGCTGTTAAACTATTCCATTAAAATTGTTAAATCAAGATACTTGTAGTCTCGGGGAAAACAGACATGAAAATAAATCATTGTAATACTGTGTAATGTATATTTCAGTGGAGGGAAGAAAATATACTTTGAAGACATTGTTAGAAAGGGCATCTGATCAGCTTGGGGGATGGTTAGGGAAGAAAAAGGTAATGCCTAAGCTGAGTTAACAGTGGTATGGAGGAAGACAAGTACATTGCATTTTGGGGGATAGAAAAAGATTTTTTTAAAGCAAACATTGAATTTGATAAAAAGCAGTAATGGAAAGTTAGCTAACTTCAGCATAAAGCTTTTAATGCCTAGCTATGAAAGTGGGACTTTATTTGGGACCTTTTTGATCTAATATATAAACATATTAAAACCTTGTTATTGAGTTTTATGTAACAGATTATATTTCAAATTGTATGATAATGTTTAGATGGTTAGAAGTACAAATAATTCCTGTAATCTCTCCCCCCCCCCCCCCAAACTGGTTTGGTAATAATAGCAAATAGATACAGCAAATGGAGATTTGACATGAGTCTTAATCATGGGGTATGGTTTTTTAAAGTGGCAAAGTATATACTTAATAGATTCAACATTTGATCTTCTTAGAGTGGAAAAGTAATTTCATCTTTCAGAAGTTTTTAAAATTGCCTTTTTGAAAGACGAGAACATTAATAGGGAGTTCCGGCTACCCCTGTTTTGAAATATGTTTTACCATGAAGAAAAGTGTTTAACAAATATACTGGCAACCATATGTTTTATAATGCTGTAATTTACCATAACCTATAAGAAAGGAAATTGGAGAGAAGAAAAGTAGTTTGTTAAAAGGAAGAATAGGTGAAATCTGAGGGGACATCAAAATGTTTCTCTGATTTCTAAATGAGTAAAAAAGTGGGCTTTATAAAACTAGACATATCTAAGGTTAAATTTCTGCCTTGGCATACACTTTTGTGACTTTTGCAAATTACTTGATCTCTGTAAGTTTTAGTTGTTTTTATTTGTAAAGTGAAGTTATATTACAAACCTTTGTGAGTTCCTTTGAAGATTAAATGAGCAGAAATACCAGCTACTTAACTGTGCCCTGACATGTAATTTTGTGGAATCCTAAACATTGGCCTAAGCACTATACAGGCTTTATCTTCACAAGAACCCCCAATTTGTGGCTGAGGAAACTGCAACACAGAGATGTGAAGTAAGTATACGATCAAAACCACACCAATAAGCAGTAGCCACAGGATTTTAACCCAGGCATTCTGACCTCCAGAGCCCGGGCTCCTAATCATTATGTTATTTCTTATGTTCTTACAATCCTTATTAAAACTGAGGACATACTTTTCCATAAAAATAGTGTTAGATTTTATAATATTATTACAAATTCACAGACTATTATAATCAGTATATCTTTCAGTGTCTTAGTATAACCTGTTTTAATGTGCAAGAATTTCTTATATAGCTTCTTTAACAGTTTATAATCTAGCCCTTGTGTAAATGCTTCCAGAGACAAGGGATTTTATTACATTTTAAGGAATCTATTTATTAGATAACTTAAAATGTAAGGAATTTTCTCTTTGTGATAAAAATTTTTATCCTCACTACCTTTATCTGTTTGTTCTAATTCTTTGCCCTGTGGGGAAATAGTAAGTGGATAGACAAATATTTAAATATTTAGGCAAGAATCATTTCTCTTTCTCACCCTAGGCTAAACATGATCAGCTGTTTTACAGAAAACACATTTCCATACTTTTCTCAACTGAGAGCCTTCTGTGAATGCATCCCAGTTCTTTTTTTTAAAATGTGCTTACTATAAATTAACTTTATATGCCAAATTTTATGTGACTTCAATTTCTTACAAGAGTCTTGTGTCATTTATGTTAAAAGAAAGAAAGAAAGGAAGGAAGGAAAGAAGAAAATCTTAACTGTTCACAGATTGAGTCTACCTAACTTTTTAGTCATTACTATGATGTGCAATTCATTTATGGACTCAACAGGAGATATGCTTACACTTCATACAATGACTACTCCTAGTTAATGTTTATTAAATATTTACTATGCACCATGCCCTTTCCTAAGCTCTTTACACGTAATTTATTAAATCGCAATAACCCTGTGAGCTTGATGCTATTTTTACTGTTTAACAATAACGACAATGAGGCACAGAGCTGTTAAGTAGCTTACCCCCTATTATATGGTTTGTACTAAATCTCATTTCCAAAACTGAGATTCAGACATAGGTACTCTTAACCACTATGGTACATATGTCTTAGTTCAGGCTGCTTCAACAAAGTACCATATATTGGGTGACTTAAATAACAGACATTTATTTCTCACAGTTCTGGAGGCTGAGAACTCTGAGATCAAGGTGCCATCAGGGTCAGAGTTCTGGTAATGGGCTTCTTCCTGGTTTGCAGACAGCATCTTTTCTCTGTATCCTTACGTGACAGAGAGAGACCATCCTCATGATCTAATTACCTCCCAGAGGTCTCACCTCCAGTACCATCACATTATGGTTTCAACATATGCATTTGGGGGGACATAAACATTCTGTCCATAACAATATGTTAAGTAGTTCATTTGTGAGCCAGATCTGGAAAGTTGTCTATACTTAATATTAGTTTTTTTTTAATAAGACTATGTCACCTATAGGGGCGCCTGGGTGGCTCAGTCGGTTAAGTTACTGCCTTTGGCTCAGGTCATGGTCTGAGTCCTGGGATCGAGCCCCGCATCGGGCTCCCTGCTCTGCCAGGAGCCTGCTTCTCCCTCTCCCACTCCCCCTGCTTGTGTTCCCTCTCTAGCTGTCTCTCTCTCTCTGTCAAATAGATAAAATTAAAAAAAAAAAAAAAGAATATGTCACCTATAAAATCAGCTTTTGGAGCAGCTTATTATAATGTGGGGAATTCAGTTACAATAGAAACCTTTTTTGAATTTGAATCTCAGCTAGTAACTGTGTGACTTTGCCTGTTTCCTGATGTGTAAAATGTGGATAATATCTGTCTCAAGATGTTATTTTAAGGATTAATATGCATACATATACATATTTGTGTGTGTGTAATTATACTGTTACATATGTAAGTATGCATACATGCAGAGTCTAGTATAGTTGTTTACAAGGTTTTTAAATGGTAAAAAGGCAGCATAGCATAGCAATTAACAAGGTAGACTTTGGTATGGAACTGACTTGCTAGATATATGACCTTGGGCCAGTTTCTTAACCACTCTGTGCCCTAGTTTTCTTTTTCTATAATATGGGTGCAGTGCTCATTATAGGGCTGTTTATGAGGATTGATGAGTTTATAGAGCACTTACATCAAGACTTACACTTTGCAATATAGTATGTAAATGATAAAATGGTATTTTATATCTGTAACTAGCATAGCACCTGTATTTTTGCAAGTTAATTAACAAATTATGTTGAATTGTTTTTAAACTCATGAATTTTTTTAAAGGAATATAAAGCCAAATGTAAAACAGTCATTAAAATCAGTTGGTCATACCATCTTTTATTGCACTTAACCCTTAAGCACAAAGGTTAAGTAACTTGCAGTTTAGACAATTTTCCAGTGATTGCCAAGTTACTTACAACTAAACCAGGTCTAGTACCCTAGTCTTCTAAGTTGTTTTTTTTATAAGCAAGGGACCTAGGGTAGATAAAACACAAAATGATGAACTTCAATATGAATAATTTTAGTTATACGGTAAAATTAGTAGAAGTATTTTAACAATAATGGATTACCCAAAATAATTAGAAGGTTCTGTTCAAAGTTTTTGTTTTTATTTTAAAATAGAAGTACCACTGTATGCTTTATGAGAAACCATGGACTTGAAGTTTTAGATATCCCCCATCAGCAATGTGGTATCAATCAGTATCCTTGAAACACTTTCCATTGTGACTGAGCATCCTCCTAGTAGAAAACAAATGTGAAATCCTTTATGTGTATGTTTAAGTTATTACTATAAAGAATGGTGACATTATATTCTATTTACAAAGATTTACTTTAGAGGAATCTGTATAATGTTTAAATATGATTTCTTCTTTAACCAATCAGGTAATAAGTAGAGGTTTAGTTCAGTTGTTGAATAGACGAGTCAAATTATTTAATTTAATTTAAACATAATAGTGTTGGGAAAACTTGGGACAATGATCTAATTCAGTTTCAGACTCAATGCATCCCTGGCAGAAGATCCTGCAGCTCTACTTGAACATTTTCTTGGCTTGAATTCTTGTATTATCTGTAAGCATAAAGAGATTCCATTTAGGTGACTTTAAGCTCATTTCAAACCTTATAATTCTTTATTCTTTGAGAATATTAACTTTTAATTTTAAGCAGCAATTGGTCCTAGTAAGTAATTTTAACATACTATTTAATTTACAGATTGCCCAAGGACTCCAGATACTCCCAGCAGTGACCCTCGTTGTTCCACTAGCAATAATAGATTGATGGCCTTACAAAAACAATTGGATATAGAACTTAAAGTAAAACAAGGTGCAGAGAACATGATACAAATGTATTCAAATGGATCTTCAAAGGTAAGTACTATAAATGTACGTGTATACAGTCAGTCCTCATTATTTGCAGATTCCATATGTGTGAATTCACCTATCTGATAAAATTTATTTGTAAACCCAACATCAATACTTCTGGCAACTTTCACAGTCATTCGTGGATATGCACAGAGGGCTAAACAATGTGAGTCATCTGATGTGCATGTTCACAGCTGAGATCAAACAAGGTGCTCTATCTTCTATTTTAAGCTCTTACACTATAAACAAGTATCCTTTTCATGGTCTGTGTATACCACAGTTTTTGCATTTTTGTGCTTACTGTGATTTTGCTGTTCAAACACTGTACTACTAGGATTTCTAAGACCATTTTAGCCTCCAAATTTGAAAGTATTGACAGTAAAACAAGTTAGAAACAAATAGTTTTTAAAATAATATTTTTAGGGGCACCTGGGTGGCTCAGTCGGTTATGCATCTGCCTTCAGCTCAGGTCATGATCTCAGGGTCCTGGAATCAAATCCCACATCAGGTTCCTTGCTCAGCAGGAAGCCTGCTTCTCCCTCTGCCTGCTGCTCCCACTGTTTGTGAGCTCTCTCTCTCTCGCTGACAAATATATAAATAAAATCATTTTTTTTAAAAATTGCTTACTCCTACCAAAATCAATCAAGAAAAAATTTAGCTATATGAGTAAAGGGTAGACAGGAACTCTCCATATTTGCAGCTTTCCTGTGAATCTAAAATTGTTCTAAAACAAAAAGGTTATTTTTAAAAAATTTAGACTCTAATAAGTTTTCCATCACTATAGACAGGCTTTTAGGAAAGGACAAATGGAAAGACAGGACATTCTAGTGGTAGTGATTGTTTGGAGTAGAGCTGTGGGTTCTTGGGGAATCTGGAATGGGCATATAATTCCTAATTGAAAATCATTTTATGGGAAGCAGTTGTTACTAATAGGAATGTGTCCTTGTTCTGTGGTATAATGTAGAAGAGAAAATGCTGGGGACCACTGAACCAGATTGTTTTAAAGGTTCTTTCCAATCTAAGGTTCTATAATTTCCCAAAAGTCTTAGAAAGGTGGACTTACAAAATTTACCTTGGTATTCTCAACTAATTTAAAGATCTTGCCTTTGCAAATTAATGTTTCTTCCATATTTTAATAGATATTCCCTAAGTAATATCAGAATAAAAGTTATTAGGTTATGTTTTGATTTTGTTTTGTTTTATTTAAGAATTTGAAATAGGGGGCAGGGGTGGAATTTTAACTTGGAGCTATGCACCCTGCCTACCCACCCAAAGAAATCTGGGAAGATAATGAAAAGAGAGAAATGTGTATATGTTAATAAATAAGATTTTTAAAGCTTAATAATGAAAATTAGATTATATGCCATATTTCAAATGAATTTTTAAATTATTTTTAGAGACATATATTTGTTTCTACTTGATATATTGCTTATATGATATTTAATAGCGTATTTTATTAACTTTGAACACTCATGGTGGTAGAGTTTTTTTCTGTGTTACTATTTTTAGTGTTGACTTTTAGTTTTGAACATATTTCATTTTTATCAAATGTTATTTTGGACTTTTTTTGTTTCAAGGCAAATACTATGTTGTGGAACTGTGAATGCATCATATTATGCTGGGTGTTTTAAAATTAAATTTATTCAAGAGCACGTGGGTGGTGTAGTTGGTTGTGCCACTGACTCTTGGTTTCGGCTCAGGTCCTAAGAGCAGGGTCTGCTTGGGACTCTCCCTCTCTCTGCACGTTCTCTCTCTCGCTCTCTTGCTCTCTTAAATAAATAAATCTTTAAAAAAATTAAATTTATCTAGCTACCACCCTCTGGAGTAAGTTTTTTAAATACAGTTGATAGATTAGATTGAGAGGTTTATGAACCCTTTGAAGTTAAAGAAAAAGTGAATGTGTATGCTGATAGATGGATGAATGAGAAGGCCATAGGTTTCACTGTATTCTCAAAATGGTCTGTAATTACCCCACTCCACCCCCAATTTGAACAGGTTTATGGAAATACTAAAAGTAAAACAGATAGATAACTTATGATAACCACAGGTCCAAAATGAATGGAACTATGAGCATCCTACTAAAACAAGAGATAATTTTCCAATAGCCTTTTATTTTTTTTAAGATTTATTTATTTATTTGAGAGAGAGAGTGAGTGGGGGTGGGGCAGAGGGAGAGAGAAACTTTAACAGACTGTGCTGAGTGTGGAGCCCAATGCGGGGCTCAGTCCCACGACTCTGAAATCACAATCTGAGCCGAAGCCAGGAGTCGTATGCTCAACCGACTGCACCACCCAGGCACCCCAGTAGCTTTTTACTTTTAATTAGGGGATTTATTAATTTGAGAAGGGGCAGGTAGAGGTCCAGCTGCTATAGTCTCTGAGGTAGACCTGCTAGTTATTTCTGTCTAGATTTGGTCTTGTTTTCATTTCTCATCTTTAAATCTCTCATTGGGTCAAAGTGTATCTCTCTGAGATTAGGGAAAATTGTAAATTGAAGTTATGTGGAATATTAATTAATTTGTGAAGGACATAACAGTAAATTTTGATGGGCTCTGGAGTATAAATGTAATAAAGTTAATGCCTTATAATAGGTACTTAACAGATAATATCCCACTTTCAAAAGCTCCACTATCCAAAAAGGAGGTATCATATGTAAATAATTACAATATATAATAGTGGTATGTTCAAGTTACTTTAGAAACAGTGGATAAGAGGGGTGCCTGAGTGGCTCAGTTGGGCGTCTGCCTTCTGCTCAGGTCATGATCCCGAGGTCCTGGGATCGAGCCCCATGTCGGGCTCCCTGCTCCGCGGAGAGCCTGCTTCTCCCTCTCCCTCTGCCTGCCACTCTGCCTGCTTGTGCTCTCTATCTCTCTGTCAAATAAATAAATAAAATCTTAAAAAAAAAAAAAAAAGAAACAGTGGATAAGAATCACTTAACTGCCAGAAGAAATCGTTACTTAATATGAGATTTGAAGGATGATTTGGAATTGAAAAGGGAATTACTTTCTAGGGAAGATGATGTGGGTAAACCCAGCAGATACAGAATAAGGTACTGTTGAATAGCATGGCTTATTCTAGGGAATGGAAGTGCTTTTGTATGACTGTAGCAGAAACTCTCAACTTATTTCTTATCCAATATATCTGAGGTAGGTAGAATACACTTTTAACAGTTGCAGTCATCTTCAGTGGAAGGCCATGCCCTCATGGGCGAACAAATCTCAATCTCCAGAAAAGCACATTTATTTTTGGGAAAAGTCTTCCAGGTGATTCCAACAAGAATTTTTTTTTTTCTGTTCCCCACCAGTAGAGCTTTGAGTGAGGTATAGTGAGAGGTGTAGCATAATTGAAAGACAAACCAGATTATAAAGTACTTTGGACAAAATTAAGCAGTTAAGATCCTATCTTATGAGATACATGGAGCTACTGAAAGACTTTTAGCAGAGTAAATACATGATCAGATTTAAAGTTTAGAAAGTTCACATTCATCTTTCTCAGACTTGAAGAATTAGTTAGAGAAGGGTCAAATATATAGGCAGCAAGGTTAAGTAGGCTTTTGTAGGAGTCCAGGTTAAACATGCTTCATTCCTCTTGTAACACAGTGAAAGCAAAGAAGGCAGAGTCAAGCTATTTGGGTAGAATAAATATGTGGTGTCTTGATATGAGGAAGAAGGCTGAGTCAAAGCTGATTCTTGGGTTGGTTATGTAGGCAGATTGGTAAATGGTGGTGCTCTTCACAAGGATAGGTAATTCACGATGGGGAGCAATTTAGGGACAGGGGTAATGAATTCAGTTTGGTGGTAAAAATCATCTTCACGACTCTGGTTATTGGATTCTGTATGACAAAATTACTACCCCAAACACATCATAGCCAGAGTTGTCCTTTTAAAAGCCAAGTCAGATATTTTCACACTATTGTTTTAGAACCTTCTGTTGGCTTTCTGGCATGCTTAGAACAAAATCCAGAGTCCTTATTGTGGCTCTGCAAGTTTATACGTGACTTAACCCTGGCTACCTTCTGATTTTATCCTTTCAAACACTTTTTTCTCTCTCATCACACTCTAACTCTATCAGCTTTTTTGCTATCTCTTGAACATACCAAGCACACTCTTACCTCAGAGGCTTTGCATTTACTGTGTCTCTGCCTAGATGTCTCTTCTCTCAGGTACTTTTCATGCGGCTTTTTCTCTCACTTCGTTATAGTCACTTCAGCAAGCTCTTTACTACTATCCTGTGTAAAATATCAGCCCCTGTGTCTCCTTATCTCTTTCATTGCATTACTACTACCTGAAATTATAATTTACACAATTTCTTTATCATCTTTATCAATATTAGAATGTAAATTTCATGGCTCTAAGTAGCACCATGGGTTTTCAGAATAATCTGAGGGCTTCATAAGCCATGTCGAAGAGATGTTTTCCATTGATGTATGCAGATGACAAACTAAGCTATTTATTAAAATATGGGGTTCTCGTTAACCTCTTTAAATGCACCCAGGTCTTTTCAGACCTTTTTCTCATTTGAAAGTATCTAACCATCTATCTTAGCCTCACTGTCCTCAGTATTCTAGTCTTGATATAGTCCAATCTCATCTGTATTAACAGCCCATAAAACCTTTCTGGATTCCCTCAGCTAAAATTGATCCCATCTTGCTTTGATTTTCTTTGGCTACTTTAAACATTCTGACACATACAATAATTATTTGTATCTCTTCAATAAAATTATAGGTTTTTAAAGGTAGCATCCTAACTGATTAATCTTTGTATTTTCACTGGATGTGACCACATTTAATACATGTAAAGTAAGCCATAAATATGTGATGGAAAAATAAAGATAATGATTGGTTTATTTATTTCTGAAATCCATGTGTGATATAGTTTGTTGTAATGGTCCCACTATGACTTTCAAAACAATAATGGTTACTTTTTACAAAAAAAAATATTATATAATTGGAAAATATTGTAAATTTTTTAACTTATAATTTAAAAATATTGTACATTCAAAGTATAACAGGCATTGTAGAGTGCTGAGTACCAGTAGAACCATATGAAATTGCTATCTTTTTAGTTCCAAATTAGTCAGATATTGGCATTTTCATATGATTCAACCTAACATACATAAAAATCTTTCCAAAGCCTTAACATAAAAGCCAGTATTTCTGTAATTCAAAACCAATTCATATACTTTAGACCTACCTGTTTCTTGCTTTGAATATATTAGGTGTTCAGTAAAAAATCCATTGCATTTCCTACAAGCATAAAGCTGACCATAAACATTTATTGAATGCTGGAAAGCATAAGACTGACATTAGTAACTGTAAATTGCCTGTGACAGGTAATATCCATTGTCAGTTTTAAGAGCCTCCATCATACTTCGACATCTGTGCAGATCTTTTAAAATGAACTAATGCTCTTCTTTGCATGTTGAATTGAAATAGTTAAGAAAGTATTTCCAAAGAAGTAAATGACAGAACTGCTGTCTTCTCACATGATGATAAAAATAATAAAAGGAGTAGCTTAATTGAAAAGCATAGTATTATATAGTTTGCTTAATATTTATACATTTATACTAGGACTTCATTGAAATAAGATAAAATCATTTTTATTACTCTAAAAGAGAACATTTTAATGCCAGTCAAGTTCTAGGCAATATGATTTTAGTTTTATCTAATGCTTACAAATCTCCATGTTTTAGAGAGTGGTATCTTCATTTACATAATTTCTGCAAGAAACCTAAAGCTTGTGGAAGATAGGTAACTAACCCAAGGTTAAAAATACAGTTAAGATTTGGCCCCCAGTCTATCTGATTGCAAAACATATTTGCCCCATTAAATTAGGAGTTTTGGAATACTAAGTTTTTCCTCCTCCGATGAGGTCTCAAAGAAATAAAAAAGCTATTTCAAATCTTCAGTTTGTCTAATGTACCTAATACTGGAAAGGAAGAATTAAAGTAAAAATAAAGTATTTTCATTTTAAATTTGGAAGGTGAATAGGTATATTCTTAAAAGCATATATAATTAGTCATAGCCGAACACCAAACTCAAGCAAGTATTTTTAACGGTAAAGCAGAATTAACAAATACAGTGTGTGTGTGTGTGTGTGTGTGTGTGTGTGTGTGTGTGTACTTGATGGTGTAAATTGATATTTAAGAGAATTATAGTAACTCTATTGCCCAGCTCCGTTGGTGTAAAATCTAAATATTTAATAAAGAATGAAATCTGACTAGAAGATCTTAAATTGATCTTAGGAGCAGGAAAGAAATGGAAGAAAAATATGAAAATAAATTTGCAAACTGCTTTTTCTCCTGCTGTGTATTAACCAACCTAGTTTGGTATTTATCATAAAATATGTCAGCTCACTTTTTTCCTTATATAATATCAGTATTGTCTCTCACCCCACATCTTCATCCTCCCCTTTATTCAGTGTTAGAATATACTGTGTGTGTTTTTATTGAAATGATGCTGCACACCTGATGCTTATTTCTTAGTTTCTATGCTTGAACTCTTCCAGAGAATATAGGTTGATTGTATCCTATTTTATTTCCAAATCAGTACTGACTGCCTTGGTGATAAAAGTAGAGATGCTTAAATAATAAGCAAAAATTGGCCTTTCTTGTGAATAAATGTTTCCTAACTTGATGCATAGTTTTGTTTATCATTTCTTTTTTTGTGGATTGAAGACTACTAGACTTTGACAACTGATATAACTAAGCAGGAGATGGTATTAACTTATGTTACTTGTTGAATATGAAATTTTTGGAAGAAATTGCTGTTTTAGTTTTCTATGGCTGCTGCAATAAATCATCATAAATTTAGTGGCTTAAAACAACGTAACTTTATTATTTTACAATTTTGTAATTGAGAAGTCTCATGGATCTCAATGAGCTGAAATGAGGCATTGGCAGGGCTGCATTCCCTTCTGAAGGATGTAGAGGAGAATTTGTTTCCTTGCTCTTTCTAGCGTCTAGAGGCTGCCCACGTTTCTTGGCTTATGGCCCTCTTCTTCTCAGTCGTTGAAGTCAACAGCAGTGGGTCCGTTTCTTCTCACATTACTCTGCCCTCCTCTTCTGCCTTCTCTTCCACATTTAAGGAGCCTTGTGATTACTTTGGGTCCACCTGAATAATCCAGGAAATGATCTCTGTATTTTAAGGTTGGACAATTAACAACCTTAATTCCATCTGCTGTCTTAGTTCCCCTTTGCCATGTAAGGTAACATTCGCAAGGTTCTGCGATTAGGACATGGACATCTTTGGGTGGATCATAATTTAGCCGACCACAATTGCAAAAATGGTAAGTTTTTCGTGACTCTCCATCAGTAACGTTCATTGTTATTGGAACTAAACTAAGATATGATAGTGACATTATTTCATTTAATTCACCTTTCTTGAAGTTAAAAGAAATAACAGAAGTTTACTCACTATAATTTCCTTCCTTGCTTTATTGAGGTCTTATTTTTTGACATTCAAGAATTTCAAGAAACCTTTCTCATTATCTCACCAATGTTGACAAATGCTGTTTCTTGTTTCCTTTATCAGATTTAAAGGAACACAAATACCATCTAGGATTAGTTATTTTAAAAATTTGCCAACATATGTGAAACTCCGTAAGAGTTTGGGAGAGGAAGTGAGGCATCTATCTGTCACAATGCCTCTGAATATGAGAATTATTGACCATGGTATGGGAAAATTCTTTATATTTTGTGTAAAGCAGAAAAAGAAAAAGAGAAAATTACAAATGTGAATATGGAGTTTTTTAAAACAATAATAAAATTCACTTGCTTTCTCTCAAATTATCTTATGGAGTTTTTCTCATTTATAGCGCTATCAGTTTGGTGGCTTTTTAAAATAAATGTATCTACAAGTATATTTATATTTAAAATAAGTATATCTACTTACAGTGTTCTTTTAACTCTGTTTTTCACTTGCTGATAATCATTTGATCTTACTTAGAAGCTATGAAAATGTTTTATTTGTCTTTTCATCTGCTTACCTTTTCAAACTTATTTTAATAGGATCGGAAACTCCATGGCACAGCTCAGCAATTGCTCCAGGACAGCAAGACGAAAATAGAAGTGATACGCATGCAGATTCTTCAGGCAGTCCAGACCAATGAATTGGCTTTTGATAATGGTGATGGAATAGAGATAAATTGTCATTCTTATTATTATGGGCATGGTGCTTAATAAATGTTACATAAGAGAGAAGCAGTGGTTCAAAGTCAAGGAGGAGGAAGCATTATGTTTTTTGATCTTTAGTTTTTATTTTTGAGTTTTGATGGCTAAAATGGAAGGCGCTTTATTTCACCATTGTATCTATTAAGTATGTTTATTGACTTAATAACTAACTTTTAAGTTGTAAGAAATCATTTCTTTTCATGAGTTTTAATTACTACATATGAGAATACCAAATAAATGGTTCAATTGCATTTTTTTTTCCCCCCCTCTAGCAAAACCTGTCATAAGTCCTCTTGAACTTCGGATGGAAGAATTAAGGCATCATTTTAGGATAGAGTTTGCAGTAGCAGAAGGTGCAAAGAATGTAATGAAATTACTTGGCTCAGGAAAAGTAACAGACAGAAAAGCACTTTCAGAAGTAATTTTAAATAAATATTTTAACTTAATAAATACATTATTCAAAGAATGTAATTATTTAGATGACAGTTGTCTTTTCCCTATTCAAGGCCCAAGCAAGATTTAATGAATCAAGTCAGAAGTTGGACCTTTTAAAGTATTCATTAGAACAAAGATTAAGTGAACTTCCCAAGAATCATCCCAAAAGCAGTATTATTATTGAGGAACTTTCACTTGTTGCATCACCAACACTAAGTCCACGTCAAAGTATGATATCTACACAAAACCAGTATAGTACACTATCCAAACCAGCAGCACTAACAGGTAGGTTGCATACATCTCCTAATTATTTTTGGTGTACTTTTTTGTGTGTATATCTGGTCCTGGGTTAATAAACGAATAAGAAAGTATACACAGATTTTTAAAACATTGTGATAAGTTACACATAACATAAAATTTATTATTTTAGCTATTTTAAAATATACAATTCAGAAGTATTTATTTACAGTGTTGTGTAACCATCACCACTATGTAGTTCCAGAACATTTTCATCATCCTAAAAGGAAACCCCAAACCCATTAAGTAGTTACTCCCCATTCCCCCAGCCTCTGGCAACCACTGTTGATTTTCTGTGTAGATTTGTCTGTTCTAGGTATTTCCTATAAGTAGAATTATATAATTTGTGGCCTCTGTGTCTGGCTTCTTTCACTTAGTGTTCTCAAGTTTTGTTCTTGTAGCATATATCAGTATTTCATTCCTTTTTATGGTAAATAATATTCCATTGTATGGATATATACTGTTTTGTTTGTCCATTCATCAATGGATGGATATTTGGGTTTTTTGGGTTATTTCCACCTTTTGACTATTGTGAATAGTGTTGTTATGAACATCTGTGTTCAGGTTTTTTTTAACATCTGTTTTCACTTATTTTGGGTATATACCCAGGAGTATAATTAGCAGGTCATGTGGTAGTTTTGTGTTTATATTTTTGAGGAATGGTCAGACTTTTCATTTTATGTTCCCAAGAGCACACATCCGTATCAGCACTTGTTTTGTTTTGTTTTGTTTTTTATTATTGCCATTCTAGTAGGTCCATTATTGGAAGTGGGGTAGTGAAATCTCCAATTATTTTTTGTGCCTATTTCTCCTTTTAATTATGTAATTGTTTGCTTCATGTATTTCTAGGCTCTGTTGTTAAATGCACATATGTTTGTAATTTTTTTATATCTTCTTGATGGATTGACTCTTATCAAAATGTAATGTCCTTCTTTGTCTCCTATAACAATTTTGGATTAAGAGTCTGTTTTGTCTGATATTAGTATAGCCATCCCAGCTTTCTTTTCCTTATTACTATTTGCACTGAATATCTTTTTCTGTCCTTTCATTTTTAATCTGTTCGTGTCTTTGGATCTAAAATGAGTCCTTTTAGACAGCCTATAGTCATGTTTTTTTAATCAGTTCTGCCAATCTCTACCTTTTACTCGAACAGTGTAATCCATGTATATTTAAGGTAATTACCTATGTGGCTATGCAATTCTGATGCTAACTACTTAGAGTTGGGTCAGATTTCATAAGTTAATGGCCTAGTCCCCCACAAGACTGCCCTCCTTTCCAACACAAGTTGTAAACTTGGAGTTTCCCCAACTATCCACACTTTTGACAAACTGGCTACAAATTCAGGGATTCCCACTACCACCTTAGGCTCAGTAATTTTGTAGAACAACTCAAGTCAAGAAAGCTATATGTTTACAATTACAGTTTTATTATTTATTATAAACATAAATTAGAAAAGACACATAAGGAGAGGTCTGGGGGTTCCCAAATGTGAAGCTTCGTAGTCCTCTGCATGTATCACCCTCTTAGCATATCAGTTTCTGTCCTCAACCAGGAATCTCACTTTACTTGTGAATATCCACAGTTTTTATTGTGGCTTTATTATGTGGGGGAGACTGGTTAAATCATTCAGCCACTTGATTGAAATCAGTCTCTAGTCCCCCACCCCTCTCTGAAGGTCAGGGGGTCAAGCTAATATTATATGGCACCAGCCCTCTAATCATATGGTTGTCTTTCTGGCATAACTAGCCCCCATCCAGAAACTGTGCAGGGGCCCACCATGAATCACTTTGTTAGTATAAACCCATCTGAGGTCTGAGGGGCCCACCATGAATAACAAAGACACTGTTATCACTGGGGAAATAACAATGGTTTAAAGGCTCCCTCCTAGGAGCCATGAACAAAACCAGCCAAATTCTTTATTATACAACAAAAAGGCTTACTTCTGCCATTTTGCTATTTGTTTTCTACAGGTCTTAATCTTTTTTTTTTTATTTTCCCTGAATTCTTCTGATACTGCTTTCTTTTGTGTTTGAATTTTTCTAGTTTACCTTTTTTATTCCCTTGTTTCCTTTTCTGTATATTTTTTAGTTTTGTTCTTAGTGGTTACCCTGGTGATTAATATCCTGAATTTATAACAGTATTTACCACTTTACCTTCAATAGCCTACAAAAACTCCACTCCTATATAGCTGCGTCTCCCTGTCTTTAGGTTGTTGTTGTGTCACAGATTACATGTTTATATACTGTGTGCCCATTAGATTACATTATAATTACTGTTTTTTGCATCTGTCTTTTAAGTCATAAAGAAAATAGAAAGAGTTATAAATCAAAAACACAGTAATACTGGCTCTTATATTTACCTGTATAGTTAGTTTTACTGGTGTTATTTTTTCTCCAATTTCAAGTTACTGTCTAGGGTTCTTTCAATCTGAATGACTTATTTTAGCACTTCTGGGCAGATCTACTAGTGACACACTCCCTTAATTTGTGTTTATCTGGGAATCTCTTTATTTTCTCCTTTACTTTTGAAGGTTAGTTTTGCAATATGTGGAATTCTTGATTGACAGTTTTTTCTTTCATTACTTTACAAATGTCATTCCAGTCCCTCCTCGCCTTTGTGCTTTCTGATGAAAAATCAGCTTTTATTCTTACTGAGGATTCCTTTTAAGTGGTGACCTGCTTGTCCCTTGCTGTTTTGTAAGATTTCTCTGTCCTTGGTTTTTTTCAGTTTGATTATAGTTATGTCTTAAATAATAATCTCTTGAGTTTACTCTACTTAGAATCTTTGAGCTTCTTAACATGTAGATTCATTTATTTCATCAAATTTGGGACATTTTCAAACATAATTTCTACACATATTTTTTCTACCACTTTATCTCTCCTCTCTCCTGAAACTCCCATAGTGTGTGTGTATGTATTCCTCATGGTATTCCAGAGGTCACTTATCTCAGTTCACTATTTCTTTTTAAAAAGAACAAATGTTTATTGGTGTACAGACATTTTGGGGGCCCAGAGACACAGAGGTAAACACAAAAGCAAGCATCAGCTTCCATGGGTTTCAGAAATTAGAAGGGTAAGGAAAGCATCAGAAGTCAGAGTCTTCCCACCAGCAAACTCCTATGAGCCCTGTCTACAAACATGAATCATATCTCTCTGGTTTGAACTGTCAAGATTTCTCCCAAAAGCCTGGCTTTAGTAAAGCTCAAAAAGAAGCTTCTCATAAGGGTCTTTTTTTTTTTTTTTTTTAAGATTTTATTTATTTATTTGACACAGAGAGACACAGTGAGAGAGGGAACACAAGCAGGGGGAGGGGCAGAGGGAGAAGCAGGCTTCCCGTGGAGCAGGGAGCCCGATTCGGGGCTCGATCCCAGGACCCTGGGATCATGACCTGAGCCGAAGGCAGACGCTTAACGACTGAGCCACCCAGGTGCCCCCTCATAAGGGTCTTTAAAGTTATCAAGCCAGGCATCAAATTGGTTAAGTCTTTACTTTCATTCTTTTACTTCCTGCTTTTTATTTTCTTTTTTGTTTTATTATTATGTTAATCACCATGCATTACATCATTAGTTTTTGATGTAGTGTTCCATGATTCGTTATTTGCGTATAACACCCAGTGCTCCATGCAGTACGTGCCCTCTTTAATGCCCATCACCAGGCTAACCCATCCCCCCACCCCCTCCCCTCTAGAACCCTCGGTTTGTTTCTCAGAGTCCATAGTCTCTCATGGTTCGTCTCCCCCTCCGATTTCCCTCCCTTCATTCTTCCCTTCCTGCTGTCTTCTTCTATTTTATTTTTTAACATAATGTATTATTTGTTTCAGAGGCACAGGTCTGTGATTCAACAGTCTTGCACAATTCACAGCGCTCACCATAGCACATACCCTCCCCAATGTCTATCACCCAGCCACCCCATCCGTTCCACCCCCCACCACTCCAGCAACCCTCAGTTTGTTTCCTGAGATTAAGAATTCCTCATATCAGTGAGATCATATGATACATGTCTTTCTCTGATTGACTTATTTCGCTCAGCATGATACCCTCCAGTTCTATCCACGTCGTTGCAAACGGCAAGATCTCATTCCTTTTGATGGCTGCATAATATTCCATTGTATATATATACCACATCTTCTTTATCCATTCATCTGTCGATGGACATCTTGGCTCTTTCCATAGTTTAGCTATTGTGGACATTGCTGCTATAAACATTGAGGTGCACGTACTCCTTTGGATCCCTACATTTGTATCTTTGGGGTAAATACCCAGTAGTGCCATTGCTGGGTCATATGGTAGCTCTATTTTCAACTTTTTGAGGACTCTCCACACTGTTTTCCAGAGTGGATGCACCAGCTTGCATTCCCACCAACAGTGTAGGAGGGTTCCCCTTTCTCCGCATCCTCGCCAACATCGGTCGTTTCCTGACTTGTTAATTTTAGCCATTCTGACTGGTGTGAGGTGGTATCTCATTAAGGTTTTGATTTGGATTTCCCTGATGCCGAGCGATGTTGAGCACTTTTTCATGTGTCTGTTGGCCATTTGGATGTCTTCTTTGGAAAAATGTCTGTTCATGTCTTCTGCCCATTTCTTGATTGGATCATTTGTTCTTTGGGTGTTGAGTTTGATAAGTTCTTTATAGATTTTGGATACTAGCCCTTTATCTGATATGTCATTTGCAGATATCTTCTCCCATTCTGTCGGTTGTCTTTTGGTTTTGTTGACTGTTTCTTTGGCTGTGCAAAGGTTTTTATCTTGATGAAGTCCCAATAGTTCATTTTTGCCCTTGTTTCTGTTGCCTTTGGCAGTGTGTCTAGGAAGAAGTTGCTGCGGCTCAGGTCGAAGAGGTTGCTGCCGGTATTCTCCTCGAGATTTTGATGGACTCCTGTCTCACATTGAGGTCTTTCAACCATTTGGAGTCTATTTTTGTGGTGGTGTAAGGAAATGGTCCAGTTTCATTCTTCTGCCTGTGGCTGTCCAATTTTCCCAACACCATTTGTTGAAGAGACTGTCTTTTTTCCATGGGACATTCTTTCCTGCTTTGTCGAAGATGAGTTGACCATAGAGTTGAGGGTCCATTTCTGGGCTCTATTCTGTTCCATTGGTCTATGTGTCTGTTTTTGTGCCAGTACCATACTGTCTTGATGATTACAGCTTTGTAATAGAGCTTGAAGTCTGGAATTGTGATGCCACCAGCTTTGCTTTTCTTTTTCAACATTCCTCTGGCTATTCGGGGTCTTTTCTGATTCCATACAAATTTTAGGATTATTCCATTTCTTTGAAAAAAGTTGATAGTATTTTGATAGGATTTGCATTAAATGTGTAGATTGCTCTAGGTAGCATTGACATCTTCACAATATTTGTTCTTCCAATCCATGAGCATGGAACGTTTTTCCATTTCTTTGTGTCTTCCTCAATTCTTTCATGAGTATTTTATAGTTTTCTGAGTACAGATCCTTAGCCTCTTTGGTTAGATTTATTCCTAGGTATCTTATGGTTTTGGGTGCAATTGTAAATGGGATCGACTCCTTAATTTCTCTTTCTTCTGACTTGTTGGGGCATAGGAATGCCACTGATTTCTGTGCATTGATTTTATATCCTGCCACTTTACTGAATATCTGTATGAGTTCTAGCAGTTTTGGGGTGGAGTCTTTTGGGTTTTCCACATAAAGTATCATATCATCTGCAAAGAGTGAGAGTTTGACTTCTTCTCTGCCAAATTGGATGCCTTTGATTTCTTTTTGCTGTCTGATTGCTGAGGCTAGGACTTCTAGTACTATGTTGAATAGCAGTGGTGATAGTGGACATCCCTGCTGCGTTCCTGACCTTAGGGGGAAAGCTCTCAGTTTTTCTCCATTGAGAATGATATTTGCTGTAGGTTTTTCATAAATGGCTTTTATGATATTGAGGTATGTACCCTCTATCCCTATACTCTGAAGAGTTTTGATCAAGAAAGGATGCTGTACTTTATCAAATGCTTTTTCTGCATCTATTGAGAGGATCATATGATTCTTGTTCTTTGTTTTATTAATGTATTGTATCACATTGATTGATTTGCAGATGTTGAACCAGTCTTGCAGCCCAGGAATAAATCCCACTTGGTCGTGGTGAATAATCCTTTTAATGTACTGTTGGATCCTATTGGCTAGTATTTTGTTGAGAATTTTTGCATCTGTGGTCATCAGGGATATTGGTCTGTAATTCTCCTTTTTGATGCAGTCTTTGATTTTGGAATCAAGGTAATGCTGCCCTCATAAAATGAGCTTGGAAGTTTTCCTTCCATTTCTATTTTTGGAACAGTTTCAGAAGAATAGGTATTAATTCTTCTTTAAATGTTTGGTAGAATTCCCCTGGGAAGCCATCTGGCCCTGGGCTTTTGTTTGTTGGGAGATTTTTGATGACTGCTTCAATTTCCTTACTGGTTATGGGTCTGTTCAGGTTTTCTATTTCTTCCAGGCTCAGTTTCGTTAGTTTGTACGTCTCTAGGAATACATCCATTTCTTCCAGATTATCTAATTTGCTGGCATATAGTTTCTCATAATATATTCTTATAATTGTTTGTATTTCTTTGGTGTTGGTTGTGATCTCTCCTCTTTCCTTCATGATTTTATTTATTTGGGTCATTTCTCTTTTCTTTTTGATAATCTGGCCAGGGGTTTATCAATCTTGTTAATTCTCTCAAAGAACCAGCTCCTGGTTTCATTGATCTGTTCTACTGTTCTTTTGGTTTCTATTACATTGATTTCTGCTCTGATCTTTATTATTTCTCTTCTCCTGCTGGGTTTAGGCTTTATTTGCCGTTCTTTCTCCAGCTCCTTTAGGTACAGGGTTAGGTTGTGTATTTGAGACCTTTCTTGTTTCTTGAGAAAGGCTTGTATTGCTATATACTTATCTCTTAGGACTACCTTTTCTGCATCCCAAAGATTTTGAACAGTTGTGTTTTCATTTTCATTTGCTTCCATGAATTTTTTGAATTCTTCTTTAATTTCCTGGTTGACCCATTCATTCTTTAGTAGGATGCTCTTTAGCCTCCATGTATTTGAGTTCTTTCCAACTTCCCTCTTGTGACTGAGTTCTAGTTTCAAAGCATTGTGGTCTGAAAATATGCAGGGAATGATCACAGTCTTCTGGTACCGGTGGAGACCTGATTTGTGACCTAGGATGTGATCTATTCTGGAGAATGTTCCATGGGCACTAGAGAAGAATGTGTATTCTGTTGCTTTGGGATGGAATGTTCTGAATATATCTGTGAAGTCCATTTGGTCCAGTGTGTCATTTAAAGTCTTTATTTCCTTGTTGATCTTTTGCTTAGATGATCTGTCCATTTCAGTGAGAGCGGTGTTCAAGTGCCCCACTATTATTGTATTGTTGTTGATGTGTTTCTTTGCTTTTGTTATTAATTGGCTTATATAATTGGCTGCTCCCATGTTAGGGGCATAGATATTTACAATTGTTAAATCTTCTTGTTGGATAGACCCTTTAAGTAGGATATAGTGTCCCTCCTCATCTCTTATTATACTCTTTGGTTTAAAATCTATTTTGTCTGATATAAGGATTGCCACCCCAGCTTTCTTTGGTGTCCATTAGCATGGTAGATGGTTTTCCACCCCTCACTTTCAATTTGGAGGGTTCTTTGGGTCTAAACTGAGTCTCTTGCAGACAGCATATCGGTGGGTCTTCTTATTTTATCCAATCTGATAGTCTGTGTCTTTTGATTGGAGCATTTAGCCCATTTACATTCAGGGTAACTATTGAAAGATATGAATTTAGTGCCATTGTATTGCCTGTAAGGTGATGGTTACTCTGTATTGTCTCTGTTCCTTTCTGGTCTATGTTGCTTTTAGGCTCTCTCTTTGCTTAGAGGACCCCTTTCAATATTTCTTGTAGGGCTGGCTTCGTGTTTGGAAATTCCTTTAGTTTTTGTTTGTCCTGGAAGCTTTTTATCTCTCCTTCAATTTTCAATGACGGCCTAGCTGGATGTAGTATTCTTGGCTGCATATTTTTCTCATTTAGTGCTCTGAATGTATCATGCCAGTCCTTTCTGGCCTGCCAGGTCTCTGTGGATAGGTCTATTGCCAATCTAATGTTTCTACCATTGTAGGTTACATATATCTTCTCCTGAGCTGCTTTCAGGATTTTCTCTTTGTCTCTGAGACTCGTAAGTTTTACTATTAGATGTCAGGGTGTTGAGCTATTTTTATTGATTTTGAGGGGGGTTCTCTGTGCCTCCTGGATTTTGATGCCTGTTTCCTTCCCCAAATTAGGGAAGTTCTCTGCTATAATTTGCTCCAATATACCTTCTGCCCCGCTGTCTCTTTCTTCTTCTTCTGGGATCCCAGTTATTCTAATATTGTTTCATCTTATGGTATCACTTACCTCTCGAATTCTGCCCTCGTGATCCAGTAGTTGTTTATCTCTCTTTTTCTCAGCTCTTTATTTTCCATCATTTGGTCTTCTATATCACTAATTCTGTCTTCTGCCTCATTATCCCAGCAGTTAGGGCCTCCATTTTTTTTTTTTTTAAGATTTTTATTTATTTAACAGTGATAGAGAGCACAAGTAGGCAGAGCGGCAGACAGAGGGAGCAGGAGAAGCAGGCTCTCCGCCAAGCAGGGAACCCGATGTGGCGCTCGATCCCAGGACCCTGGGATCATGACCTGAGCCGAAGGGAGCCGCTTAACCGAATGAGCCACTCAGGCGCCCCTAGGGCCTCCATTTTTTATTGCACCTTATTAACAGCCTTTTTGATTTCGACTTGGTTAGATTTTAGTTCTCTTTTTCTCCAGAAAGGGTTTCTCTAATATCTTCCATGCTTTTCTCAAGGCCAGCTAGTATCTTTAAAATCATCATTCTGATCTCTAGTTCCAGCATCTTACTAATGTCCATATTGATTAGGTCCCTGGCAGTTGGTACTGCCTCTTGTACTTTTTTTTTTGAGGTGATTTTTTTCCGTCTTGTCATTTTGTCCAGCGGAGAATAGATGAATGAGAGAACAAAATGCTAACAGGGTAAAAATGACCCCATAAAAATATATACTAAACAAATCAGAAGAGACCTGAAACCGGGGGAAAAGAAAGGGAAAGAGAAAAAAGAAAAAGATAAAAACAGACAAACAAAAACAGAATATGATCAAATATGATCAGGCTGGTGCATAGATCAGTGCCACACAGTAGATTTTGGGTGTATTTTGGTCTGTTAGAAGAAAGTACCTCCCAAAATTTTAAAGAAAGAGAAACTTATATATGTACAAAAATAAGGGTAAATATGATGAAGGGATGGAATATGACTGTAAATGTGAAAATTATAAAAGATTTTATGAAAGGAGTTGATAAGTCGGTTGAAAAAAAGAAAGAGGATTTAAAAAAAAGAAAGGGAGAGAATGTGATCAGGCAGGAGACTAGAACAAAGCCATACACTAGAGATTTAGGGTATATTTTGGTCTGTTAGAAGAAAGTGTATCCCACAATTTTAAAGAAAGACAAAATTATATATATATACCAAAAATAAGGTTAACTACTATAAAAGGATAGAATATGACTCTAAAAATGAAAAATAAAAAAGATTTCTTAAAAAAAGGGATTGATAAGATGTTGGTTGAAAAAGGGAAAAAGAAAAATTCAAAAAAAAAAAAAAAAGTTAAAAATTAACTTTGAAAGACTACAGAATCATGGGGAAAAAAGCCATGAATTCTATGTGCTGTATTCCCCTAGTGCTGGAGTTCTGCCATTCTCATTGATGGGTAAACTTGGTCTTGGCTGGCTGTTCTTTCTGATCTTCTGGGGGAGGGGCTTGTTGCCATGGTTCTCAGATGTCTTTGCCGGAGGTGGAATTGCCCCACCCTTGCCGGTCCGGGCTAAGCAATCTGTTTGGGTTTGCTCTTGGGAGCTCTTTTTCCCTGCAAGCTTTCCGTCCAGCTTCGGAGGACAAGAGTGAAAATAGCGGCCTCCCTATCTCTGCCCCGGAGGAGCCGAGAACTCGGGGCCCCACTCCTCAGTGCGCCCCCAGAGGAAAGCAGTCACTCCCGTCTTCCCGTGCTCACCCGGCCTGTGACTGAGCGTTTCTATCTCTGGCACACAACCCCGTGTGGAGTCTCCAAACCCAGCAGATCCTGCGGTGCACTCCCATGCTGCTCCTCCCAGGGTCAGGAAGGGGAGTCTCCCCGGATCTGCCGCTTGTTGGGTCCCTGCTGGAGGAGCAGTGGCCCCACTGTGCCGCGGATCACGGTTTATGGCAACCCGGAGCTGGGAGCCCACACCTCAGCTCCCTGTCTGCAGCCGGCTTCCCTACTCCGATACCTGGGAGCTCTGCCACACTCAGGCATCCTCGGTCTTTCTGTGACCCCGAGGGTCCTGAGACCACACTGTCCCAGCGAGGGTTCCACCCCCCACTTAGTCACTGGAGCAACATCCTTCAGCAGAGCCAACTTCTTTAAAAGTTCCGATTTAGTGCTCCGCTGCTCTGTCACTTGCTGGTAGCGGCTGATGGAAGCCCCCTCCCCCACCGTCTGTCCTCCTGAATATTGCCTCGGATTCACTTCTCTGCACGTCCTACCTTCCAGAAAGTGGTCGCTTTTCTGTTCAGAGAATTGCCGCTATTCTTTTCTTCGATCTCCTGTTGAGTTCGTAGATGTTCAGAATGGTTTGATCCCCATCTAGCTGAATTCCTGGGACCAGATGACATTTAGGTCTCCTACTCCTCTGCCATCTTGCTCCTCTTCCTATTTTGTTTTGTTTTTAATTAGGAGCATACTCATTTAGTGTTGTTATATCTTATTGATCAATTACTATTTTATCATTATAAATATTCCATTTTATCTCTGAAAATACTCTTTGACATACAGTTTACTTTGTCTAATATTAGTAGAGCCACATTATCCTTCTCATGCCCAATGTAATCTAGCAAGAATTTTTTCCTGGAATTTTTTCCATCCTTTCATGTTCAACCTATTTTTTTTTAACTTAAAGTGACATATTTTTATGTACAATATATAGGTGATTCTTTTTATCTACCCTGAAAATCTGATTGAAGTTGTTAGTCTGTCATATTGTCCCCCTTTTTTTAAATAGCTTTATATACATAAATTGCACACATTTGATGAGTACAATTTGGTAACTTTTGATATAACCCCCAGAAGTTTCCATGTGCTCTTTATAAACTTTCCTTTTAGTATAATATTATTTTTGATATGTATTTACTGTACAGTCTTGTTTGAATAGCATCTTTCCTGCCCTTTGTAGTTGTTCCTGAAACAAACCTTCTATTTTTCCATTTCATCTCCCATAAGAGCCGTTTTAGTTATGCCTGTGTGTGTGTGTGTGTTTATTGCTTTCTTTAGAGAATCAGGTATGCATATTGAACTTACTACAGTCTGTGGTCACAATGTACTCTCTTACCTCCAAATCAGTTTAAGAATGTTATGAAGAAGTATTTTCAAATCCTTCCACTCTACCCTTTTGTATTCTTGTTGTAATATATTTTACTTCTACATATGCCTTAAAAATCATCATCCTTGAGTATTGTTTTAACCTAGAGAACTAAGAGCTTTAAGGATATCATTCATTTTTTTAGAGTTTATTTTTTCAGAAAACATTGTCTTATGTATTTAATGACCCATTTATTCTTTCTGTTCTTCATTTCTTCTTCTTGTACTTGAGATTTTCTCTATTACTATTTCCCTTTGGCCTATAAAATTTCTTTTAGCATTTATTGTAATGAAGATGTGCTAGAGTGTCATTTATTCACCTTTTTCCTGTATTTTTCAGCTTCATGTTTTAAGAATATTAGTGGATATAGAAATCTTTTTTTTCTTTCAGCTCTTTAAAAATGTGATTTCTTCTGGCTTCTATTTTTCTGTTACAAAAAGTCAGGTATAATTTCTATCAATATATCTCTTCATGTAATGTCCCTCATTACCTAGCCACTTCAGTAACATAGAATTATATTCACTTTCCTTTGCTTTTTTTTTTTTTTTCTCCCTCTCTGTTCCTATGACTTGGTGCTTTTAATTGACCTTTCTTCACATTTGCCAGTTCTTCTGCCTGCTCAAATCTACTGTTGAACTTCTCTAGTAAGTTTTTTAAATTTCAGTATTGTACTTTTCTGCTCTAGAATTTCATTTGATTCTTTTTTTAACTCTGTATCTTCCTTAATACTCTCTATTTGCCAAAACACCATACTCCTTTCTTTTGTTTGTTTGTTTTGGGTTGTGGTTGTTGTTGTTGTTTTTTTTTTGGTAGGTCTTTGACAGTTGATATAAAGTTCTTGTTTAATAAATCCAATCCAAAAGTAAGACAGTTAATATAAAGTCCTTGTCTAGTAAATCCCATATCTTGGCTTCCTCAGTTTCTATTAATTTCTGCCTTTCTTCTCAGTCAGCCATACTCTTTATTTTCTGGCTTGCATCATCATTTTCTATTAAAAGCTGGATATTGTGAATATTAATAATGTATAACTCTGAAAGATACTCCCCTTCTCTAGAATTTCTTGTTGTTGTTTGTGTATGATATAGTTGGTTAGGGGCTTTTATAAGCTATTTTGTAAAGATTGTATTGTCATGTATGGTCACAGAAGTCTCCATTAAATTAGTAGTTAGCTAGTGTTTTGATAGACATTTCTTTCAATGCATGCAGGCAAAAAGAAAAAAAAAAAACTGCCCTGCTTTTGCAGCTGGGCTCTGTGTTGGTGTGCTGAGGCAAATCCTCAGTGGTTACCCAGGCATTTTACAACTCTGCCTTTGCTCACAAAGAACTTGTAGATCAGCCAGATATGAGAGCTTAGGGCTTCCTCGGGTCTTTTCTGAGGATGTCTTCTGTTTCTCCCTTGCCTTCTAATTTCCCAGTGGAAGCATTACAAAGCCCTTATTCCTCAAAACATCTCACTCCCTATGTTCTCTTCCAAGACTCTTCGGGATATCTTATTATTTGTCCTAGTTGGTATCTTTTGCCCCAGGCTGCAGTGACTGGTTCATTTGCTGTTAAATGCCCTCCACTTAGCTATTTCTCTGCCCTGAGAGATTTCCTAGTTAGGCAAAAAACCAACCAACCAACCAACAAAAAATGCCTTTGTGTTAGTCCTTCAGGGAGCCCTCAGTTAGGTCAAAGCAGGCAACCATACTTCCTTGAGGATGAGTTTTTTTCTGTAGACTGCTATATTGAAGACCATCACCAAGCCATTTGGGTAGGGAGAGGATGAGGCGAAGGTAAGTTATAATGTCACAGAGCTCTCCCATTGAGTACTCATTGCTTTTCTTTATTAAGCATTTGCTTGGTTGCAGTAAACCTTTAACTGTTCTGTAGATTTCTCATACACTTCATTCTAACAGTTTCTGCTAATTTTTGCTTGTTTTGTTTGTTTCCTATGTTTCTGTGGAGAAACTGCCTTTAGACTTTGCTACTCCACCATTTTCTCTGACCATCAGCTACAGAGGTTTTTATGGTCTATGTGAATGTGACATATTTTTGTTACACTGACTTCTCTCACCCTTAGAAATCCTTAAGTTATCAATGTGAATGTCAACAAGGGCTTTTCCTTAATAATATCATTCAATATTTTGAAGATGTGAAACTGTTCTTCAGAATTGCATAGCATACTGTCACATTCTAGTAGCTTTAGGTATCTTTGATCAGTTTTATTTTTTTTATTTTTTTAAGATTTTATTTATTTGACAGAGAGAGACACAGTGAGAGAGGGAACACAAGCAGGGGGTGTGGGAGAGGGAGAAGCAGGCTCTCCTCCAAGCAGGGAGCCCGATGCAGGGCTCGATCCCAGGACCCTGGGATCATGACCTGAGCCGAAGGCAGACGCTTAACGACTGAGCCACCCAGGCGCCCCGATCAGTTTTATATTATGGCAGACTAATATAGTAAAACTTGAAGGACAAATTTATGATTAAACTATGTTGTTGCCACTATAAGGATCAATCTAAACCTGCAGTTACCAAATTGAGTTTCTAAATCTGAGGCATCCTGGGATGCCAGAATGAATTCACAGGATACAACAGGATATTTTTAACTTTCTGAGGGAAACACAGTGTTATTTCACTTCCTAGGGTCACCATTCAAACTACTAGCTCAAGGTAGTTACAGTTTCAGCATGAGATAGAGCTATATTCCTTTCAGTGATGTCATACGTTAACGAAGCTGGGTTTGCCTGCATTGCTGTGATAATAAATACCATGTGAAAAATCAATGTAGAATAGAAAAGAAGGTGGCGGTTTCCAATCCAGTTCCAGAGTTTGCAAAGCTGTACTATGCTCAGTAGGTACAAACATCCCATTAGGAAGTAACCATGGTTATTTACATATGAAATAAGATTACTTTTTCTTTCAAGTTATGTGTATTATTTTTGTAAATAGTTATTAATTTGTTGCAATATCCTTTGAAACAGAACTATTAGGTATATCTTTCAGACTAGGAGCACAGTGAAAAAATTGAGACACTAGGGTACCATGAAACAAGAAAGCTTGGGAACCGTTGTCAAAATCTTCTGTTTTATTTAAAATGTTTTAAATATTTATTAAAGTGTTTATCTTTCCGGTCACATCTTCTGTAACTCCTGCCATGAATCTTCTATCACAATTAAACTGGTTTATGCGCAGTCCCTGTTTAATATCCTTGCCGCCTTATCCATCTTCTTATTCTATTCTATTTTTTAAAATCAGAACTGCAAATAGACCTGTGAAAAACAAAGACCTTGTCATCTACCTACATGTAATCCTAGCCCCTAGCACAAGACACTTTATAGATTCAGGAGATACTTGGTAAAGTTTATTTGATGATAAGGAAGGAACTGTACTTACTACTTAAGTTTTGCCATTGTATGGCTCAGAACTGAACACATTAATAATATTTGAGAGTTTCTGAATGATTCATTGATAAAATATGGTTGTCAAATATTTAGAAATCAACAATATTTCTAGAAGAGTAATAAAACCACATTTTAGAAAACCACCTGATAACCGCTGGAATTTTTTTTTTCCTTTTCTATTCTTGTTGGCTCCTCTCCCCAATTCTTTAACCTCCTCCATTCTCTTTTCCTGTTCTTATTGCCTTACTGAACCTTACTCAAAGTGATGTAAATCGCCAGTGTAAAAGGAAGTATCTTACAATTCTTAAGACATTTTGGTTTTTACAAAAATTCCTTTAAATTCCTATTGAAACTTATAATTAATTAATTCCTGCTGAACCTTAAACTAAATATGGAGTAACTAGGAAGAGAAATAGTATTGGCCTTAATAAAGGATTAGACACAATGAAGAATTATCATGGACACGTAGTAGGAACATTTATCCTCTTGAGTTTCTCACTGCATGCTATTATTTGTCGTTTGTCTCATTTACACTCTGATTTCTTTTGTGGTTGTATGGTTATAAATTGAAATTTGCAAATTTAGTGCTATTTTGACCTAAGGTATTGAATTTTTTGGTCCACATTTTGAGACATTTGCTAGTTTTTAGGAAAGAAGACTTCCTCAGAATTAAAAAAAAAAAATGTTACTCAGTTGTACCAAGATGAAATACTGAATTAGTAAAATGGATATAAAAGTTTTTCCAGAACATTGAAAAAAATAAAAAAGCATTTACTTGTTCTAATGGAATTCATAGCTACTGCTTATGAATACAAACATTTACTTCTTGGATTGCTTGTTTTAAAAATTTCATATTGTGGGTTATAAAAGTAAAAAATTTTAAGCTATTTCTAATATGGTTATTTGCAGTAGCAACTGTGTCACCTCATAAAAGAAACTTCTAGATGCTTAATAAAGAGCTTAAATCCCTTCAGATTTCTTTTTCCTAAGTGAAAGCAGGTGCTGAGCATTGTCATCTCCTAATATATTGAAATTACTAAAATATTTAATAAGCAACCAGGGTTTGAAGTAGTGACCAGATGTTTTCAGTTTCCCCAAGATGACTTTTACAGCTAAGCATTTACAATGAAAATGTAAATGTAACTGGCTAAGTTTGCCAGTTTAACAACAAAAATGCAAATAAAACACACAAACACAACAAGTTGTTTCTTTTGAACTAAAATTAAAATGCTGTCATTTATATTTAATCTGTCTTAACATTTACAATTAGAGAAGATTTCCAAAGCCTAACCAAACATGAAATTGAAGCTTCCCCCTCCATCTTTAGTAACTTTATTGAGCCATTATTTATATACCGTAGGATTTTAAGTATACAGTTTTAGGATTTTTTAGGAAATGTATATAGTTGTGCCACCATCATCAACCTCCAGTTTTATTTGAAGTGTATAACTTCAAGGTTTTTGTCATAAATTTACAGTTGTGAAACCATCACAACAATCAAGATAATGAATATATTCATCATTCCTAAAAGTGTCCTTGTGTGCCTCTGTGTAATCCCTCTTTTCTGCTCTTCTCGTGTTCTTCCTACCCACATCCGTCTCCAGGCAGTCACTGACCTGTTTCTGTCACTTGCTATTAGTTTGTATTTTGTGGAATTTTATATAAATGGAATCATACAGTATATACTGTTTTATTTTGGGAGAGGGATTTCTGGCCTTTTTCACTCTGAATAATTACTTTGATATTTATTCATCTATGTTGCATGTATCAATAATTCCTCTCTACTGTTGGTAGTATTCAGTTGTGTGGATAGTCCATAATTTGTTTATCCATTCACCCGTGATAGATATTTGAGTTGTTTCCATTTTGTATTTTTTCAAATATAGCTATTAATAACATCCTTGTGCAATTTTTGTGTAAATGTAGATTTCAGTTGGGTAAATAGCTAGGAATGATACGGCTGGATCATATGGTAGTTACTGATAATGGATTCTTGACTCATTTTTATATCTGAAAAGTCTTCATTTTTGAAAGATATTTTCAGTGAGTCTGGAATTCTAAGTTCACAGTTTATTTTCTTGTTCATTTCCTCAGTACTTTAAAGTTGTTGCTTCTCTGTCTTGCTTTCATTGTTTCTAGTGAGAAATCCACTGCCATCCTAATCTTTGTAACATGTCTTTTTTCTCTGGCTGCTTTTAATAATTTCTTTTTATTATTTGTTTTGAGAAATTAGATTATGTATGCTTCATGTGATTTACTTATTTTTCTTTTGCTTGGTGTTCTTTGAAATTTTTGGATACTTCCTGGGTTTATAGTTTTAATCAAATGTGGAAAATTATTAGCCATTATTTTTTCAAATATATTTCTGTTCCTATTCTCTCTGCTCTTCATCAGGGACTTAATTGCGCATATATTGGGGCCACTTGAAGTTAAACTCACATTTTATATATGCACTGTTTTTTTTTCCCCTCAAGTTTTTCTGTCTCTTAATTTTGATCATTTCTATATCATTGCTATAGCTTCAAGTTCACTAGCCTTTTCTTTGCAATATATAATCTGCCACCAATCCCATCCGAGTGTATTTTTCCTTAAATCTCAAACATGGTAGTTTTTATCTCTAAAATTTTGTTTTGGATCTTTTTTATTCCATGTCTCTATTCAACTTTTTGAACAGATGGAATGTAGTTATAATAACTGTGTGAATGTGTTTATCTGCTAATCCTAACATTTATGTCAGTTTTGGATTGATTTTTATTGTATTTATTTGTTCTTATTATGGGTCTTATTTTTCTGTTTATCTTCTTGCCTGGTAGGATAGGCAGAATTTTAAGAATGACCCTTGGAACTCCTCTCCTGTGAATACAATAAGATATCACTCTGGTGTTAATATTGTTATATGGCACAGGGGATTTTGCCTATGTGATTAAGGTTACTAATCAGTTATCTTTGAGTTAATGTAAAGGGGAATGATCTGGGTAGGCCCAATATGATCGCATGAGTCCTCTAAAAGTAGAGAATTTTCTCTGGCCAGTGGCAGATGGGGAAGAAACAGCTGAATCATGAAAAAGATTCTATGTGCCATTGCTGGCTTGAAGATAAAGAGGGCCAGCCATGTAGTGAGGAATTCAGGTGGCCTTTAGAATATGAAAACAACCCCTGGCCATCAGCTAGCAAGGAAATAGGGACCCCAATCCTATGTCCACTAGAAACTGGATTCTGCCAACAACCTGAATAAGCTTGGAAGCACATTCTTGGGAGCTTCCAGACAAGAGCCCAGCCTGGCAGACATGATGATTTCAGCCTTGTGTGATTTCTAGCAGACAGTGCAGACAACCTACGTAGACTCTGACCTACAGAATTGTGATATAATAAATAGGTGTTGTTTTAAGCCACTATATTTGTGGTAATTGGTAATCCAGCTATAGAAAACAGATGTGCCTGGTAGTCTGTGATTAGATGCCAGACATTGAGTTTTAGCTTCTTAGGTGCTGGATATTTTTGTATTCCTGTAAATAGTCTTGAGCTTTGTTCTAGCTCACAGTTATGTTACCTGTAAATAATGTGATCTGAGTATTGCTTTAAGATGTGTTATGCAGACCAGAGCATCATTTAGTCTAAGGGTAATTATTCTCTACTCCTGGGGCAAGACGGAATACTTGATCAGGGGAGCCCTCCCCACATCTTTGTTCTACCTCTGGAGAGCTGTTTTCTTTTATTCTGCCTCTAAATTCTAGCCACCTTGGTCAGTTCTGTATCAGTACTCTCAGTTCTAGCTCCTTAACTCAGGTAGTCCACTTGGCTGCACCTGAGTTCCCCCTCCCTGCACTATATATACTATATGTATATATACTACATAGATTCAAGGCAGTAAACTCGAGCAGTCTTAAGGTTCATTTCATTCGTTTCCCATCTCTTGAGTATCAGTGTTCTTCATTGCCTGACATCCAGTGTCTTTAGCACTTTTTTTCACATATTTTAATTTTTTTTTTTTAGTTTGAGGATAAATCCATGCTTTTATACTTTGTTAAAAGTCCTTTGGTTGCTTTAAATAATTAAAATTCTTAAATAAAGTGAAGTTTTAATTATTTAAGTTTAATGGGACCAGGAAATACTCTTCCTAAAATGTTATTCTCTGCACAATATCTAAAATTTTAATACTGTAGCACCATATTTAAATTCTAATATACTAAGTCTAGCCCAAATGATGACAACACCGTATCTCTAGTTGGCTTCACAGTTCCTCATTTTCATTTGAGCACCTTTGGTATTTATTTGCCTAAGGAAATTGCAATTATTTTATGCATAGATAATTACAGTCCATAATTATTTGACTCACTAAACTATTAGAATGGAAAGGTAATACTATTTTCCATCTTTTTTTTTTTTTTAATATTTTATTTATTTGACAGAGAGAGACACAGCGAGAGAGGGAACACAAGCAGGGGGAGTGGGAGAGGGAGAAGCAGGCTTCCCGCTGAGCAGAGAGCCCGACGCGGGACTTGATCCCAGGACCCCAGGATCATGACCCGAGCTGAAGGCAGCCGCTTAACTGACTGAGCCACCCAGGCGCCGCAATACTATTTTACATCTTAAAGAGAACAGAAACCCGTTTATTTATGCAAAAAACCCTATAAAGTCCTTTTCCATGTTAACTACATAACTACCAAACACAACTGTTTTCACATAGTCAGATTTCCTTGTTTCTAATTTCTGTATGTTTATTTTTAATAGGCATATTATTTGGCTTTATGTTTCCCCTCCCACATGGTCTAGCGACATAATTCTATAATTCTTCCCTGTAATTATATAAATGATATAAATGAGTATTCAAACATACAAGAAATTTATGTAACTTGTTTTATGCCCTGCAGACAGTTTTTGGGAGGTGCTGTTCTTTCCATAAAATTTCTTATAATTGTATTAATTAAGAATTTTCAATAGGTTTCTCTAATTGAAATAGGAAAGATGATTAGTTACCTCACAGATCCTCTGGGAGAAGAGATTTTGTTATTTTAGCACATCTTTCTTTTTTTTTCTTCCCACTGTTTCTGAATGGATAACAAAGATAAAGTTCTGTATTGGGAATTGATGTTCTAGGGTGCCTGGTTGGCTCAGTCGGTTAAGTGTCTGCCTTCAGCATCAGTCATGATCTCAGGGTCCTGGGATCCAGCCCACATTGGGCTACCTGCTCAGCGGGATGTCTCCTTCTCCTTCTGCCCCTCCCCCTGTTTGTGCGCTCTCTCTCTCAAGTGAATAAATAAAATCTTTAAAAAAATTTATGTTCTTATTTGGTATTTGTTTATGCTAACAGGTACTTTGGAAGTTCGTCTTATGGGCTGTCAGGATATTCTAGAGACAGTCCCTGGACGGTCAAAAGCAACATCGGTTGCACTACCTGGTTGGAGTCCAAGTGAAACCAGATCGTCTTTCATGAGCAGAACAAGTAAAAGTAAAAGTGGAAGTAGTCGAAATCTCCTAAAAACCGACGACTTATCCAGTTCAGTAACCAGATTTTTTAAAAATCATATAGGGTCTGTACAAAGGACTTAGCAATGGGGACAGCAATGGGAAGAGCCAAAGTTGAACAAAAAGTTTTACAGTTATGATTTCTATAATTTAATTTTAAAACATTAAAAGCTATACTGTCAGGAAAACAAACGCAACCAAATTTATTGAAATTATCTTAGAAAACTGAATGACATATAGCATTAATTCTTTTGGAAGAATGAAATATTGAGTATCACTCTATATGCCAAACTGAAAGTGTTCAGAGGCTATTAGATTTGTTACATCTTGATTCTTTTAATGGTATAGTGACACTTCTAAACTAACATTGAAATTTTGATAACTACTGGACCAAACATGTTTATTAGAGTAGTGGCTCAGCAAACAAATGGAGGAGTGGGTGGAGGTGGTAAGAGTATTATGCAACAGGTTTATGAAGCACTTTGGAAACATTCTAAAATGTAATTATAAATTATGATAAAAGGTGTAAGTGGGGAGTGAGGGGGGGAAAGGCCTGTGATAATTCAACCTACTATAGAGTACAGAGGTGAATATGTCAACGCTTTCCTATATAGACAGATTTTAGGAAAAGTGTGAAAATAAAAAGTGCCTGAGGTAGCAAGCTCTATAAATAGTGTAGAGGCTGAAAAACTGGATGATTGCTATTTATATACAAACACACATACAAAATAGATAGCATTTAATCTTTGTGTTTTTGTCAAACACAAAGGATAAGTTGGGAGCATCTAGTGGGAATGTATGTATGTATAAAAGTAGCCATTTAAGATTCAAAAGCTTCAGGATTAAGAAAGACCTTACATTCGGGGTACCTGGGGGGTTTAGTCGCTTAAGCCTCCCACACTTGGTTTCCCCTCAGGTCATGATCTGAGGGTTGTGAGATGGAGCCCCACCTCAGGCTCTGCACTGGGCGTGGAGCCTGCTTAAGATTCTCTCTCCCCCTGCCTCTGCCCCTCTGCACCCCCCCCCCAAAAAAAAGAAAAGGAAAAAAAGAAACCTTACTTTCAGAGGATCGTAAGACTTTTGTTGCCATTAAACGGTGGTACTTCTGTTTTAAAGGTTTTAAAATATTTAAGCAAGTTTATAAATTGTAATTACAGATGATGTCTGTGCAGTTTTGAAGCTAGATAATACTGTGGTTGGTCAAACGAGCTGGAAACCCATTTCCAATCAGTCATGGGACCAGAAGTTTACACTGGAACTGGACAGGGTAAGATGAAAACATTTTACTTGAATTTTCATTATATTTATCATTCATTTTGAATGTAAATTTTCTGTTTTAGAAGACTTTGAGAAGTTTTATTTTTAACACAATAAAAGAACCTAGGTATTTTTGACATTCCTCATCTGGTGAGTTACATAAGTCTTCCTTAAGACAGAGGTGAACATCAGAGTGCTGCAGTAGCTTTTGCTTGTGCAGTGATTTGAAAATGTCTAGTTTGTATTAACCTAAGAGACAACCAAGTGAGAGCTAATATTGAAATACATTTATTTTAGTAATGCACTCCCTAACAACTAAGGTGAGTCTTCTGACTCACCATTTGTAGGTTATAGTATCAAAGCTGGATTTGAAATGCACTAAGGTGCTCACTTACCCAGCCTTCCATGTGTTTCAGTGGCTTTCATGAATGATGTGAATGGCTAGAATGCAATATGTAGCCTTAGAATCCAGCAGAAGTAAACTTGGTCCACAGTAGATTCAAGTCCATGGTGCTAACTTTATTATTTAGATTCTAATCCATCTACTGGGGTATGGGAAGAAAATATTAGAACTTAACCCTAATTTTGCCTATATAAGAAAGATATCAAGCTTTTTATCATTTAGTATTTAGGTTGATGATACATTTGTCATTTTTAAATTACATATATTAGTGAAAGCAGATTTACAGTGTTTAATGATGATGTGAGGTAGTGATTACTGCTTTAGTAGCCTCTACTTTAAAAAAAGTTTTCCAATTTATTTTTTTCTTTCCTCATAGCCAGCATCCTAATCAGGCCCTCATCACTGCTTTTCTTGGTTCAAAAAATGTTGTATATACTTGAGCAAAATTCTTCACCTTTATGTATATCTATTTTCTTAGCTTTAACACCACCAACTTCAGTGAGGTGTGTAAAAAAAAAAATCTTAGACAAGTGGTAAGAACTTGATTAATGTTGGCATTTTTTTTTTTAATAAAATAATTTGCTAACTAATCCCCACATGTGTTAATACCAGACTGATGTTCAAAGAACACTACCTTCATCTTGACATTCATTCTCTCATTTAGGATCATTCATTTATTCATTAAAAATTATGAAATTAGGGGGCGCCTGGGTGGCTCAGTTTTAAGCCTCTGTCTTAGGCTCAGGTCATGATCCCAGGATCGAACCCCGCATCGGGCTCCCTGCTCAGCGGGAAGCCTGCTTCTCCCTCTCCCATTTCCCCTGCTTGTGTTTCCTCTCTCGCTGTGTCTCTCTCTGTCAAATAAATAAAATTTTAAAAAAATTTATTATGAAATTATTCATTCATTTAATCAACAAATATTCATTGGTATCTACTATACTCCCAGCACTTCCAGGTTAGTAGATTAACAACGAACAAAAAATAAGGTCTTTCAAGGTTCCTCAAGGAACTTATATTTCAGTGGTCTTCAGTCCATACCTGATTAGTTGCAGAATTTTTTACCATTACATCTGAAACTGTAAGAGTCTGCCACCTCGTTTCCCAAATATTCTTTTATTTTGATAATTTCAGTTTAAAATGATGTTGAGGTCTTAGAATGCTGGGCTAAGGTATTTATACTTGTTGGTATGGGAGATGGGATGGAAGAGACATAATGGAAAAGTTAATCTTGGAATTTGTATGAAGAACGAATTTGAGAGAGGAGGAACTAGAGGTGTGCATATTGGCAGGCGGCCACTCCAGTGCTACAACTGTAAGATTAGGAGAGCTTGAAGTAAAATTTGGCAGTAGGATTAGAAAAAGATATATGCAGGAAATGAAGGAAAAAACAGTATTAGTAACTAGTTGGATTTGAGTACAAGGGAAGGAATTTGTCTATAATTTGCAAAGAAAATAATGCCACAGTGATTAGAAAAAAACTATATTGGAAGGGGATGGGTTCTATACCTAGTTACTTAGCAATTAAATAAAGATGTGGAACTAGAAGTCAGGGCTGGATAAGCAGATTTGGAGATTATCTGACAAGAGGTCACAGTGAATGCCATCCAAGTGGGTAAGATCAATCCATTCATTTCACAAATATTTGTTGAATGTCTTATATATATGTACCAGGCTTTTTACTAGGTTCTCGATTTGCAAAGATAATATATGCTCATTGCTGTAACAGAACTCTTAGGTTTAATAATCACTGATTTTCTGTTCTGTGCCAAGCACCATTCTAGGCCCTAGTAATGATTGATCAAAACTCCGAAGTCCATATACTTAGGGACCTTATATTCTAATGAGGGAAAATAAATAGTAAACAAGTTAAAAAAAAAAATCTACAAGTACAGTGAAGGAAGTAAATAGGGTGGTGTAATAAGGGGGTGGGGGCTACTTTAGATAAAGTAATTTAGGGAGTATCTTGAGGAAGCTACATTTGACCTGAGACCTGATGGGTGAAAAGTTACCAGACTTGTAAAGACCCAGGGAGAGTATTCCCAGCAAGAGGAGACAAAATATACAACCCCTGAGGTAGGAGAGAACCTGATATGTTTTAAGAATAAAAATTGTAAGACAGAAGATCAAGGTAGAGTAAAGTAGATGTAGGTAGCGCCGAATCACTAGGATCTTTGTAAGTTAAGAATTGGGAGACAGTTGAAGGGCTTTTAATAGGGAAGTTGACATCATTTGATTTATCTATGGTAAATGATCTGATAGAAGTAAGTACCATGTACTTTAGAAGCTGATAAAAGACTTAACTAACACATAGTGGAAAAGAGTTTGTAAAGAAAGAAAACAAAGATCTAACAACCAGATCTTAAGCAGTATCCCAAGGGTAGGAGGAGAAAGGTTTGCCAAAGAGAAGTCAAAAACTTTGAGTTGAATCAGATCATACCTTAGATAAACATAAAAGCTTATCCAGTGAATAATTGCAGGAATAGTGAGATGATGAAAATCCTGTTACATATCAGACAATTGGAGAAAAATGGGATTTTTTTAAAAGCCTATTAAGAAATTTAACGAAGATTTGACAGCTGTCTTTAAAGTTAAAAGGAGGAACATGTAGGGAAAAAGTAGGGTAGGGATAGCAATGAGATTTTATTTTGTGTGTGTTTATTCTAATTGACTGGTAGTGACTTCCTGGAGCTCATTGTTAAGGTTTACTGGATGGGTCTTGGTTTTCAGAGATTATACCAATCAAGTAGCAATGTTTGCCAAATTCTTGGGGAAGTGGCAAGCTGTTGTACGTGTTCCATCCTTGGATTGACTGTATACTTTGTGGCTGTTGAGGACAAAGCAAAAGTCAATGGATGGCAGATTTTATTTCAGTACAAAGGATAATTGTTAAAAAATGAAATGAGCTGCTATAGAAAATAGTAAGTTCTCTCTCAATAAAGTTGAATGAGCAACTTATAAAAGAGATTTTAAAGGAATTCTTGTATGAGAAAAAAGTTACACTTCTAAGATTTTTTTTCAATTCTGTTATTTTCTCTTTCAGGGTAGAAGAACCAGCATTGTTATGTGCTATAAATTAGCTGTTTAAATAGTTAGACCAATATAATTCAGTCAAGCCCACTAGAGAGGGAAATAACAGTTGGGGTTGTTAGTATAGATAGATATAGTTTTCATATCTTGTTACATTTATGGGTTCTTTATAAACTGTGTGAATACATACAAATATTTATGACCATAAAATGTTTCTTTCAGTTTCCATTCATTTTTAATGTATTAGATTTGCTGTAACATTGGTTTTGAAGCCAGGCAAATTGGGTTCATTGTCCATCTAGTACTGACTAGCTTTTGATAGTAGATAAGTTATATAACCTTACTACTGGGCATTTGTTTCACCATCTCTAAAATGGGGTTAAAATATACAGTTAGCCCTTGAACAACATAGGTTTGAATTGTGTGGGTCCACTTAATATGTGGATATTGTACAGCAAAGTACTATAGATGTATTTTCTCTTATGATTTTCTTAATATGTTGTTTTCTCTAGCTTACTTTAAGAATATAGTATATAATACATATAACATACAAAATACATATAAGTTGACTATTTATGTTATCAGGTTTCCACTCAACAGTAGACTAGTAGTAAAGTACTGGGGAGTCAGAAGTTATACTCAGATTTTTGACTGTACAAGGGTTGGTGCCTTTAACCCTTGCGTTGTTCAAGGGTCAACTGTAATCTTTGTAGGACTGTTAGAAAAACTGAGGTAGTGTATATAAAAATCCCTTTCATTGCCTGGCACATTTTAGCCACTTGATGGCATTAATTCTTTCTTTAGCCCTAGGCTTTGATGTGTGGGTGGCTATGAATTTAAGTATAATAGTAGGTTATGGGGAATTAATTGGTTGAATGTCATTTTCTTTCACTTCAGAGCCTATTTAAAGTAATTATAGGATTTTTGATGAGTGATATGATCAAAATGAAACTCAAAGAGGGGCACCTGGGTGGTTCAGTTGGTTAGCATCCAACTCCTGATTTCAGCTCAGGTCATGATCTCAGGGTTGTGGGATCGAGCCTTGCATCTCATCAGGCTTTAGGATCAGTGGGGCATCTGCTCGAGATTCCCTCTCTCCCTGCCCCTCCCCTCGCTTATGGGTGCACATGCACTATCTCTTTCTCTCTCTCTAAAATAAATAAAGAGATCTTAAAAAAAGAAAAAACGAAACTCAGAGAATTATCGTTAGAGGGAAAACAGCTGGTTAGAAGCTTTCTCTTATAGCCAGGTTATTGTATTTATAGAGTTTTATATTTAAAATAGAATTTAAAAGTAACATATACATACATATAAAATAAAATAAAAAAGAACTCAAAAGTAAGTTACCATCATTTTATAATAAAAGTTAAGGAAGCTGAGCACCAGAGTAGTTACATATTAATAAATGTCAGAGCTGGTACTAGACCTCAGTGTTCTTCAAAATGGATGTTCTTTCCTCTGTGGTAGTTTGAATGAGATAGATAACAGTCACACAGAGGAGGAAATAACAGAATACAATGAAACCTAAAAGAGAGAAAGTAATTTAAAATTACCCATACTACAAGCTTAGAAAACTACAAAGACTAATAACTGTTGATTGGTTGTTCTTTACTTGCGGTGGTGATCTTCACCTAAAATTGTGTTTTTTTCCATGACTTCAGATAGTCTTCCCACTTTGGAGTAGTCCTCCCTTTCAGAGTTTGAAAACAGTGCGTGAACAAGTAAAGCTATTCATCCCTGAGGCCAACTAGATCTTCTAGGTTCCTGGTAGGCATGTTACTTGTCCCTAATTTGATTAGAAACTTGTCTTTGGCAGAGACTACATTCCTTATCATGATAACTACTTGTGTTTACATAGTACATTTCATTTTTTTCATGTGCCTTTTACCCTTTTACTTTATCCCTTATATTTATAGAATATTTATTTATGGAAAATGTTTATTGAAATATTTATAGAAAATGTTATTTCAAACTGTCTGACGTGTTCATGCCTAGCATTTTGCCTCAAATGTCAAGTTTCTTTCCTTCGGGATTCTGGAACTTAATTATTTATACTATTTCTATCCTTTTCAAGATACAAAGGTCATAGGTCTTTTTGGAGTTAGGAGATACTCTGGAAATAATCTAGACCTAGAATAATCTAAGAAAGCGCAAATTATGTTCCTGGTAGGTCAGGGCTCTGTAGAATTGTCTTAGGAGGCAACACAGAGACTTTTTGTTTGTTTGGTATTCTGGATAAGATATCATTTGGAATTTGCCACTTAAGAAAAACAAGCTTTGAAAATTGCTGATGTGATTCAGCCCCCTCATTTTACAAATTAATAAGGAAATTATGGCCTAAGAATTATAAATAACTACCCTAAGGTATAATCCAGGATTCTTTATTATTTTTTTTTATTTTTACTGAAGTGTAGTTGACAAAGTATTATATTATTTTTAGGTGTACAGTGTAGTGACTCAACAAATCTGTACGTTATTGCTCTGCTCACCACAAGTGTAGCTACTTTGCCACTATGCAAAGCTATCACAATTGATTATATTCCCTATGCTTTTATCCTTTTTTCCTGTGACTTATTCCGTAACTGTAAGCCTGTATCTGCCACTCCCCGTCACCCATTTTGCCCATCCCCTCAGTCCACCCCCATCCTTCTGGCAACCATCCATTTGTTCTCTGTATTTATGGGTGTGTTTCCACTTTTCATAATAATCCAGGATTCTTTTATTTTTTAAATTTTTTTATTAAGTAGTATCTATGCCCAACGTGGCACTCAAACTCACAAGCCCAAGATCAAGAGTCACTCCACCGACTGAGCCAGCCAGGCACCCCAATAATCCAGGATTCTTAATGAAGTCTCCTATCAGTGCTGTGTTCTTTCTGTTCTTATCAGGTTACCCTTTTTATATTTTCTTATAAAACTTGGTCCTTTTTAATGTTTATTGTAAATACAATAGTAGCTATGTAATATCTCATTTTCCTTGAATTCCCTCAGTCCTCCTAGGGGAACAAGCCATAGAATAGGAATACAAAGACGTTTTAATTTCTTCTATGTATGAGCTGTCTGACATTGACCATATTATTCAATCTGAGATGCTATTTTTTAACTTAAAATGGAACTGCAGGGGCCCTGAATGGCTCAGTCAGTAGTGCATGCATCTCTTGATCTCAGGGTCATGAATTCAAGCCCCATGTTTGGTGTAGAGCCTACTTAATTTAAAAAAAAGAAAAAGAAAAAGAAACTACAAAAATATGTACCCTTCTTACCTTTCTGCTGCTTCCAAATTCTATCAAATGACACATTATATTCTGTGAGGCTGTGAGTCCTCTGAGACAATGAACTATGTATATAATCATCTACTTTTGTTTTCCCCATCCCTATCATCTCTTGATCACCAGTCTCCAGTATTCTTTAAGGACTCTGGTTCTTCACTTCAGCATCATTATGGGGCATTAAAGGGAAAAAAAGAACAAAACTATATATGTAAACAACCTACTTAACATAGTATTATTTCAGAGTTCTTTGAGCACCTCAGCCACAGTATACCTTTACTCCTTGTCATTTTAGCAATGAATTGTTCTGAAATCTTAAATTTGATATGCCAGACTTTCACCGTATCTTTTACTTCTCTAAATGAGATAGTTACATAAAGCACCAAGATTAATGGTTATGTAGTAAGTGACAGCTCATGTTATTATTGTTACCAGTCTGGCTCTCTTCTTTATTACCACAGAACTTGATATTTGATCAACTATTTCCATTTCCTTGATTCTTCAGGAAAGGACTGAGGAAGGGGCTATCAGCCCCTTACAAATGACCTTTTCTGTGTACCCTAAAACTAGTGTTACCCTGAACCATGTCCTTATTGATGCCTCCACATAAAGCATTCTTCAATATTGTCTTTATATCAACACCTATTAAGGAAACACCCAACAGCAAATCATTCCCACCATCTGTCTTTTCTGCTCTAATCTACTGAACGTTGCTTAAATATTAATCATACCTATTACTATAAATTTTAGTTTCTAACCTCAGCTGGGCTTGTAAAAGTTGTCCTGTATTTCAGATCTTAATCCCATTGCCAGAAGCTTTTCTTCCAACTATCTCTTCAAGTCTTCTATCCCCCCTCAGACCCCTTTGCTTCTGTTTTATAGATAAGATTAAGATGTACCTCTGAAACAAATAATACATTATATGTTAAAAAAAGAAGAAGAAGATAGTAGGAAAGGAAAAATGAAGGGGGGGAAAGCGGAGGGGGAGACGAACCATGAGAGACTGTGGACTCTGAGAAACAAACTGAGGGTTCCAGAGGGGAGGGGGATGGGGGGATGGGTTGGCCTGGTGATGGGTATTAAGGAGGGCACATATTGAGTGGAGCGCTGGGTGTTATGCGCAAACAATGAATCATGGGACACTATATCAAAAACTAATGATGTAATGTACGGTGATTAACATAACATAATAAAATAAAATTAAAAACAAAATCATTAGGATGCAGCTTCCTCAAATTCCTCCATCACCTGCAAATATTTCTGTATCTTCCTCATTGGTTTTAGAGAAAGAGGTCTCTCTCTATCCTGTAAGAGCCTATAAGAATTCCAACTTCTCCTCCAGTTTCCATTCTTCCTCATCTCCTAAACCCTGTTCCATCAGTTACCTCAGCTATCACCTATATTTTTTTTTAACTCCTTTCTTCTCACCTCTGATTCTTTCTGCATATGTTCACATTCCTCCCATTTAAAAAAAAAAATGTTTTGCTTCTTCATAGTCAAGATTCTTGAAGTAGTAATTTGTGCTTAGAATCTGTTCTTCCTCTCCCTATCATTCATTATACATTATACTGAAACTTCTGCTGTAATAGGTCCTGAACAACACATTACATATAGTGTCATTTAATTATCACAATAATCTTACATGTATAATTATTATCACTGTTTGGGGGATTACTGAGGTTCCAAAAGTTAAATAACTTTTCTTGCCCACACAGTTTAGAAAGCAGTGATTCTGGGAGTCTGACACTAAAGCCAAGTCTTACCTGAAACCAGTATGTTCTTTTTAATAGTGGGCTAACTTGTCTCTTTGTTTCCAGTATAGATTTTCTTAATCACATATCACAATAATAATGATAAAAGCTGACATTTACTGAATACTGACTATGTGCTGAGCTTGTCTTAACTCTTAATTTTCATACAACTCTAGGTGGTTGATACCATTATTATACATATTTTACAGATGAGCAAACTGAGGCTCAAAAAGGGTAAGTAAGTAACTTGCCCAAGGTCACAAAACTAGTAACTGGTGTCGAGCTAAGATTTCAACCTGTTTGTTGTTCTACAGAAATTGAGTATGTAGTACCAGGCAATCTTGATTCTAGAGGCCTTGTTTTTAATTACCATATTGCCTAATCTGATCTGACCTCTACTCCTCTATATTTTAAATCCTTTAGTGGCAGCATATAATTGACAAGTTAAAGACCAAATACTTTTGCAAGTCATACAAAGCCCTTCATGACCTGTCTGCCCATCTTACCTGTATTTCCCAAAGCATTCCTACTTACATTCTAGGCTTTAACTAGATGAAACTATTTCCTATCCCTACAATATACTTTATGCATGTTTAACTTTGTACATTCTTTCCCCTGTGACTACTGTGTTCTGTCCTCCTTTAATCTTGTAATTTATATCTGAAAACCCAACTTGAGTAATTCTTACCTTTTCTGATCATCCTACTACCATTCCCTTAGGAAAAATTGGTCATTTCTCCCTTTTGTGTCATTGTGCCAGTTGTATATGCCTCTCTATTGCCAGTATTTATTTACGTTTCTTCTCCCCAACAAAACTGAACTATTTGAGAACAGGACCATACGTTGTTTCTCTATATCTCCGTCACAGTACTTAGGATAGGTATTCATTCAGTATTAACAGAATGAATGAAAAAAACTTAATGCAAAATATCTTTAAAACTAAAAAGCAGGTTTTTCAATTTCCTCTTTTTCCCCCCTACTTCAGCATACCCAGGTGACACACTCTGGCTGGTACAGTGATTCCCAAAAAGATTCCCAAAATGACACACATTAAAATCTAAGGGCGGGTGGGGGGGGGGGTCATATACAATTTGAAACTATCTTCTTTCTTACCTACTCCCATCCTCCCTCACACAGCTGAGTCTGACTTATTGCCTTATGTCTTACCTGTTACTGTCCTATAGCACAGTATCGGCATTTTAGCTTTTTTCTACCTCTGTGATCTTTAATGTGCAAAGGCCTACATTTAGTACTGTGAGAAATACAAAACAGCAAGAAATGCTCTTTCCATAAAGTACCCTATGGTCTGGTAGGTTTAAAAAAAAAAAAAAAAACAGTTTGAGACAAAATAAAGAACTATTAAATTGTGTTTCAGAAGCTTAGGGAAGAGTTCTGCCCAACATGAGCATGCATCAAAAATTTAAAAAAAAAAATAAGGATGGGGGTGCCTGGGTGGCTCAGTTGTTAAGTGTGTGCCTTCGGCTCAGGTCATGATCCCAGGGTCCTGGGATCAAGCCCCGCATCGGGCTCCCTCCTCAGTGGGAAGCCTGCTTCTTCCTCTCCCACTCCCCCTGCTTGTGTTCCCTCTCGCTGTGTCTCTCTCTGTCAAATAAATAAATAAAATCTTTAAAAAATAAATAAATAAAAAATAAGGATGCAACCACCATCAGTAACCAGCAATAGATAATGGGATTATTCTTTGTAGAATATAATATGTTTAAATTATTTAAATAAATAATAGAGGAATTTGAAGACATAAGCAAAGAGTGAATGACAAAAAGACTAGGCAAATTTTTAAACAACAAAATGAAATAGTAGACATCTGAGATGTGCTTCAAAAATAATTGGTGGCAGTGAAACATGATTAATCTTGGTAAATTGTTGAAGCTGCGTGGGAAGCAGAATGAAATAAAACTTAACAAAAATCAGAAATACAACATTTGCGATTGAAAACTTAAATGGATGGGTTAAATAACAGAGGATTTAGTGGTATGGAAGATCAAGCTAAAAAAGTTGCCCTAGTGCAACACAAAGAGACAAAGAGATGAAAAGCATGAAAGAGAGGCTAAGAGACATAAAGAATAGGATGAAAATGACTAACACACTAAGTGGAGTTCCAGAATGAGGGAGTGGAGAAAATGGGCCAGTGGTCATGTCTGAAGCAATAATGACCTAGGATTTTCCAGAAATGATGACAAACATGAATCATCAGATTTGAGAACTCAAGTCCCTGGAAAGATCAATAAAAAGTTATACACATCTAAAAACTCAAGGGAAAGACATATGGACTGGATTTAGTCAAGAACGCCCTTGTGAGGGAGATGGATATTTAATTTGGTCTTGATAAAAAGCAAATTTGGACTGGTACAAGGGAAAGAGCAGTTTGAAATCTCATATCACAATATGGGTTTTGGCTGGGGAATAAGATACAGGACTAGACGTAGAAACTATGTAAAGACATAGAGGCAGGAAAGTTTATAATAGGTTTGGAGAAATAGGGAGTCTTTGGAACTTTTTATACAATGTGAATTGATATAGATAGGAAGCAGTTTATATATAAAACTGTTAAAACACTAGTTTGTATCATAATTGTTTACTTCTCTCTTTCCTTATGAAGAGAGCAGAGTCACCCATATCTATAGGAGGCAGACTTTTCAAGCAAATATCACAACCTCATATTCTCCATTGTCTCAGTCTTGAACTCTCCTCTCTGTATTTCCCATCCTCCCCAAAGATCTAAGGTTTCCCTCTCTTTGTCACATTCGGTTCAGCTGGAAAATCACCATTATTGGACTCCTGAACTCAAAAGAGATATTACTGTTTCCTGATGTAGTTGTTTTCTATTTGCCCCTAGTGGATTTCAGTGGCCCCCTTCCCTATCCTGTGCTTTGCCCTGGAGGCTGATAGCTGTGAACTTGAACCACTAGGTTCTGACTTACAATGGGAAACATTAGGAAGTATAAGTTATGGCAGGAGAAGGGGGAAGTCAAGGTATTTGTTTCCCTCTATCCTTGCCTATTTTCACAGCATTGGTTCCACTGTGGCTATACCTCCTGTTGGACAGTCCCTTTTCCAAGGTTCGGTTCTCATTGGATTCCGGTAATTAGTGCCTCTTGCCCATTGAGGCTAGGGGTGGTAATGGATTTCTACTGTTGCTAGAATCAGTTTCTTCCCATCCTTGTTGTTTCCTTAACCTTAATCACACCTCTATAAATAGCCAATTTTTATTTTATTTTAATTTAATTTTATTTATTTATTTGACAGAGAGAGCGAGAGCAGGAACACAAGCAGGCGGAGTGGGAGAGGGAGAAGCAGGCTTCCCGCTGAGCAGGGGGCCTGATGCGGGGCTCAATCCCAGGACCTCGGGATCATGACCTGAGCCGAAGGCAGACGCTTAATGACTGAGCCACCCAGGCGCTCCTATAAATAGCCAATTTTTAAAATTCAAACTCTTTGGGGCACCTGGGTGGCTCAGTCGGTTAAGCGTCTGCCTTTGGCTCAGGTCATGATCCCAGGGTCCTGGAATCAAGCCCCACGTCGGGTTCCCTGCTCAGTGGGGAGTCTGCTTCTCCCTCTCTCTCTGCCCCTCCCCCTGCTCATGCTCTCTGTCAAATAAATAAATAAAATCTTTCTAAAAATAAATTCATACTCTTTGAGTGTGCAGTTTCTTTGCTGCTGGGACCCTAACTGGTATTTCCCAAGTCTGTGTTGTCTTCAGAAGCGCATGGAAGGCCAATTAATAGAAGACCAATTAATGTGATATCTGCCATGTTGTACATTTACAAAGTCTTGCCTTTCCTTGGCTCTTGAATTTTCCATGCTTTGCTTTTTGCCCCTTTTTTTTCTTTTCAGCAGTGGAGCTTAGCTTTCAATTTCTTCTATTAGAGGCTCCCCAACTTTCTTGATTCACAGCATCCTCAGTGTTCTAGGTTTTTTGTTTTGTTTTGTTTTTTTTAATCAGTGTGTGTCCAGGCCAAAGGAAATGTCCAACAATTTCATTTATTAAGAAATACTAACTAAAAAGCTTCTGTGCAGCGAAGGAAACATGAACAAAATGCAAAAGGATCCTACAGAATGGGAGAAAGTATTTGCAAATCAAAGTTCTGTTAAGGGGTTAACATTCAAAATGTATAAAAAGGTCTTACAACTCAAAAGCAAAAAAAATCTGTTTAAAAAATGGACAAACTGAATAAACATTTTTCTAAAGAAGACATTCACATAGTCAACAGGTACATGAAAAGGAGCTCAACATCACTAATCATCAAGGAAATGGCAAGTCAAAACCATAATGAGATAACCTCACACCTGTTAGATGGCTGTCATCAAGAAGACAAGAGGTAACAAGTATAGACAAGGATGTGGAGAAAAAGAAACCTTTGTACACTGTTGATGGGAATGTAAATTGGTGCAGCCACTATGAAAAATAGTATGAAAGTTTCTCAGAAAATTAAAAATAGTACTACCATATGATTTGTCAGTCCCACTCCTGGGTATATATCCAAAAGAAATGAAAACAATATCGAAGAGCTGTCTGCACTTCCATGTTCATTGCAGCATTATTCACAATGGCCAAGTTATGGAAACAACCTGTCAACAAATGAATGGATAAAGAAGATGAGATGTGAGATACATATGGAACATTAGTGAACCATGAGAAAGAGGAAATCCTGCTATTTGCAACAACATGGATGACCTTGAGGATATTATGCTAAGTGAAATAAACCAGACAAAGAAAAATTCTGCGTGGTATTTATATGTGGAATCTTAAAAAAAATAAAAATTAAAAAAGTCAAATACCTAGAAATGAGGTAGAGAAGTGGTTGCCAGGAACCGGGGGGTGGGGAAAATATGGAGAGGTTGGTAAAAAAAGAAAAAAAAAGTACAAACTTTTAGTTATAAAATGAATAAGGTCTGAGCACCCAGTGTATAATATAGTAACTATAGTTAATAACACTGTGTAAATGAAATTTTTTTCATTTAAATTCAATTAGCCAACAGTGTAAATGAAATTTACTGAGAGAATAGAAAATACGTGAAATCATAGATGTGTTAATTAACTAGATGGGAGGAATCTTCATAGTGTGTACATATATTAAAATATCATGATATACACTTTAAATATACACAATTTCATTTAAAAAGTTACTTAAAATATTTAGTATTTATGTCTTAACAAACTAGTACTTTTTGAGTGAAAAAATTGAGGGAAAAGATAATTTTATTTCATTTTTATATAACCAGTTATTTACTAATGGAGTCTGCCTGTTGTATACTATATAATTTCTCAAAGCATGGAATCAGATGGAACACAGCACCCTTACCTCCTCTTACACATTGATTTTTCGTGTGGAAAAATCAATTGTTGAAAATCCAGTTTAGCAAAGATAAGATGTCATCAAAAGGAATGTGGTACATTCTGATGTTGAAACTGAACTTACCATGAGCTAGTATTTCTTACGGTGTCCCACAGATGTCACTGTGTTTCCTTTGTGAAGTTAAAATATCGTCCATTGCCCCAAGAGTTCTTCACAGTTTGGGAACTTCAGCCTTCTTGATGCTTCACTTCTTTTTATGCTAGATGTAGGCTGGGTTTTTTTAATTGCAGCACATTTTTTAAGTTGTTCTCCTTCCTTTCCTACTTGTAGGGCTGATTCTATGTCTCTCATCTTTTTCTGTTTACTTTCAGGCCTTAAAGAGACTTCATACAAATCATACAGGTGCCTTAGATCTACCACAGTTTTTTCTTTGTTCCTAGGTTCAAATTCATAATAAGACCAAATGAAGCACAAGTTGGGACAGAAAACTGTCCCGTGAGTAGCTCAGATCATACTGCTCAGCTATTTTGATGGTGATTTTACTCCATCTAGAATTTTGTTGCTCTTAGAGTTTGACATTACCTAGAAAGATATCCTTGCTTTCTAGACCTGGCCTGCTTCATCTGGAAAATTGCCAGCAAATAAGCAGTCACACTTAGAGTTTAAATTCAGTTAACATTAGTGACATCATTTTATATAAAAGGTATTTTCCTTTTTAGGTACTCTTTTCCTGCTTTACCTGTCCAAATCACACTGGATGTTAGGGATTGAAGTAGGTTTAGGGTTCCATGAAACAGTGTTAAGTATTGACATAAAAGATCTTAATCTGCTCTAGATCACAGTCACCCTCCCCCCTTAAATTGTAGAGAGTCATATTCACAAGGAACAATGCAAAGTCAAAAAGGGAAGAGCTTTATACCTAAAACCTTAGTGTAGAACTCCAGGAAAGCTAGCTGTCCATCTCAAATCCTAAGATCTTTCTAATACAGTTCAGTTTAAAACACGGAATGAAGTGAAAGCAGAAAGAAATGAGTCAGTACATTTTATCAGAGTGGCTAAAATACAAATGAAGTGATTGGACCTCTTCTCATCCAGAGAAAGATAAAATCTTAACCATGTGTTAAGTAAAGTATAAGAACTTTTAGCAAATACTAATTCCATCCCCAGCATCTATACCCCTTCATCTGTCTGCCTGATCCATCACAGGTCTTCCTCCCTGACACTGTGGAATAAGACAGGAGAAAGTACACCTCTCCTCTAGTCTGAAATAGTGTAGTGTAAATTACCAATCCCTGGTTCAATTAATTCATCTAGTTTATTTCCCAAAATAACTTCCCAGAATACTTAAACTTTTAACCTGAGTAGATGCCATTTGCTGATCTTAAAAGAATTAAACTCTACTCATATTTCCTCTTTCATGACAGATATTCTCTCTCATAGTAATTGTGTTTCAGGCAGAAGGAGGAGGTGGCCCTGGGTTCACATACTGCCATTTATATCTTTTTCTGATTAGTTATGAGACCTTCTGGTGCACTGTGTTTTTACTCATTTTTTTTCATGTTCTGTTTTTTATAATTGTTCTTTGTCTTTGTTTTCATCAACTCATTATTTAAGGTGAAAAGATTTGTTATTATGTATACTAGAAGCTTATGTAATAGGCATAAGTTCATAAATCGAAAGTTCTTATATGAAAGAAACAACTTATTACTTAGTTGAGCCTAAGGGGGGAAGATGTTTAGCTCTTCTTGTGGATGGTCTGCAAAATCCTGGAAAACAAAGTAATGGAGAAGTCTGGTGCTTTCTAATTAAAATGTATGTAGATTATAACCTATATGCAGAGGTTATTTTATGGCTTGACCCCCTTTTTATAAACTGTGTTCTAATTGATTGTTAAAACCTTAAATATGTTTTTCCACATAAGCATTATTTTTAATGATTACAGAGTATTCTCTCATGTGGATATGGTATAATATACTATTTTCTGGACATTCAGGCTGTTGCTAATTTGCTGCTTTCTGTGGGGGAGAAGCGTTGTAATAAATGAACATCTTTTTGTATAAAACTTACTCTGAATTTCCCTTTCCTACCTGCACAGGCCCCTGCTATCACTAGTTCTATTACCCGGTGGTATTCTTTTGAAGATTAATTTGACCCTATACTTTTAAAGTGCTTAGCACAGTGTGTGGCACACTGTAAGTGCAGAATAAATGCTATCTGTAGACCTTTCCCTGACTCAACATTGGGATAAGGAAATAAGACCGTTTGAAATGGGTTCTTTGAGAAGAGCACTGAGGTCTTTCAGTAATAGCACAGTAAGTGATACCAAGACTGAAGCTGTGACATGGAGAAGAGTTTCTGTGGTCATTGTTCTGTATTGGTTATTCCCAGTTGTGTATTCTTTGTAAAAAAGGAATATCTTAGCTGGAGCCTGGTGGAATATAAATTTCTTCCTTGGAGTTAAAATATATAAGTTTGTTAAAATAATACATAATACAGAAACATTACAAAGCACTCTAAAATAGTATGACTTTTGGGGGCACCTGGGTGGCTGAGATGGTTAAGCGTTTGCCTTCGGCTCAGGTCATGATCCCAGCGTCCTGGGATCGAGCCCCACATGAGGCTCCTGGCTCAGCGGGGAGTCTGCTTCTCCCTCTGCCTCTTCCCCTGCTCATGCTCTCTCTCTCTCTCTGTATCTCTCTGTCTCAAATAAATAAAATCCTTAAGAAAATTTGTTTAAAAAAAATAAAAATAAATAAAATAGTGTGACTTTTGTGTGTGTTCTCTTGTTTATTGTATTTGTATTTTATATTTTTTGTGATCTTTTATTCAAGTGTGTGTCCAATGATGTCTTCTCTGTTTATTTTTTTTTATTATCCTAGTCACGTGAACTGGAAATTTCAGTTTATTGGCGTGATTGGCGATCTCTGTGTGCTGTAAAATTTCTGAGGTTAGAAGATTTTTTAGACAACCAACGGCATGGCATGTGTCTCTATTTGGAACCACAGGGTACTTTATTTGCAGAGGTAATAAATTTATTAAATGTGCATTACTATAATTGAAATTATGTATGTAGGCAGCATGATGTAGAAGTGGAAAGAGTATTAGGCTGAACGACAGGCAACTTGAATTCTTGGCTCAGCTCCACTACTGCATAGGTGTATTACCTTAAGACAAATCATTTATCCTGTCTAGGTCTGTTTTCTCACCTAGAAAATAAGAAGTTGGGCTTAAATTATATCTAAGATTCTCTTAAGTTTTCAAAACGTAGAAGTTTAGTGAATTTCATGAACCATAAATCCAAAGCTGTACTCATGTCAACTTGAATTTTCTTCATTGCAGGTTACCTTTTTTAATCCAGTTATTGAAAGAAGACCCAAACTTCAAAGACAAAAGAAAATTTTTTCAAAACAACAAGGTAGTTACTAAGGAATTAAATATAATGTCTTTTGGTGTATCGTTATACATAGAAGATCTGCATTTAAAAGTGATGCCCATCTTTGTTTTTTGTTTTCCTTTTATTCATTCATTTCTAACTTTTTAAATTAAGGAACATTTCAAACATATCCATAAGTAGAGAGACTAGTACTATGTACCATCACTCAGCCTCAACAACAGTCAACTGATGGCCAGTTTTGTTTCATCTATATCCCATCTACATACTACCTCAGATTATATGAAGCAAACATAGATACCATATTGATTCTTCCGTAAATATTATAGTTAGTATCTCTAAAAGTTCATTTTTTTTAAGAGAATTCTTTTTTAAACCTTAGCCACATGTCATTGCTAGACTTAAAAAAACAAACAGTGCCTACCTATTTATTTTTAAAACTATTTTCACTATTTTGCACTAGCCTTTAATAACAGATGGTTAAGAACTATTTTTTAAGTGACAGATTTTGTTTGTTCTTCATAAATTATAGACCAATGAATATGAATTTTTAAATTATGGCTTTTGGTAATCTATAAAAAATTCCTTATTCTGTTTTCTTTATTCACAATATCCATAGGCAAAACATTTCTCAGAGCTCCTCAGATGAATATTAATATTGCCACTTGGGGAAGGCTAGTGAGAAGAGCTATTCCTACGGTAAATCATTCTGGCACCTTCAGCCCTCAAGCTCCTGTGCCGGCTACAGTGCCCGTGGTTGATGTACGCATCCCTGAACTAGCACCTCCCGCTAGGTATTGTGGCTACAATTTTTAAGCATCGCTTTTAGGAAATAGTTATTTTAACATTCATACATACTGCTTACAGTGGGTCTAGTAAAAGTCTGGTTTTTTCCAAATAGTATTTTGAAATTAGTGTTCTGCTTACTTTAAAATAATAAAAAAATAGAATTGTTTGCTTTAATTTTAAAGCTATTTAAAATATATACTTTTGATTACTGTTTTTGGTGAATTACTTTATCTTCTATAAGTGATTCTACAGTAACCAAATTGGACTTTGATCTTGAACATGAACCTCCTCCGGCCCCACCACGTGATTCTTCCCTTGGAGAAATAGATGAATCTGCTAAATTAAGAGATTCGGATACACCAGGACAGGCAAGGCATTTTAAATCTTGTATAATTCCTTTTCACCAAATGAGTTACTGATAAAAGCATCATAGTGAATGAGGTGTACATTTCAATTAATTTAAATTGCTTGTGTGAACTGTGTTTTTATGTTTCTTGTGAGTAAACATAAAACCTCTGGAAGCTTGTGGGCCAGTACAGATGGAATAGGCTGCTGAAGGTAAAAGAAGCATAGGAGCATGGTTGATATTAGATGATATATTGCTTCAAACACTCTTCATCTTCTTAACTTGGTTAGCATGATTTCTGAATATGCATTGAAGATGATGATAATAATGTGTTCATTTTTCAAATTTTTAAAGTAAGTGTAATAATAGAATTAATAACTGTAAGAATGTCAATTTTCTGAATTTTACTTTTCTTGCTAATATTTATGTTGACTCTTGACATTTTTAAACTTTATCTTTAACAAATAAGTTGTTTTCTCAATGTTTCTGTGATTTAATGAGTATTTAATATTTTATAGGATTCAGAGACTGTCTTTGATATTGAGAATGATAGAAATAGTATACTTCCGAAATCTCCATCTGAATATGAGCCTGATATTCCTCAACAAGGCCTAGGATACAGTGGTATTCGAGAACTTGAGGATAGAAGGTAAAGAATATATATACACAGCTTTGCTACTACATGTTTGGATCCATACTTTTGCCTTATTTTTAATTGACATACTGTTTTCAGATCTCAACCGATGTTTCAGTTTAATCTACAAGACTTCAGATGTTGTGCTGTCTTGGGTAGAGGACATTTTGGAAAGGTAATCTTTTAAGTTTTCTTGGAATGACTACAAAAGTAATGACTCAAATAGAAAATACTTATTTTAATCTCATTTCAGGTGCTTTTGGCTGAATATAAACACACAAATGAGATGTTTGCTATAAAAGCCTTAAAGAAAGGAGACATTGTGGCCCGAGATGAAGTAGACAGGTTAGTTTTTTTTTAAAGGAAATTGTTTATTTTTCTGAAGTTTTAACTTAAGATCATGAAAATTGATATATATATTGCAACAGCAAAACTTTCCATTTCCATAATATGTGAAAAAACTAAATTAAGTATCTATACTTGATATAAAGTAGGCATTAATTGTTGTTTTTCTTTCTAGCCAGCTTCTCCTTATGACAGTTTACTGGTTAGTGGGTACCAAGGAAAGATGATGAAATGTTTAAATTAAGTCTGTTAAGTTTTTTATACTTGGAGATGGTAAAGTGTTTATATGGAACAGGAACTGTTACTCATCTGTAGTTGGATGAGACTATTTACAATTTCATATTACAGAAGTAATAGAATGTCAGTTACAGATAATCTGCACTTAACTGAGTGGTTAATATATTCTGCTTTTTAAAATGCACCTGTATCTATTTTTTCTTTCATTTTTCTTAAAATGGTATTTTATAACCAGAACATCTTTTTTTTTTCTTTTTTAAATTAAAGATTTTTATTTATTTATTTGACACACAGAGACAGAGAGAACACAAGCAGAGGGAACGGGAGGCAGAGGGAGAGGGAGAAGCAGGCCCCCTGCGGAGCAGGGAGCCCGATGTGGGGCTCGATCCCAGGACCTTGGGATCATGACCCGAGCCAAAGGCAGAAGCCTGACCAACTGAGCCACCCAGGCGCCCCTAACCAGAGCATCTTTCCTGTCTGGGTTTAATAAATGTAAATTGATATGGATACATCTTTATATACAATTTTTAAAATGCACGAACTTGGGGGACAGTATTATAATAGGTTAGAGAATATGCTTTAAAAAGATTGTCTTAATAGGGTGATTAAATACAAAATTATTGTATAACAAGTGGCATATTTATTACAGAAAGAGACTTTCATTTGATATTTATAAGCAGTATTTGTTTTAAACCACTTGGAAGCATCAGTTGATATTAATAGAAGACAGCAGCCCTGTATATGAAAAGAGCCAGGATTATGAGTGAGAAGACTGGCTTCTCTATTCCTGGTTGTTCCTTCTTAATTAATGATTTGACCCCAGGGCAATTGACTGAACATCTTTGAACCTCAGTTAACGTGCATATTTTTAAAACATTTTTTGATAATGCTTTCCTTAATGAATTGTATTAAGTGCTATACACACACACACACACCCCCCAAATTGCTACTTTTAATGATTTTTCCCCATGATATGGGAAGGTCCTTCTTTCTTTTTCTTTTTATGATTTATTTATTTATTTGAGAGATTGAGAGTGTGTGCACTCAGGCTGGGGAGGGGCAGAGGGAGAGAAACTCAAGCAGACTCCACGCTGAGCCCTGAGCCCTGAGCCCCACAAGGAGCCCATCTTGGGCTTCAGTTTCACAACCCTGAGATCATGACTTCGGCTGAAATCAAGAGTCAGTCACTCAACCAACTGTGCCACCCAGCCACCCTGGGAAGTTCTTAGAATTAGGATAGATTCTGAAAATGAAGTTTTCCTTTATGTTAAAAAAACAAAACAAAAAAAATCTCCTTTTGGATTTGCCTATTTATTTTTTATCTGTTTTCCATATCCCTCAATTACATCAAAATAAATTCTTTCTTGATATGTAAAACTACTCAGAGAGGATTTTGCTGAATATTAATACAATATTCTGTGCACCATAGGATATGTTTAGAACTGTATTTTTATTTTACTGAAGTAGTTGGTTAAAGCAAACTTTTAATCACACTGTCAGTCTGTTTATAACTGCAGTAATAACTAGGATCAAATATTTTTCTTTTATGGAAGAATATTTGCTTTACTCCAGATCTGTGAATGGTAAATTCATTGTTTTCCAAAAATAATAGTAAACTGGTACTACTTCTGTTAATCTTGGTGGTTTATATAGCTTCCTGCTACCTTGTTACTACTTTGACCCAAGTCTTTATAGAAGAACACTTTCTAATTAAATCTAGACAGAATAACAATACTACTATTAATGAAGAATGTCCAGATTAGAGGATGGAGCTTTAGCCGGAACCTAAGGCTATTACCCCTACTGAAAATTAATCCAGTCTTGGTGAAAAGTTGATGAGTGATCCTTACTAACTTCAGTTATAAATCCACATATTCAATAACATGGAAGTAAAATAATCTTCAGTAGAACTGGTACAAAAACAGAGAAATAGAAAATCTGGAGTGAGAAATAAAACTCAGTGTTAGAAGGAATTTGAGGATGGCAGCAAAAAGGAGCAATTAGAGGAAAGCAAGAAAAGAATAGAAAATTAAATAGATGAACATATTTTGAAAAGTAATACATATTTATAACTTGCAATTCTGAATAGTAAACAATTCAAACTAATAAGTAAGCAGATTGCTTTATATTCACTTCCTAGTTCATCTTTTTAATAGATCCATAGAATTCGATGTTACTGCATATTACTGGGTTGTTGTTTTTTTTAAATAGGTGTTTCCAAAATATTTAGTGAGAGTGTTCCTTTCTAAGTTTTCTTTCCGTAGTCTGGATTTTATTATTTTACTTAGAAAACTGCCTTTTTTTTTTTTAATAGATCATAGAAAATTCCAAATCAGCCTCTTTTTAAAATGAAAATTATGAACTCCAAAGTAATGTGATTCATTTACAAAGATTGCATTCTCCACCTACCATTAGTAGAAAATTCTCTGTCCCATCTATGCCTAGTCCTGAGTAAGAATGTTAAATTTATGTCCCTGTAGTGCCTCCTCATTCAGCTTCCTTTTCTTACCAGTTTATATTTAAAGACAACAGACTATTACTGGACTGATATTGGTTGGAAGTATACTTTTGCAGTCATAGAACAAAAGCACAGCTAATCAGATAATATAAGTATACACTGGGGCGCCTGGATGGCTCAATCAGTTAAGTGTCTGAATTTGGCTTAGGTCATGTTCTCAGGGTCCTGTAATTGAGTCCTGAGTCTGGCTCCGCACTCAGCAGGGAGTCTACTTTTCCCTCTCCCCCGCCTCTCCTCCCAGTCATGTTCTCTCTCTCTCTCAAATAAATAAATAAAATCTTTAAATTAAATAAATAAATGTTTTATTTTATGTATAAATAAATATACATTTATTTATATTTAAAAACCTATACATACATATAAAATATATACAAATATGATTCAATCCTAAGACCTTAGTCTTATTACAGTGTTGTTTTCCACTGACCAAAATAGGTATTTATACAAGTTTTTAAGTTTCTAGACTGTCTTATGATGTACTGAACTCTGAAGGAAGTGAGCAAAAAATGTTAGGATGGAATTAGTCACTTAGGGAAGTAAGATATAAGTACATTAGTTATGTAAATCAAAGAGGCTAGATACGTTTGAGTTTAGAATAAATAGTACAGACAGTAGCAGCTCAAAGAAAGGGGAACATCAGGGTATGCGGATGGATTTAGGTAAGGCCTTATAAGAGATTGGATTTGTGCTATTCTTTGGCACATGGAAGATGCTTGGGAATATGGAGAGAAGTTAAATGACAATTAGAGGGAAATGTTCTGGACAGAATGAATAAAATACGAAGTTTTGAATAAGGTTGGATTGTTCCATGAACTTTTAAGGGGAATATACAATTTAGGTAAGGTTGGGAAAAGTTAGACTCTTACAGGGTAGCTTTTTGGTGTGCTGTGAAATGCTTGAAATTATTATGACATTTTGGTCTATAAAGAGCCTACCACCTTTACCGAAGAGTCTGAGACATCTGTCCATTCCTCGTCAGTATTACTAGTCCTCATCAAAGCCTTCCTGGGAATGGCATTAAAGCCGTTTTAAGAGGCATTCTGATCAGTGATTCTCAATCTTTTACATCATTTACATGTTCAACACAGGTCTAACCTAATACCCATCCATGAGAATTAGTGATTCACCCGTAGTAAATTAGTAATTCACCATAAATATAAACTATATAGACAATGAAGAGACAGTGTTTGTTATCTACTTGAGCCCAAACATCTTGTCATTTTGTTTTTGTCTAAATATTTTATCTACAGTACTTAAAATTTAGATTTACTTCATGAATCCATTGTTTTAGAAGCCATCTTATCAATCTTACCCAATTGGACATTATTTTCCCATATACTTAAGTGGTGATGAAAATCAAAGCTATTAACTTTTTTAAAGTCTACTTTTGAATTTATTTCGAATAATCACTTACTTTGTAATAACACTTAGAAACCTTGCCAAATATATGTTGACATAACCCTAGTTTTAAAACAATTACACTGGGACTTTCTATTTCTGAGTATGTATAAAATCATAAGCAGATTGTCTGAAATCAGAGAGAGGGTAAGAGTTTGTCTAGAATATGACCTTATTAAGTGGAGTTTAAACACTATTCCATAATAGCTGCATTTACTGTCAGTATTTAAAACTGAACAGATGTTTTAGTTCATAATCCAGAAGACAACTATATTAACATAGCATTAAAAAGTACATGCTCCTTCTACACAACAGGTATGTTTTTTTTATTTATTTAAATGCAGTTAATTAACATATAATGTATTCTTGGTTTCAGAGGTAGAGGTCAGTGATTCATCAGTCTTAAATAAAACCCAGTATTATATAAGTGCCCTCCTTAATGTCTGTCACCTCATTTACCCCATCCCCCGACTTCCCTCGCCTCCAGCAACCCTCAGTTTGTTTCCTATGATTGAGAGTCTCTTATGGTTTGTTTCTCTCCCTCTCTGGTTTCGTCTTGCTCTTAAATGTTTTCAAAATTCTAAAATTTTTTTTTGAGTCATAGCAATGTAGTCTGGATACCCAAATAAATACTGTATCTTTAAAATTACCTTTTTAAAAAATAACTCCTCAAAAGAGAAGAAAGAAGAATGGATCTGCCTCCCTCTAACATTAGCATTTTTTGGCATTTTGAAATTAACAACAATAACAAAAATCTAAGCAGTCTTTTAATTTTAAAAATAAAGGCATTGTTAATGCTTTTAAACAAACATTAATGTCAATAAAGTGCCTATTTTATATTAGAGACATAATCTAATTGTTAATAAAATGTATATTAGTATCTTTATTTTGATCAGGTGCTTAAAATATGTTAATTCCAACTTGTAGTTGAATAATATTTGATGGGCGCCTGGGTAGCTCAGTTGGTTAAACATCCAACTCTTGGTTTCTGCTCAGGTCGTGGTCTGAGGGTCATGAGATCCAGCCCCGAGTTGGTCTCCACACTCAGCTCAAAGTCTGTTTGGGATTCTCTCGTTCTCCGTCCCTCTCTGCTCCCCCTGCTCACTCGCTCGCTTGCCTACTCTCTCTCTCTCTCTCTCAAATAAATAAATAAAATCTTTAAAAAAAATAAATAATATTTGACCTGGTTTTCTTCTACTTTGAGTTTTAAAGTCAAGTTGATTACTAAATATTTTCAAGGAAAGAATGAATGGTATTTTTTGCTATTTAGGCAAAATTAATGTTCCAGGGTCGGTAAGGTTGACCACTGTTCTTTGTAGCAGCTTGTAAGAGTCAAGAGCTGCTACAAAGGCAAAACCTGTGATCGCTATAGATTTTTACAAATTAGATCATTCTCAAGGAGCTTTCTTAAAGCATGTTAATAGAATTCTCCATGTAGTCTCTTTTCCAGTCAGCCTTTGAAATTAAAATTTTATGCAGCATATCTTTACCTTTCAACTTCATATTTTATATGAAAAAATATTTGAATACTATAGCTTATGAATTATAAATACTGTCCTTGAAATTACCTTCATCACAAATTTTATATTTTTTAAATTATTCTTGGGGCGCCTGGGTGGCCCAGTTGAGCATCCCACTCTTGATTTCGGCTCAGGTCATGATCTCAGGGTCCTGGGATTGAACCCCATGGGCTCCCTGCTCAGAGGGGAGTCTGTTTCTCTCCCTCTCCCTCTGCTCCTCCCCGACCACGCACGCACGCTCTCTTTCTCTCCCTCTCTATAAAATAAATAAATCTTAAAATTTTTTTTTTAATTATTCTTTAGGTTGTTAAATTCTCACCAATTCCTGATAAATGTTCACAGTTTACCCCTAAGTAAGATTTCTTTAATTAACTATGACCACTAGCCCTGTAGGTGCTACTCTGATACTATAAATGTGAACTCTGATCTTTATGTCATGCTAATCATATATTTTAGTTTTCATTAATATATTTCAACTACAGTTATATATATCAAGTAGACCAAATTTTTTAAAGTAAAACTAAGACATATTTTATGGTTTTAAAGTTATAATAGGTAAGAGCTTTGCTTATTTTAGAGTTCAGTAATTTTTTAAAGAATGTTACTTCCAACTGGAACTTTTTTTATTTTTAAATGTTTTCTCTTACAGCCTGATGTGTGAAAAAAGAATTTTTGAAACTGTGAATAGTGTAAGACATCCGTTTTTGGTGAACCTTTTTGCATGTTTCCAAACCAAAGAGCATGTTTGCTTTGTAATGGAGTATGCTGCCGGTGGGGACCTAATGATGCACATTCACACTGATGTCTTTTCTGAACCAAGAGCTGTGTGAGTATGCTTTAGACATTTCTCTGAGTTTTCTTCATGACAGATTTCTTGTTAGGAAGGAAGAAAGCTCTCTGAACTTTTTTTTTCTTTCCATGAATGGAAAATTTCTGCAAAGAATATGAAAACTCACCTTACTTACCTTTTTGCCATATATAAATGTATTTTACTCTCTTGTACATGTTGAAAAATTTATAGATTACCCTAAATCATACTTGATAATTTAGATACACAGTTTAGGTTCATTTTAGTAAAATTGCTTTTTTTTCTATTTTCTTCCTAGGGAATGCCATCTAGAATCATGGCTTTATTTTTTTAGAACCATGGCTTTAAATACTAACTATGCTCAAAGTATATTGTTAAATGAAAAAAAAGTATAAAGGAGTCTCTATTGTGTATTTGTATAAAATATTTATATTTGCATTTTAAAGGGTAATAAGTTAAAAGAATATAAATTAAATATTTGTTTGCATGTGCTTACAATATCTCTGAAAGGACATAAAAGAAACTTGTATGCATATTGCCTCCAATGAAAGGTGTAAAAAGCAAACTTTTCACTCTCTTTGTAGTTTTTGCTTTTTCAAATGAGTAAAGAAAGGTAATAGGAAATACTTGAGATTAAAAATACATGTATATATATTTTCCCCCTACTGTTATCCCAGTTTTATAGTTTTTCAAGTAGTGAAGCTAGGATTTGAACCTAGGAAAGTGCTTTGAGTAGCCACACTCTGTATGCTGATGTTTACCAACTTTATATCTCCAGCCCTGACTTCTTGCCTAAACTTTCAACTCTAATAACTTTGAGCACCAACTTGACTTCCCTTTGTATGACTAATAAGTATTTCTCTTTGCAAACTGAATTCCTGATTTTTCCCATTTCCCCCCAACCTTACCCACCACTCCCAGGCCTGCTACTCTTCTAATCTTCCCCTTCTTAATAAATGACAACACAAGTAGTTCAAGGCAAAATATAGGGAATCATTTTTTTAAGGCTTTATTTTAATTGCAATTTGTTAACATACAGTGTTTTATTAGCTTCAGGTGTACAATATAGTGATGCATCACCTCATCACCTGGTGCTCATCAAAGGTGCCCTCCTTAATCCCCATCACCTATTTAACGCATCCCTCCAACCACCTGCCCTCTGGTAACCATCAGTGTGTTCTCTATAGTTAAGAGTCTGTTTCTTGATTTGAGGGAATCGCTTTTTTTTCTTTTTTTTTTTTTGAGGGAGTCATTCTTGATCCTCTTTTTCCCTCACATGCAACATCCAAATTATTATCAGGTCTGATCAACCTACTTACAAAACATCCCAAATCATAAAAATCATAAACCAGTAGTAAACCTTTACTGTCTGTATTCTGACAACTGACATTTGTGTAGCATTTTCACTTTCACTCCTTTATTTGGTTCTGATCATGACAATTAGAAGTATATAGAGTAAATAGGAGTCCTCTCATACCTTCGAGTTTCAGATGAAGAAATAGAGGGATTAGTTCTGGTGGTTAGTGATGCTTTCAAAAAGGAGAAAAAAGCCAGAAAGTAGAAGGCTTTCCCTGAATATTTAAGGGTTAAAAGCAGAGCATCTAGACTATGCCTAGCCTGTGCTAACTGCACATAGGAATTTGTTTGGTTTTGTTTTGCTATGCTCTGCCCTTTTTAAAAGAAATTTAAAATCCAGTTCTGCCTTAAGGAACTTTTATTTTTGATGAGAATACAAGGCATATACAAATGAAACTGTTAAGCCCAATGAAATACAAGAATAAAATCCTACATTGTAGTACTTCAAATCTGAAGTACCTCCCTTTGATAAGATCCCATTAGATTAGATAGATCTCACCTCAAATGTTATTTCTTTGAAATCCTTTCCTGAGTACCCTATCTAAAATACCACTACATCACTAATGCCCAAATCAGATCAGTCTTACTCTATTTTCTATTTTATTATCTCCATAGCACTTTATTTCTACCTGAAACCATCTATTTATTTTTTATGTTTTTATTGCCTGCTCCCGTCACTAAAAGAGAGGATGGTGTCTATTCTGTGTATTAGTGGAAACACCTAGAAGTGTAGCTGTCACATACTAGGTGATCAGTGAATTGTTATTGACCAAGACGGTGGTATCAAAAATAATTTGTCCTCTAGCTTTGCACCATTAGATAAATTAGTTACTCTCTCTGAGAGCTTCATTTTCTGTTTCTGTAAAAGATTTAAAGGCTTGATTTGAAGTTTAATATTAAATTAATATTTAATGTTAAAAGCAAAAATATCCCACATAGTACCTGATACATAGTATAGTAAGCTTCAGTGAAATATATATTTTAAACAATATACCCATTATTTGTTGAGTATCATTAGGGCATTTTGTTTACAAAAAATGAAATAAAAAAGAAATCAAGGTATTTTTATAATTGTTATAATATGTTTTGTCACTAAAATAAGTTTCCTAAAAACTTAATGTATAAAAATAACTACCTTAAGCAATTTTAGAATCGCATCTGTTTAATGGACTTCAGCTAAATTCTTTAAACTTTCAGCAAATAATTGTATAAGATCTAATGTGTAACCAAATATTTCTAAATATTTGCATTTTTAAATTCTCCCAAATTATGGTCCCATTTTTTGTAAAAATAAGTAAACATAAAACATAGCTAAATTATCTACCTGTGCATGTAAGTGTATTCTAAAAATTTGAACATTCACCAAACTAACAAGAGTAATTATCTTTTAAAGTTTCTCCTGAATCCATCTTCTACCCTGTGTTGCCCCTACATGGGAGGTTCTCATGGTCTTCCATCTGTACTATACCATAACAACCTTACCTGTTTGGTTTCCCTCTAGATATCTACCTACTTCTACTCCAGCCTTCACACTACTCTCCTGAAAAATCTTTCTCACATAAATGTGATCATTCTGCTCTGATTTAAATGGTCTGATTCTCTATTGCTAAAAAAAGAAATTTCAGTATCCATAATATGATATTCAGGGTCCTTCACAACTTGACCCCGGGCTATCTTTTCAGTCTTGTCTCCCACTTCTTCCCCATTCTTAACTTTAGCCACAAAAACATTGGTTGTCAAATTTACACCTTTTACACCTCTATTGCTTTCCCTCTAAGGGAATGAATGCCCTGTATTTCCCCCATGAGAGTTCTATACCGTTCACACAGTCCTTCTGCCCTTAAGGTAAATTGTAATTTCTCCAGATCAGATGTCTGCTCTAAGGACTTAGTGACACCACCTGCAGCCAAAGTTAATGGCTTCCATTGTAGAAATTGTATTTTTCTTACTTTTTAATTTTACCCCTGATATTTAGCACATGTCTTACTGTGTCTGGCACATAGTAAGGACTAAATAAATATTTGTGAAATTAGTTAACTACAGAATTCTGCTTTGAAGCATAAAAGTATAAACTGGGATTCAAGAGCAGTGGAATTTATTAAACTTCTTCTATTTCTTCAAACAGATTTTATGCTGCATGTGTAGTTCTTGGGTTGCAGTATTTACATGAACACAAAATTGTTTATAGGTGAGTAAAGTTTTGATACTTTCTAATGGCTTACTTTTGGTGTGAATTTGAATTAAAAATAATTAAGAAAGATATTTTGTGTCTAACCAGCTTTTTATAATTTTCTCGTTCAAATAAGTGACCTCTAAAAATATTAAGCTCCAGTTCTTTAAAAGAAATAGTTAACACAGTAATTATATGATGAAACTCTTTGTTCTTCTTCTTCTGCCCGTTACCTAACTAAAATAGTCAAATTATGAGTTGGCCTATGATAACAGAATTCACCAACAATATTCATTCTGGTGAATATTTTATGTTCAGCTGATCCACTGCAGAAAACTTTGATAGACCAGTACTACTCAAAATTTGTCCATGATAAAATCAGTAGCTTGTGCCAGAGTATAAAACATCCCCCTGCTCCCTTAAGTGTTGCTCTCAACTAAACACTACCTGGTAACATAGCTGATGTATGTACTAGTATAAGCTCCTTATCAAGTTGCAGACCAGTAACAAATAGTTAATAGCCCAGCAGCCAAGCAACGGACTACGCTTTGAATAGCATTGCTCTAGACTAGACAAATTCAGGAAGGCCAGTAAGAACTAGGAGACTAAAAACATCAGTTTATTCAAACTTCTAACAGTATTTCCAAGGTAAGGGTTTTCTCATGGTCTGATTTTACTCAAAGGATAAAATATTTTTAACTTAATTTTTAATCAATTAGTATGGATAGATAGCTTTCTCCTTATTTTACATTATTCTCTTAGAAGGTTAAACCTGCACTCTTAATACTTTATTTATACTGTGAGCTTGACAGTTTTTTCTTATGAGTGGTGTGTAGGCAAACTTTAAACTTAGTCCAAGTCAGATTTATCACAAATAACAAATTAATAGAACCAGAGTTAAAAATACTTGAATTCCTTCCATGCTTTAAAATATATATTTGAGTAGATAAAACATTCCTTTTTTAAAATATATTCTTTTCTATATAATAGGGCAAAAATTATTTAGAAACTATATTATGTAGAGTAATAAAGCTGCCAAAAGAAAGAAGAGTGAACATTTGTAATAGAATATTTAAATCTCAAATCATAACTTGAAAAACTCATTTTTAGTAAAGAAAAAGTACAGCTGCTATTGAAATGAAATGATTTTTATCCTACATTATCTACTGATTTTATTGATTTTTTTTCATTTTGCATTTTTTTTATCCTGAACAGAGATTTGAAATTGGATAACTTATTGCTAGATACAGAGGGCTTTGTGAAAATTGCTGATTTTGGTCTTTGCAAAGAAGGTAATTGGATATTTTAAAGTTCCTTTTCTAATGGATTACTATTCCTTTGTACTTGGTAGTTTCAAGTTTGTCTATAGAGAGCAAAATGCATTTCTGACTTTAATCTTTATTAAGATGTTATAGACTGTTTACGTAACCTGATTATCACATTATTAAAAATTCTGTGGATATGAATAAGGTTAGGTTTTCAGAAATCATAATATAAAACCTAAGATCTTCTTTGTATGATTAATAATTCTGTCACTACTCTGAGAAAACATTGGTTAAGCACCAATTTTTTTACTTTGCTGGGAGTGTACAGAGTACATTACGTAGGCCTAATAACTTCTCTTCAGCTTCTTAAAACTTACAACATTTTTAAATAGGAATAAAATATGCGTATATCTCAGAATCCTTTCTATATGTTCAAAAATAAATAAATAAAAGGGAATGTGAATCCGAGGTGGCAAAAGTGTAAAGACTGAAGGCGTAGGCACCAGACAGCCCTAGGTTTGAATCCTGGCTTTGTCACTTATTTGCTATGTTTTTGAATGAGTTACTTCGAACCTCAATAAGTCTGTAATTCCTCTTGTTTAAGAGTATTTTGAGAATTGGAGATATGTGGCCTAGTGTCTAACATACAGTAAATAGGTATTCTCATCTTGACATCTAATACATTGCATTGTAATGAACATTGTCTATGTCCCCCTTCTACACTGAGTAGCTTCTTGTTTCTTATTCAGCTTTGTTTCCATAGCACATGTATAATATAGTGCTTGGCACATCGTAAGTATTCTGTGAATGTCTGATTAATATAAGTAGTTGGACGAGTGAATGAGTGAACTTTGTAAATATATCTCCATCAATTACCCACCAACCTCTTAATCTGAATCCGATAATATTTTTTTCTCTTATTGGACTTCCCTGTATTGAACACGGTTGATTTAAACGCTTTTGTCCTTAGCCCATTGCTCTTCACTGCTAGTTTTTAACTACAAGCAATATGCTAATGATTCCCAGATCTATTATTCCTTTCCTAACATAAATATTCAACTATCTACTTGACAGCTTTGAATAGTCAATAGATACCTCCAATGCTATACAAACAAAAATAGTTTCTTTTCTTCAAATAGCTAGTTTGTAGTTGATGGTGCCACAGTCTTCTCAATGTCCCAACTTGAAAATGTGTTACTATCCTGGACTCTGTTGTCTTCACTTTTCCACATCAAGTTAATGACCAAATTGTGCTGACATCTACCTTCTTAATATTTCTTAAATTGTTCGTTTCCCCTCCACTACTGCCAGCTATCATCTTGTTTTGACAAAACTAATAGCCTCTTCACCTTTCCTCTCTCTAGATTTTTTTCTCCTTCAAATCCACCTGCCATGTAGTTGCCAAAATGCTAAAAGGGTCCATGTAAATACAAATCTGACCATGGCACACCCCTGCTGAAAACCCTTCAATGGCTAAGACATGGTACACAGTGCCCTTCCTGGTCTGCCTGTCTTGCCTCTCCAGCCAGCTATCTTGCTGCTCTCTGCCTAGTGCCTTCTGCTTCAGCAACAACGAACTGTTGACAGTCTGTGTCCCTCCACCAGTATCATCCATCCCAACTCTATTTGCTAATTAATGTTTGCTCATCCTTCAAACTCAACTCAGGTGTTGCCTCCCCAGAAAAGTTACCTGAGGTTCCTCTCCTCTTATCCCACCTCCCAAGTCAACTGTAGGAGCCCTTCTTCAGTGTTTCCATAATATCTTGCTTTTACTATGTCATTATAAAATTATCAATATATGGGGTGGCTCATTTGATTAAGCATCCCCAACTCTTGACTTAGGCTCAGGTCGTGATCTCAGGGTTGTGAGATTGAGCCTCACATTGGGCTCTGCATTAAGCATGGAGCCTGCTTAAGATTCTTTCTCCCTCTCCCTCTGCCCCTCCCCCGCACTCTTACCCTCTCTCTCTCTCAAAAAAAAAAAAAAAAGTATCAATATATATCTGCTTTCTTCCAGTTTTCTGTAAGCTCCTTAAAGACAAGAACTATATCTTTCATTTTTATGTTTGTACCATTTGGCGTGGATGCCTAGAACTTAACAGGTACACAGAAAATATATATTGAATAACCAGACTTATGAAACATGTTTTTCTTCATTATCATAAAAATATGTAATACATTATAATAATAATAGCTAACAATTTTTGAACATTTACAATATGCCAAGCACTTTACCAAATGCTTCATAGGCATTATCTCCTTTAATTTGTAACAGTCTTGTGAAGGTAACAGTCTTATGAAGGTAGGTAGTAGTATTAATCCATAGATGAGGAAACTAGCCTTTGAGGTTAGACAACTTTTCTAAGCTTCTCACAGCTAACACGTGGCAAAGCAGGAGTTTAAACCCAGATTTTTATGACTCCAGAGCCTGATGTTAACTCCTTCCTTGGAGTTTTACCAATTGAAGTCCTAGCTAATTGGGGGTACTTTCACCTTTCTTCAAAAATATCAGGGCAAGAAAATTTATCAGAATGAATTAGATATGATAACTAAATTACTGTAATTGACATATATATTACATTAAAATGTCACAGATTTTATACTACTACTACTATAAACAAAAGAAAGCAAAAAATTAGAGTAGTTTTATCCTAAAAGTATGGCATCTGTAATATACTCTAGTTGTGATCAAAGCATAAAAGATCAAGATCTTTCTTAACTAAGGTTTTCTTAATCTTGGCCAAGTCGTTTAAAAGGCTTTTGTAGGGGCGCATGGGTGGCTCAGTCATTAAGCATCTGCCGTCGGCTCAGGTCATGGTCCCAGGGTCCTGGGATCAAGCCCCGCATCAGGCTCCCTGCTTGGCGGGAAGCCTGCTTTTCCCTCTCCCACTCCCCCTGCTTGTGTTCCCTCTCTCGCTGTCTCTCTCTCTCTCTCTCTCTCTCTGTCGAATAAATAAATAAAATCTTTAAATAAATAAATAAAAATAAAAGGCTTTTGTAGAACTTATATAGATACTGTATCAGCTTTCTTTAAAATAATATTTTATTGAAGAAAAAGAAACTGGTGTGACAATGTTTACGAAATTTTGCAAAAACAAAATTTCTCCACCTTTATGTGCTAATGTATTTAATTATGCTCTTCATGTCTTGGTCCATAGACTCACAAATTCGTTTGAGATTTTTGGCCATTATACCGTTTAAAATTTAGAATTGAGAACTTTTCTTTCAAATTCTTTCTTAATACGCTTTGTAAGGAGCTTTTTAACACTTTAGAATATATTGAGACATTATCTTCAATATGTACAATGTATATTTGAAATATATTACTGAATTATGAAAAATTAAATTATGAGGAACATAAATTTGAGAACTAGTTAACTAAAAGATTAATACCGTATCTCTATGACACATTTAGTTAACTTTTTTTTATTTTACTGTTTGTTTATTTCGATTCCAGTATAGTTAATATATGATGTTACATTCGTTTCAGATGTACAATGTAGTAGAATCAACCATTCTGTACATTACTCAGTGTTCATCATGATAAGTGGACTCTTTAATCTCCTATTTCACCCATCCCCCCAACCCACCTCCCCTCTGGTAACCATCAGTTTGTTCTCTATAGTTAAGAGTCTGTTTCTTGATTTGTCTGTCTGTTTTTTTCCTTTGTTTCTTAAATTCCACATGAGTGAAATCATATGGTATTTGTCTTTCTTTGACTTATTTCACTTAGCATTATACTCTCTAGCTCCATCCGTGTTGTTCCAAATGGCAAGATTTCATTCCTTTCTATAGCTGAATAATATTCCTGTGTGTGTGTGTGTGTACACATATATATGTGTATCTATATATATATATACACACCATATTTTCTTTGGCAAGATTTCATTCCTTTTTATGGCTAAATAATATTGCATTATATATATATATACCACATCTTCTTTATCCACTCATCTATCAGTGGGCACTTGGGCTACTTCCATATTTTGGCTATTGTAAATAAACATAGGGGTGCATATATCCTTTCAAATGGTGTAAGTGTTAAGTGCTAAGTGTTTTTGTATTCTTTGGGTAAATACCCAGTAGCTGGTAAATTTTTGAGGAACCTCCATTATGGAGGAACCTCCATACTGTTTTCCACAGAGGCTGCACCAGTTTGCATTCCCACCAGCAGTACACAGGGGCTCCTTTTTCTCCACATCCTCACCAACACTCGTTTCTTGTGTTTTTGGTTTTCACCATTCAGACGGGTGTGAGGTGATATCTCATTGTGGTTTCGATTTGCATTTTCCTGATGATGAGTGATGTTGAACATCTTTTCATGTGTCTGTTGGTCACCTGTATGTCTTCTTTGGAGAGCTGTCTATTCATGTCTTCTGCCCATTTTTTAAGTGGATTATTTGGTTTTTGGGGTGTTGAGTTGTATCAGTTCTTTATATATTTTGCATGCTAACCCTTTATCAGATATGTCATTTGCAGATTATCTTCTCCCATTCAGTAGGTTGTCTTTTTGTTTGGTTGATTGTTTCTTCACTGTGTAGAAGTTTTTATTTTAATGTAGTCTCAATAGTTTACTTTTGCTTTTATTTCCCTTGTCTCAGGAGACCTATTTAGAAAGATGTTGCTATGGCCAGTGTCAGAGAAGTTACTGCCTGTGCTCTTTTCTGGGATTTTTATGGTTTCAGGTGTCATATTTAGGTCTTTAATCCATTTTGAGTTTATTTTTTGTATGGTATAAGAAAGTAGTCCAGTTTCATTCTTTTGCATGTAGCTGTCTAGTTTTCCCAGCGCTATTTGTTGAAGAGACTTTCTTTTTCCCATTGCATATTCTTGCCTCTTTTGTTGAAGATTAATTGACCATATAATTGTGGGTTTATTTCTGGGACTTTCTGTCCTGTTCCATAGATCTATGTGTCTGTTTTTGTGCCAGTACCATAATGTTTTGATTACTATAGCTTTGTAGTATTACTTAAAATCTAGAATTGTGATATCTCCAGTTTTGTTTTTCTTTTTCAAGATTGTTTTGGTGGCTAACTCTGGATTATCCAAGGGTTTGCTTTTTGGTATTTTCTATACTATACTTAATGTTATTTTTGTAATGAACCAAATAAAATTTTTGAAAGATGATAGAAATTGAAGCTCAGAATCAGTTTTTTGTTGTAACTTCTTAGCATCACTTGTAAAGTAATGACAAGAAAGAGAAAAGTAAATAAAATGAAGTATAAAAATTTTATTTATTTTTACGCATTAATTAAATAGTAGAGTTACTATTGCACAGTTTTCTCTATACCAGTCCTTAACATTTTCTTTAGAAGTCTGGTATATCTTGAGTTTGGTCACCATATACAAATGTGGAATTTTAATTTTGCTTCCTAAGGATATCGTCTAATGTTTTATCTATCATCTAGATTTTTTCTTTGCTGACAAACACTTAAATTTTACCTTTTCAGGAATGGGATATGGAGATAGAACAAGCACATTTTGTGGCACTCCTGAATTTCTTGCCCCAGAAGTATTAACAGAAACATCCTATACAAGGGCTGTAGATTGGTGGGGACTTGGAGTTCTTATATATGAAATGCTTGTTGGTGAGGTAAGCACTATAAAATAGATGAAAGAGAAATGAGGAAAGATGATTGAAAGAACAAAAGATGTCATTTATAAATGACTTAATATGTCTCCTGCATAAGTGGAACTTAAGTTTTATACATATTTATAATATACTAATAATTGCCTATGATTCTACCTGTCTTGTACCTCTATACCTGTAACAAAAAGTCAGCTATACATTAGTCAAAATAAATATTACCTTCAGAAAGGGTATCGTAGAATTAAAAGATTAGCATTTTTCCCCTCCTCTTTTCTTCAGATTAACTTAAAATAAATTTCTGGGGGGCACCTGGGTGGCTCAGTCAGTTAAGTGTTTGACTCTTGGTTTCAGCTTAGGTCATGATCTCAGTGTCATTAGATCAAGTTCCGCATCCGGCTCCACGCTCAGTGTGGAGTCGGCTTAAGATTCTCCCCCTCCCCACCCCCCCTCCCCAACTTGTGTGTGCATGCACTCGCTTGCTCTCTCTAGCTGAAAAAAATTAAAAATTTATTTCTGGGGATAGCTTCATTTTACACAGGAATTGTTACACTTAGGAAACAGTGAGTTATATCTAATAAATAAAGCAACAATAATTGGTTAATCTGTTTTGTTATAAATTGTTGGAAATGATAAATTAGAGTGGAATTGAGAAAGGGTAAATATTTAGACAAGTAATTGAAAACCGCTTCGAGGGGCTTGGTGATCTTAGGATGCAAAAAAGAAAAAAAGAGCTTGGTTCATTACTTTGCAGTTTTCGCAGCACCAACAATCTTCTTGTACATTCTAGGTGTGAATAAATTAGTAGCTGAATAAATGATTGACCAAATTATTGAATGTCAGAAATTTCTAAAGTTTTACTCTGTATTGTCATTTAATGGCACTTGTTCCAAACAAAGGATTTTAGTCTTTCCAAAAGACAGCCCCTTTGGTATGTCAAACTGGAGTGGATACTTAGAAAAGGAGGAAAAGAAATCGCTAATTAAAATGTTTACCATGTGCTAGGCACTGTATTATTGGCTTTATAGATACTAGCTCATTTAGTTTTTCAGCAACCTTTAATGAGCTCAATCCTAGTCTTATGCCCATTTTAAGGTATATAAATGGAGACACAAAGAAGTTAACATGCTTAAAGTCACAGAGCTCTCATGTGGTGGAGCTGGGATTTTTAACTCTGGCTCTCTGGCTTCACAACCTCTCTAAACCATTATGTTTTGCTACCTCAGGGTATGGAATCCACCCAAACTTATTTCTATTCTTAAGACCAGTGATCCAGATCTGAAAATTTTGACCTCTATCTCGAAAAGCTGTTATACAGCGTTTTAGGATGGAAAGATATATTTTATCCCTAATCCACAGTGGTCTTTGCTTTCTAAGAATGCCAGAAGTACTCATAATAGTTGTTTCCATAAGCTCTGGCATACTTGAACTCCCCCCCACTTTTTTTTTTATTTTTAAGTAAGATTTTTGTTGCTTTGATTTTTTTAAATGTTGCATTCATTTATGTATGAGATGTAATTAAGTTACCAAAAATTATATGCTTGCTTAAAATTTATTCCCCATATTAGAGCTGACAGGCAAAAGTATGAATTTATTACAAAATACTACAGAATTAAGAGCCAGTCGATTCTACCTCCCCTTATCCTAAAGTGACTGGAAAACTTGGCGGTGAACAAATGAGGAAGCTCTTGTTCTGTACTTTTTAAAAGAGCTTCTAATTGATTAACCTCCTAATTAGTAGGATATAAAAGACAAGGGATCCAGCTCATCCTTCACAATTTTTTATTGCACCTTTGTAAGAGGATAGTTGGGAAAAGAACTAAACTTAAAACTCATTGATACACTTTATAATTTTATAGCATTGGTAAAATTTTAGCAGTAACTTTTAACTGTGATAAAATGAGGTTTGGCTAAAGTTTATGTTTAATTTCTCTATTATTACAAATAATTGAAAACTCACGGTATATCATGCATTTTCAAATTTGTTTTTGAGATTTGTATTTGTGTTTGTATGGGTTTTGAGGACTGGAAAGACTCCAGGAATAAACTAACTAGGTACTAGGTCTCCTTTCCTAGTGCCAAATGATAATGAAAGTATCAGAGAAGTTTAAAGTAAACTTAGATACTGGAGCTGGACTCTTGACATCTGAAAAGACCATTGAATTCTTTTTATATCTACTTTAGACACATTTGTTAGCATTCTATTTTTAGTTCTGTTAGCAGAAACAAGGAACTTTAACATCTTAATGAATATGTGGGTATATCTTCACTATTCAGGGAGTTGTAGAGTGACATGTTTTAAATTCAAAATTGACTCATCAAATAGACAAAAGTGCTTTGGATTACCACTTGAAACTCTGATTGAGAATCCTTGTGAAATAGAATTTTCCTCTCATTTGCTGCTGTCTCAATCCCAGAAAGAAATTATATTATCCCACATAGTATATATTTCATTTGTCTATTTGATTTATCTATTTTGAGTGCGTAAATAAACTAAGGTTTTCTTTTCTTTTTTTTTTTTTTTTTAAGATTTTATTTATTTATTTGACAGAGAGAGATAGGGAGAGCAAGAACACAAGCAGGCGGAGTGGGAGAGGGAGAAGCAGGCTTCCCGCCAAGCAGGGAGCCTGATGTGGAACTTGATCCCGGAACTCTGGGATCTTGACCTGAGCTGAAGGCAGACGCTTAATGACTGAGCCACCCAGGCGCCCCTAAACTAAGGTTTTGATAACTGAAAAGTTTGAAATTTCCTTAGATATGAGCAATAAGATCGGCAGCTCAGCTTTAGGAAGTTGGGTTCTAAGTTCATTTTCATATATTCCTCAGGTCAAAGATCCTTCTTTTTCCATTAGTACTGCTTTCTCACTGGCGGTTATTCATTAATAATTTTACAGGAAGCAAGTAGTCAAACCTAAGTCATCTCAGATTGTGAGGTAATAAGTCTTTTTTCATAGCCACATTTCAACATGGTTGAGTTTATCCTTTTGTGCATCAAATTGTTATACTGAATGTAATTTAACTACTTTTTTTATTAGTATCATTATGAACAACAATTTTAGTACTCTGCTTCCTGAAATGCCCTAAGACTGGTTGTATATAGAGCTTAAATTAAAAATGCCTAGAAATGTGTGCTTTTGAGTTTAATTTTGTTGGCAGCTGCTTCTTAGTGTAGTCATTATACCTGTGGATCTCTCATTGTATTTTGCTGATTAATTTTCTTTTGACTGAAATTCAAAGCACATCTATATCAGATGTATTCCCACAAACTCTGTGCTGCTCTGGCTACACTTATTACCATATTTACCCATTTCCTTCTGTCTTCCCACAAGATTGAGCTTCTTGAGGAACATGTCGATTATCTAAATATTTTTCAGTATCTAGGAGGCACTCAAAATACTGTCAGGCCAGATAAATGAATAATGAATAAAATGAATGGAATTAAATTAAAAATGATGTTATATAATATAACCAAATTTGTTGTTAAGGTCTGGGAAATAAAGTTGAAGAAGATTTCAATGAGAGTATATGGTGTATCATCTGGGTAATAGTTTTATTGTGTATCTTTTGTGGCTTCTTGTAGTCCTTGTTTTTTTGGTCTTTTGGTAGTTTGGTTTGTTTGTTTTCCTCACTACCTGGTTCTTGGTTGTACTTTGGATAGGTGATAAGATTTTACAGTACTGAAATTCATTTTGACTTACTCAAAGATATTTCTTCTAGTCTCCCTTTCCTGGTGATGATGAAGAGGAGGTTTTTGACAGTATTGTAAATGATGAAGTAAGGTATCCAAGGTTCTTATCTACAGAAGCCATATCAATAATGAGAAGGGTAAGAATGAATGATTTATAAACTACTTAAATTTCTTACATTGAAGGACATTTCTCAGGCTTTTAGAAGTTTTCACTTCATAGATGTTGCATGGTTTAGACAAACACATACCAAAAGAACATCTAAATCTTTGCAGGTTATGAGAACCTTTATCAATGAAGTCACTGGTTTTATTTTAACTTTTATATTTTATGTTGTGTTAGCTATTAAGACGAAATCCTGAGCGGCGCCTTGGAGCTGGTGAGAAAGATGCAGAGGATGTAAAAAAGCACCCATTTTTCCGGGTAAGTGTGAAAGTTTAAAATTTTTTGTGAAACTAGCAATTAGGTGTGGGAAACTAAACTGGTCATTTTATATTTTGTAATCCAGCTAATTGATTGGAGTGCTCTCATGGACAAAAAAGTCAAGCCGCCATTTGTACCTACCATTAGAGGACGAGAAGATGTTAGCAATTTTGATGATGAATTTACCTCAGAAGCACCTATTCTGACTCCACCTCGAGAACCAAGGATACTTTCAGAAGAGGAGCAAGAAATGTTCAGAGATTTTGACTACATAGCTGATTGGTGTTAAGTTCCTAGACACTGTGAAACCAAGCAAACTGACTCACAAGAAGACCTCTTAACAATAGCAACCCTTCATTTGCTCTCTGTGCCACCAGTAGCTTCTGAGTTTTTTGTTTAAACACATGAAGATTTCTTTAAAAGTACTATTCTAAAACCTTCTTGAAAGTGGCTTCTTAATGTATTTTCAACGTAAATCTGAGCACTGGAAACAGTTTCATGGAGTTTAAGTGGAATGAACATCGGCCATGAAAACCTATCACAAATGAATACTTTTGGATCAATAGTCTATTTTTGAAAAAAAAAGGAAAAAAAAAAAAAAACACTCTTCCACAGTCCCTAGCTATGCCTTAAGTGGAAGGAAGATTAATCATTTCACTTAATTTTTAGCTATATTTTACAAAAAGAACAAAAGGACTTGGGATGCTATTACTATTTACACTTAGTAGTTCTGTTTGAATAAGGCAAATGCTCTTATTTTTTTTTACTGAAATTACTGTAATATCAAAAAAATGTAGTTTGTGCACATTTTTTGGCTTTAAAAAAAAAAACAAAACGAATTGATGTCTTGTTTTATAAATTTTCTATATTAGGAGAAAATTTTTATCGCCTTATCTTTACCAACCATGTAACAAGCCTCATAGCTTTCCAACAGAGCTACTTGCCAAACAACTTTTTGTTTATTAAACCATGCTGAAACAAACAAGAACAACTAAACATCAGCATTTACTTAAAATTTTAAGAATGAGGACTTCTGATTAGCCTGAACCAAGATGCTGTATTACCTGTATGCATTCCCAAAGTCTAGACACTTGATACATTCAATCAGACCTTCTTCCAAAATCAGTGAACTAATTACTCCTTTTTTGATATTCATTGTACATTAATCAACCCAGTTTATCTTGTTCTTGTGTCTACTGTAGAAGGGAACTATATCTGTTAAAACATAGGGATTATCATTGTATACATGCTGTGAACATGTATATGTGCAAGTTGTAATGTATTCTGTGTTGTAGGTTTATTATTTAATTTCACCACTTCATCACTTTTGTACAGTGGCCAAGCAGACACCTCAAACTCCAGCATTTACGTTAAGTGCATTTGTACATTTTAGGCCACTGGATCCAGATTTTATATTGGCAGTTACTGAGGGCAGAAGCAATATATTGTAACAGAATGTATAAATATTTTTGATAAAACAGTCTATATTTTATAAAAACTATTATAACACTAAAGCTGTACCTCAAAAGTCTCAAAAGTAATTTGATCAAATACTTTTTACAACTTTTCAGAGGATCCATTTGTGGCTTTTTTAATGCTCTTATAGGAAAGTCTTTTGGCAAGCCGTGACTCTTCCACTTGCCTGGAGTTTTTTGGGTTTTTTGTTGTTGTTGTTAGTTTTTGCATTCTTTTCCTCCTAGTCTATTACTTAACTGTTTTTCCTTAATTCAATAATAACATCCTTGATTCTGTGCTGAGCATGTTAGGGTCATCCTATCTCAGGAATAGCAAGTTGTTAACTAACCATACTGAATTAACCATTTAATCACAATGATCTCATGTCTTAAAAATTGTTCAAATTTAAATTCTATGAGAAACATAAAAGCACATTGATTTATAGAAAGTTTATAAATATTTCAGCCTTGCTAGGGTGTGTTGGCATGTTTTTGTGTACTCTGAGGACAATTAAAATTGTTCAGAGATAATTCATACTTCCTTCCAAATTAATTATAACCCAGGATTCTTTGGGGAAAAAATCTTATAGAAACAGGGAGCAATATGTTTTAAAGTTATTTTAAAATGCCAGTTAACCTCCTTGTTAAAGGACAGTAGAGGATCTTAGCTTAATTGTCTGGCTTTAATTTACACAGTGTTAACACAACATGAAAAAAACACTAAATACTTCTGAGGTACAGTCTGCTCACCATTTCTGGTTCTCAAATATGCATAGAAAGCAATGTCTAAAATAGGCTTTTAGCATTAAAAACTGACATAGCATTTTGTAACTACACAGTGTACAGAAATTTTTTTTTAATTGAAGTCAATCACTAAAAAAAATTAGAGGGCAGGGTATATCACACAATTAAGCTGAAGAAAGCACTAATATTTTCTGTAGTTTTAAATATATATATATATATATATATATATTTAGATTTTAAAATTTTAAACTATAGAGTGTAAATATATTTTGCTATTACTGTATGTGTAAGTGACTGCTCAAGCACTTTGTAAGGAAATTATTAGTATATTTTAGAATGGTACACTATGCATTCAAATGAAATGTGCCTTTATGTCATTCTAAGAAAAAAGTGTTTTGCAGTCATAAGTTACCACAAATGCACAAATTAAAGTTGAAATAGATTATAATTTGTAACTTTGGTTTTAAGTATTATTTCCCTTTGGAAGCTTCCTGTTGGTCAAAATATGTATTAGCTCTGCTATATTCAAGATCTCAAAGACTAACTTGGCTTAGCTTTCTTGCAAGTGCTTTTTGTTCTGGTAGGGCAAAATCTGATTCAGAGCAAATTGTCCACTTCACTGGTAGTAATGGGAAAAGTTTGCATTCTACCTCGGTAATATCAATGGCATCTTTTATTCAGTGGATATTATAGGATGCCTTCTGTGTGCTATATACTGAGAATATAAAGATGAAAAAAAATCAAAGTCTTAATAAATGAAAAACAGTGTGCATTAAAATGCAAGCACCAGTAATATACGTAGCATTCTCTTGTTTGAGGTTAACTTTATTTTAGGACCTCACCTTTCAGAAAACAGGTAAATGAAAACAGAATGCTAGTCATTTTATAGTCATCTTATTCAAATATTGCAAATGGAATATTTTGGGAATATAAAATGATCCATGCTATCCCTATAACACAAACTGAGGTCACAGTGGAAATTGTCATTATATGTTGAGTAGGCGAAAGCTGCATTATAGATTCAAATCTCAACAGAATTTTTACAGATATTGTTGATCATCCCAAAGCAACTGAGGGTGAGTATGAGAAACCCAAAGGAACAAATACCAATTCATAGATCATAATCTTAATTAGAAATCTTATTTACCTTCCAGCTATCTTTTGAAATCTAAGGTATTTCTGAGATACTAGCCTTATATGTATATAAATATATGTATTTATAAACATACATATATAAATATATACATGTATAAATAGAGGTAAGTTTTTAAATAACTTGTGTCAGAAATCTTGCATTATTTCCACTTCTAATATCATGAGTAAGCTCCTAAGACCTCCAATAAGACACATAATTTGAGGCACTGCTGGTCTCATTAAAGGCAAGAGTGGTGTCTGGCAATCCCTCACCCCAAAACAGACACACTTGAGCATGAATCTGGATAAGCTGGGGCTTTAGCACCTAAGAAATAAGGAGTGTTCAGTCACAAAAATGAGCACTCAGAAGTTGGGATTGGAAGCTGAGTCCACAGAGTAGGCCAGAGAAGTAGGAAGTTGGAGAAGAGGGTAAGAGCCAGAATGGCAAGGAACTAGCTTTGGGAATGAAGGCATTCAGAAGAATTGAGTTTGCCAAGGATGGATTTACTATAGCAACACCATTATGAGAATAACAAACCTTGCAATAGCAGTAGAACTTAACGTTTTGTGTTAAAATCCTTGAGAGGAGCTCAAGTTTTAGTTTGCAAGTCACTGTTTTTCTACCAGTAAAATCAGATGCTTTTTGAAGAAAGCTTCTCCAGAATGGGAACATAGGACTTCCACAAATTAAGATCAAGTAATACACTGTTAGAGATCACCAAACACATGAGAGACAGAAACTAACTTGAATGAGCACTAACAAAGTAGCAAATTTAGACATCCCCTTCAAAAAATTGCAAATATTTGAATTCTCAGATACAAAATATAAAATAGCTATGTATAAAATGTTTATATACCTAAAACTACCAGGATAAACAAGTAAGTGAAATTTTAAATTAACATTTTTAAAATCCAATAATGAAAAATATAATTGATCAAATTTGAAACAGTGTTGGTTAACAGCAGATGAGACAGCTGAAGCGAGAACTGAACAATATATCTGAAAAATTAATCCCAAATAGATAAAAAGATGAGATGGAAAATATGGAAAGAAGGTTAAGAGATAAGGAAAATGGAGTTGAGACCCAAGAGGACAGAATGGAAGACAGACATACGTATTTGCAGAGATAATGGGCTGCAAATTCACCAGAGATTAAAAAATATCCAGGAACCAGAATATTCTCCATAAAGGATAAATATAAATAAGTGTATGCATAGAACCATTGTAATGAAACTGTAGACCACCAAGACAACGTCTTGAAACTACCTAGAGAGAAAGGACTAACTTGTCTATAAAAGAAAGACCTAAAAGCTGACTTCTCAATATTAACAGTGAAAGTAGTGGAATATTCTCTTTAGAGCATTGGAAAACAAAATATCAGCCTGGAGTCGTGTAGAAAGTGAAATTAGTTTAAGAGCAAATGAAAATATTTTTTAAAGGAGGGTTTACTCTTGAGGGTCCTACTGTAAAGGAAGTGCTTCAAGAAGAAGGAAAGTGATCCCAGAATGATGATCTAAGGCCCGAAAAGGCTGTGAGAAAATGGTAAACACTTAGGTAAATCAAAATAAACACAACTCAATAAAACAGATGACTTGTTTGTTTGCTTTAAGTCAACAAATTCCAGACAACAGTAGTAAGACAGTTGAGATAGGGAAGATCAGAGCTGAAGTATTCTGTTGTATTGTTGGGTTGTCAAGGTATTGATTAACTTTAGTTAAATGTACATCATGAAATGTCTGGGATATTCATGAAAAGAATATAGTGCATATAAATTTCAAACCAAGAGATAAAATAGTAGAAATAAACTCAAATAGACCAATAATCACAATAAATGTAAATGGAACAAACTCACTAGTTAAGGTAATCGATTTTAAAAAGAAAACCTAGCTTTGTAACATTGACAAAAAGATATATCTAAAATATAAGTAGAGAAGTTGAAAGTAAAAGTATGAGGAAAAATGCACAAAGTGAAAACATACCAAGTTAAAGCTATGGTAGCTCTACTTAATATCAAAACCAGTTTTAGGCCCATCATGAAAAAATATCACCAAAAGTAGAGTGTTTCTACATAATGATAAAATATTCAACTCACCAAAAAGATATACTAATTCTAAGCATGTATATGTATTTAATAAAATAGTCCCTAAATACAGACTAAAGCAAAAATTGATAGAGCTAGTTAAAAATACTTAAAATATACCCATCCGGTTGGAAGATTTCAACTTGTGTTATTGGACAATAGACTTTTTAAAGAGGAAAGATAATGTTTGAACAAAACAGCTTGATCCAATGGATATTTATAGAATTCTGCATCTGGCAATTAAGAGATTCCACATTCTTTTCAAGAATACATGGAACATTTGTAAAAACTGAGCCATAAAACAAATCATAGAAAATTACAAAGTATAGTAGTACCAATTATGTTTTCTAACTGATTAGAACAAATAGATTTTAATAGATTGGAAAAAAATGTTAAAATACCCTTTAATGGCTCAGAGAAAGAAACAACGGTGGTCATTAAATGCAGCAAAAATGGTTCTTGCAGGGAACTTTGTAAACTAAGTGGTTTTTTAGAAAAAGGAAGGTTAAAAATTTATCAAATTGCTCAGCTTAAGAAGAAAAAGAACAGAATAACTGAAAGTAAACAGAAAAAAACAGTATAATAGAAACAAGCCAAAAGCTTATTCCTTGAAAATTCTAACAAAATACACATAGCTCTGAAAATATGAAAAATGAGAGTAGGTATAAATGCTATTTATAATTAAATGAAAATATACATACAAGCAAAGATTTTTGTAAGTAAAAAATACTATCAATATATGCAAATAAATATGAAAATAATAGAGATAATCTGAAAAATATAAAAATACTAATCTAGGAAGAAGCTAAAGAGTGAATAATCTCATCACTTAAAGAAATAAAAGCAGAAATTAAAAGTCCACAAAGAGTACACTGGATCCAGATTGTTTCACAAGTGAATTCTTCCAAACTTTCAAGGAAGAGGTTATTTCAAGCATATAGAAAGTTCTTGAGATAATGGGGAAAAGTTATAGTTCCTAACTCATTCTGTGAAGTCACTATAAGCTAGAGAACAAAATATACAAGGAGAGTATGTTACTGGCAAATTTCACTCAAGAACACTGGTAAAACAAAATACTATCAAATCAGATTCAGTGATGTATAAAAATGACACTATAAAATGGGCTTATGCTCATAATGCAAGGTTGGCTTGATATTAGAAAATCTGCAATTGTCATATACTATATTAACAGATTAAAGGAGAAAAAGTAATAGATTTAGAAAAAGCTAATAACATTTCTGCTTTTAAAGGGGGTTGGGGGATTCTTAAACTGATAAATGGTATCTATATTAAAACAACAACAACAAAACTAAAATCAATATCATCATCCCATATGAGGAAACATTGAAAGTATCCCCTTTAAAATTGGGGCATAGGACTAAAATGCCTGTCATTACTATTACTTTTCAACATTGAACTATGCTACTCTCAGAAATATAGGGATTAAAAGAAGAAAACAAAATGGTTACTTGGAGATGATATGATTGTCTACCTGGAAAACTCAAAAGACTACAATTTACTGGCAATCATAGTTTACCCAAGATACTTGTTATAAGATGAAAATACAGAAGCCAGTGATATGTATATACCATCATCAAGCAATTGGAATACATGATATTTTTAAGACAATGACTTTTACAACAGCAACAAAACTAAATTACATAGAAATAAATCTAACAAAAGATGTGCAAGACATGTAAAAAATAAATTCTTCACTGGGAGACATTAAAGAAGACAAGTAAATATAGACAAATCCTATCTTGTGATGTCAGTTCTCAAAATGCTCTGCAGGTTCAGTGCAACTCCAATTAGAATCCCAACAAATTTTTGTGGAACTTCATAAACTCATTCTAAAATTTATATAGAAGAGCCTTTACTTTTGGCTCTGATTTCTGAAGAACAAAGAGGATAGGGGATTTGCCCCACCAGATATTAAGAGTTATAAAGGTGTAGCAATTACTGAAGTATTGGTAACATATTACAAATCAAACAGTAGAGTCAAGAACAGACACACACATCTGAAATTTTGATATATAAAAGAAACAATATAAGTGGAGGGAAAAAAATGTTTCCTGAATAGAAGTAGGAAAATTGTCCATCCATGTGGAAAGGGAAAAAGAAATTGAGTTTCTTTGTCATGCCATACGTAAATATTTCAAATGAATTAAAACATAAATGTCAAAAGTAAAACTTTACAACATTAAGAATACAAACAATGTAAATATTTCAAATGAATTAAAACAAATGTCAAAAGTAAAACTTTACAACATTAAGAATATATACAGTGTAAATATTTCAAATGAATTAAAACAAATGTTGAAAGTAAAACTTTACAACATTAAGAATACATACATAGGAAAAGAACACAAAAATGTAAGAAAAATTGGTGAATTTATCATAAAATTAGGAACTTATTTTTACCAAAAGACATCATAAAGTGAAAAGACAAGGCACAAAGTGAAAGATTATTTACATCGCACGTAACAGAGGAAAAAAATGATAGCTAATATATTAAAAATTCCTAAAGCTCAAGAAGGAAGATAATAGAAAAGTTCAAAAGATATGAACAGACATTTCACATGGACAGTAAACATGCCCAATCTAAACAGTAATCAGAAACTACAAATCAAGGCATATAATTTGCACACATTCAATTGGCAAAAATTTTAAACTCTGACAAGCAGTAGAGATGGAGTGGAACAATGAGATTCCATATATATTGCTGTGGGCAGTATAAAGAAATACAGCCACTTGGGAAAAACCCAATTTGGTATTATCCTGTAAAGTTGGGCATTTACATACTTTGGTACCTAGCAATTCCACCTGAGTACTATATCCTAAAGGAATTCTTCATACATATGTACAAGAGTCATGAACAAGAATGTTAATAGCACTGTTTGTAATACCAAAAACTGGAAACAACCCAAATGCTCATTAATGGAAGAGGATGGTTTAATAAAATGTTTTATATTTTATAATATACATGGTATATGTTTAAACCACAAAATATTATAGAGCAATGAAAATTAAGCAGCTATAGAGAACAATATGAAACAAACTTATGAAAGAAGCTAAAAAGAAGAGGAGACTATATGCATAATGATATTTTTAAAAGTTAAACACTAAGCCAAACCAAAGATTATAAAACGTGTTTTTGTTTTTAAGCAAGGGAATGTCAAAAATTAAGATAGTGATTATCTGATGGGGAGGCAGAAGAATATGGTAGTGGTGGAATACAGTGGTAGGTAGCAGTTGTTAGTATTTCAGGTCTTCATCTTGGTCAGTCTTCAATATGTTAAGAACAAGTAATATACCCCCCAACCCCCTTGAGTCTTCACTTTTCTCCTTTTCCAGCTTAAATTACCATATCCATCATAATCACTCACATATATCCTCAGCTCCCTGCTGCTCTCTTGCTTCTTTGTACAAACCTGTTAAACCCCCCACCCAGCCTCTGTTCAATCCATCTCTGCATCCAAACAGCCATGCTAACTTGTCTCACTACCATGAAGTGAACCATTACTAAAGTTCTTTAGTCTGGTGGTTCTCAAACTTCAGCACATATCAGAACCACTTGAAGGACTTGTACATGGGCCTCAGCGCCTAATTTCTGATTCAGTAGGTCTGGAGTTGGGGCTGCGAATTTGCATTTCTAGTAAGTTCCCAGGTACTTCTGATGCTTCTGATCTGGGTATAAAACAAGTCTCAATGAATTTTAAAAAGATTAAATTTTTTTAAAAAAATCACTTTGATATCAATATCTACAATCCAAGCACAGTTTCACAATTATAACACGTTTATGTGGAAATTGTTTTCTTGTAGCAGCTTTTGCTTGTTAAAGTAATAAAAATGACAAGAATGTGCATTTCAGCATGCTGATTATTAAGTCATAAGGAGGCAAAGCTATTCACATAGTAAGGAAAAGTCCAGGAAATAGGCAAAACTTCCCTTATTACCTAGTCACTATATGTGATCTGCTTGAAAAGTACATAAATAGTTACATATTATTCTTGCTAAAGTCAGCAAGGGAGTTAAAGTCATAAAGGGAATAATCAGACTAATGTACTAATGTTTTTAGTAATTGTAAACTCTAAAAACGTTTCTTTTGTGAAGCAGTCAGTGCCAAAAGAAATGTACAGTAACACTTCATTCAGCAGCATTTGAAGTAGTTCACAATATATGGATCTGCTTATAGCTAAAGTTTAGTTTAATCTTATGCAATCAACTTAAAAATTAAACAAAGCAAGAATTGCATTTAATCATAATTTTCCTTGAAAATTACTTAATTTACTCATGAAAGTACAGCCAATTTTGACTGGCTTCTTATCAGAATGTAGGAAGTTTGAAAAGTTCATTTTCTCACAATGTGTAACCAACTATAGGCACACATTTGCTTTTTGTGTCTTCCAACCACAAATTTAATATATTTTTTATTAGCTCATCACATTATGAGATACTGGATCATTTGATGCCATGGCTTGACATTTTTCCTTTTTAAAATTTATTTTTACTGAGATATAATTGACATAACATTGTGTAAGTTTAACATGTACAATGTTTTGATATTTATATATTGCAATATGATTACCACTGTAGCACTAGCAAATACCTCGCACTTAACAAATGCCTTTGAGGGCCATCTGTGTTGTTCCAAATGGCAGGATTTCCTTCTTTCTCGTGGCTAATACTCCACTGTATATATGTAGATATACATACACACTACAACTTCATTCATCCATTGACGGACATTTAAGATTATTTTCGTATCTTGACCATTGTGAGTAATGTTGCAATAAACAAGGGGTGCATATATCTCTTTGATATCCTGTTTTCATTTCCATTGGACATAAACTTAAGTGACAAAAATCCAATAATCTAATTGGCTTTATCAGTTCATGAATCAGGCAGCATTCTCTCAAGTAGAGGGGAGCAACAAAGGGCTACAGAAAAGGAGAGGATTTTAAAGTCAGGACAAGAAAGTCCTAAACAGAAAAAAAAAAGGATTATTTTGGGTAAGGTCCCCTTCCTTTGGGGACAGTCAGATCTTATTCAGTGGATTACCTCATCTTCTTTTGGCAGATGGAGAGGGCCCCTGTGACAGATCAGCTTATTGGTGCTGACCAGAAAATTCCTGACTACGTGATTAAGACTGCATTTCTGAAGCAGGTTGCAACTGCAATTAGGGTTGGTATTAAGCTCCAGTTTGGTGACATGGCCTAGCATTAAGCATCTCCATTTGGGGCCTATGTTTTTCTTTTCAACAGTACCCAGGAATGGAATTGTTAGATCATATGGTATTTCTATTTTTAATTTTTTGAGAAACTTCCACACTCCCATAATGGCTGAGCCAATTTCCATCCCCACCAACAGTGCACAAGGACTCCGTTTTCTCCACATCCTTGCCAACATTTATCTCTTGTCTTGATGATAGCCATTCTAGGTGTGAGTGATATCTCATTGTGGTTTTGATATGCATTTCCCTGATTAGTGATGTTGAGCATCTTTTCACATGTCTGTTGGCCATGTTTATCTTTAGAAAAATGTCTATTTGGTTACTCTGCCCATTTTTAATTGAATATCTAAAACATGGTTTATATATAAATATATCTAATGTATATATTAGATATAAATCTAATACCTACCATATATCTAATATATGGTTTGCAAATATTTCCTCTCATTCTGTAGGTTACCTTTTTATTTCTTTTGCTGCACAGAAACTTTAGTCTGACATAGGCCCACTTGTTGATTTTTGCTTTTGTTGCTTGTGCTTTGGTGTCATATCTAAAAAATAATTGCCCAGAGACCAATGTCAAGGAGCTTCTTCCCTATATTTTCTTCTAGAAGTTTTGCAGTATCAGATCTTATGTTTTTAGTCTTTAATCCATTTTGAGTCAATTTTTGTGAGTGGTGTAGGGTAAGGGTCCAATTTCACTTTTCTGCATGCTGTTGTCTAGTTTTCTTAATACCACTTATTGAAGAGGCTTTCCCTATTGAGTGTTCTCGGCTTCCTTGTCAAATATTAGTTGAACACAAGTGCAGAGAGAGGTTTATTTCTGCACTCTCCATTCTGTTCCATTGGTCTTTGTGGTGTTTGTTTGCTTTTCATGCTAGTACCATACTATTTTAATTACTACAGGTTTGTAGGAGTATACAGTTGACCCTTGAACAACACCGATTTGAACTGTGTGGGTCCACTTAATATGCAGATTTTTTTCAATAAACAGAACAGTACTATAAATGTATTTTATGATTTTCTTAACATTTTCTTTTCTCTATTTTATTGTAAAAATACACTATATAATACATACAACATACAAAATATATGTTAATCAACTATTTATGTTATCAGTAAGGCTTCCAGGCAACAGTAAGTTATTAGTAGTTAAGTTTTGGGGAAGTCAAAAATTATGTGTGGATATGTGACAGCATAGGGGTCAGCACTCCTAACCCTGAATGGTTCAAGGGTCAACTACAGTTTGAGATCAAAGTGTGACACCTCTGGTTTTGTTCTTTCTCCAGATTACTTTGGCTTTTTGGGGTCTTTTGTGGTTCCATACAAATTTTAGGATTATTTCTTTTTCTTTTTCTTTTCTTTTTTTTTTTTTTAACGTAGGCTCGACGCCCAGTGTGGGGCTTGAACTCATGACCCTGAGTCACATGCTCTACCAACTGAGCCAACTAGACGCCCCAAGACTGTTATTTCTATTCCTGTGAAATATGCCATTGGAAATTGATAGGGACTGTTGAATCTATAGATGACTTTAGGTAATAGAGATATTTTAACATCAATAATTCTTTCAATCCATGAACACAGGATATCTTTCCATTTGTATATGTCTTCCTCAATTTCGTTCATCAAAGTCTTATAGTTTTCATTGCAAAGATCTTTCACTTCCTTTTTAAATTTGTTCCTAAATATTTTACTGTTCTTGATGCTATTATGAATGGGATGTTCTTCTTTTTTCAGATCTTTCATTATTAATGTATAAGAAATGCAACTGATTTCTGTATGTTGATTTTATATCCTGCAATGTTACTGAATTCATTGATTAGTTCCAACAGTTTTTTGGTTGAGTCTTTAGCATTTTCTTTATATAAGATCCTATTATCTGCAAATAACAATTTTACTTATTCCTTTCCAATTTGAATGCCTTTTTTTTCTTACCTGGTATTTTTCTCATTTTCTCATTCTCATTTTGATCGCTTGCTGATGTTATTGTAGCCCTATTTCTTTATACATGGGAGACAAATACTGTCTCTGTGTCAAATGAGTCAATCTGTCCTCCAGCATTGGAACACATTGCTGTTTTTTAAGTTGAGCATAGGTTTAAGTGATGGGCTTGTATTTAGGAACTGTGTTGTACATTCCCCTCCCCCCCAAAATGTGTGTGTGCATATGTTTATTGATATATAGATATATCTCAAAACCTTAAGTACTAGAATCACTTAGCACAGTGAGATGTACACACTGTGAAAGGCATGCAAAATTGAGACCAGCCAAGGGACCGTAAACTTGTCTTTTATGCTCACTCTGAAAGATAGACTCATTAACAGATAGAATAATATAGATGATAGATAGATAGATAGATAGATAGATAGATAGATAGATAGATAGATGATAGAATAGACTTAAGCAAAATTGGTTATAAAATTTAAATTCTCTCTCTTGTGTGCGTATGCATGCCAAGTAGGTATAGTTACATTTGTGTAAATTAAATACCTGCTTGGCATTTTTAAGGTAATACTAATTTTGTGTGAGTAATTTGTAAAATATCCCTTCTCCCTTCAAACAGTCAACATTGTGTATTTCCTCATCATGAACATACACAAGCAGAAAACCAGAAGTCCAAAATATCAAGATCACCACCTTGGCACCAGGCTTTCTAGGGCAGTTTAAGTGTTCCTACTTTTTAGATCTTGCCTGTTTTTCCCCTTTCTGCTCAGGTCTACTTCACTCACTCATTCATCATCCTGTATTAATCAGGTCTGTCTGACCTGACGCCATTGTCTGCTTGTGACATGACCAAATTCTTCTCCTTTTAGAAGTATAATAGTAATATTTTATAATTTAAATAGTCTCCCATATATGATCTCATTTAATCCTCAGAACCACCCCTATGAAATTGGTAGAATGAAATAAGCTGCCATAGCTCACACAGCTGCTAAGTGGCAGAGCCAGAACTAGAACCCCTTACTTGCCCAAGTGCTTTCTCTATTACACACAAACCTTTTGTTTAAGTTGATTTTAAATTTAGACCAGTCAATAGTCAACTCTCCCCACCCCCACCCAAAATATGATGAAGATAAAGTTAACCTCCCCCTTCCCCAGGAATATTGTGTGAGTGATATTACATACTTCTTATTGCATCACATTAGGAGATCTGTAATCTCAAATTTTGTACAGTCATTGATCTAAGTTTGATCACTTGGTTAAGGTGTTGATCACCAGATCTTTATTTGTAAAGATTTGTTTTGCCTTTGTAACTAACAGGCAATCTGAGATAATACTTGAGATCATTTAAATATTCTATTTCCTAACAAACTTCCAGTGGTTTTATCCTTTCTTTTTTTTTTTTTTTTTTTAAGATTTTATTAATCTATTTGACAGAGACACAGCGAGAGAAGGAACACAAGCAGGGGAAGTGGGAGAGGGAGAAGCAGGCTTCCCGCCTAGCAGGAGCCCGATGTGGGGCTCGATCCCAGGACCCTGGGATCATGACCTGAGCCGAAGGCAGATGCTTAACAACTGAGCCACCCAGGCGCCCCGGTTTTATCCTTTCAATTAATTAGCCTCATCTGAATAAATTATTACGCTGGAAGTTGCAAAAGAATTTTCCAACTCCAGTTTTCCTTCTACATTCATCAACTGCCTTCCTTTTGTTTTTTGTTTGTTTTGTTTTGTTTTGATGCGCTCTCTTTTTTCCACCTTCCCTCTCTGCCCCCTACTTCTTTTTTTTTTTAGTATTACTGTGATGCATGGATTTTTTTTAAATTCTTTGTATTATAACCCATTACTATTATTTTTTTGGTGGATTCTTAAATTGTCTCAAAATCTGATCCCATTTGTCTTTGAATACCTCCTTGATTTCTTGCACTATAAGATGTTCTAGACACACTGTATGGTCCCTGCAAACCTCACATTAGCCTTTTTTTTTTCTTTTTAGTGGAGAAAGGATATTTAGAAACTAAAATCTGATTGTTGTTGTGAAATCATGACTTCTAGACCTTTACAGTTGGTAGAACTAGGAAATAAACCTTTTTAAAAATCATGAGTTCATGCTGATTTAAATAGAGCATCACAGGATTCTTCCCCAACTTACCCTCATTTCATATTTACATCTCTTTCCTGCCACTAAAGACTCTCATTTTCAAGAGTCGGCATTTGGTGATTCAATTTCATACTTGAAAAGCAGTATTTTTTGCTTGCCTAGAAAAACTTGATTGCCAAAGAGATCACTATATTTTGTTTGAAAATATATGAAAGTTTAAATGCCTTCATGCCAATGGAATAAGGTGAATAGACCCGTGGTCCTAAAAAAAAAATCCAGTCTTCACGTGATTGTCGTCACAGTTTCTAATTTCTGTTTTCTTTTCAGCCGTTTATGCAGAAATCATCACACACACAAATTTATTTGTCCTACTGTACAGATTCACATTTTAGATTCTCAATGGAATCCTGTTTAGTATTTTTTACATTTATAGCATTATGCTGAGTTGTAGTATTTGCCTCCTTGTGCTTTTACATTTCAGTGAAGTACTTTTGAGTCTTGGTTTATTTCTTGTGAAATGTGGACATAATAGAACACAATAAAAATAATGAAAAGATGCAAACTAACCAAAACTAATATGCAAATGACATGAAAATACCTTATTGCCTTATCTAAAGCAAATCTGTTCTAGTGTGCATGAAATATTTAAGAATTAATTGTTAACAAAAGAATTGTGTTTCTGTGGAAATAGGAACTACTTTTACCTTTTATAACTTTGAAATTATATTTTAAAAATCAATCCCGTTAATTTTTCTCTGACCACCAAACTGCTTGTAAACCTAGTTGACTTCTAGGGATTTCCAGCAGTCCAAATACTGTAAAAGAGAGGTGTGGCTTTATTTCTCATCCGCAATCCTGGACTCCTCAAATCCAGGGCTCTTTAAGTTAAAGTAAATAAATTACAGTCTGATTTCTAAGGGACCCTTGTGCCTCCTTGGTACATGCTCTTTCTTTACACGCTGATTCTATTGCCTGACTACTCCCTTGGGTTTGTCACAGTCTAATTAGGATGAGTAGAAAATTAAATCATTCAGTACCGTGAGCACTGGTATATTATGAAGTTACCAGAGATTCACAGTGTGGTCCTCAGTTTTGTAGGTTCAGAGATATTTATCGGCTCACAAAATGATTGGACTCTGAATTAGAATATAGGTTCTGCTACTTTGTGTAACAGAGACAGAAAAGAGCAGTGACTCGAGTAAAGGAGAGGTTAGTATGGCTGCACTTACCACAAGGTAAACCTTGTGACTTAGACTCTTTTTAGTTTATTGCTCTGTCCTTTCTAGGTGCCCTAGTCTGCATGGTCCAAGATGGCTCACAGCATATTTCCATTCCAGTCAGTAGAAGGAGGGAAAAGGAAGGGGAACACACCCTTTTCCCTTACTGGGATGACTCAGAAGTCACTTACATCACTTGCACTCCTGTTCCTTTGGCCTAAAACTAGCTGCAAGAATGACACATGATTTTTAGCTGGTACATAGTATATGCATGTGTTCTATTACTTTCTAAGGAGAGAGGGCATACTAGGTGCAGTATCTGTGCAATCTCTGCATAACCACTGTACATTCTTCTTGTTTTTAGATGCTCATGTACCCCAGGGCTCTGTTCTCAGCCCCTTCCCTTTTTTTGTCAATCATGAAATACAATTCATATGTCACTAACTCAGAAATCATATTTCTAGTCCCAAGTCTTCCAGGAAATTTAGGGACATATGTCCAGTTGCCTATGTGACTTTTCCACGTTTACACATGGATGGCCTGGAGACAGATTAAATTTAAGATGGCTAATACAGAGTGTTGACTCCTCCTTCCCACTTTTGCTCTATTATCACTCTAGTTCAGCTGTTACCATCTTGCCCCTAGGCCCCTTCTTAGCATCTGGCCTCTCACCTTTCACTTTGTCTACCTATAGTCTACTGCCCCATACAGCAGAGTTCTCTTTTAAAAAGCAAACCCTCCACTGATTTCTCACCTCTTTCATTATAAAATGTCAACCCTTTTACCCTGGCTGTAAAGGCATGATGTGATCCAAACTAAGTCTCAATCTTGCCTCATTTAACTCTGGCCCTTTCACTCCCCTCCTGCCAAAACGACTTCCTTTTTAGGCTGTAAACATGCTAAGATCTTTCCTACCTTAAGGCCTTTTCCCTAACTGTTCTCTGTTCCTGAAATGCTATTTCTCCTAATTCTTGCGTAGCTATATTTTGATATTTAGATTTCAGCTTAAATGTCACCTCTTCAGATTGATAATTGAAAATGTATCAAAATTGATACTCTGAAAATGTATCAAAAGAATCAAGCATCCATCTGTCTTTCCTGTACCATTCTATATTTCAGGGTAACCAAATAATTGATATGGGGAGAGTTCTTTTTTTGTATAGAAGAGTCATAGCTAATAAATGAAGAAACAAATTCAGTATTAGGAAATTGTCTTTTTGCAACTCCTATTGAAATATGAATCTTAGCAACAATGTATGAACCTAATTTGGAAAAAAAATTATAATTTTGAGACCAAATGAGGAGCCATGAGACTACATATCACATGATAGTTTAGTTGGGTCTGATAACTGTGGCTATGTGGGGCTTTGGGGGGTTGTTTGTTTAAGCAAACTCTACCCCCAACATGAACCCAGAGATCAAGAATCACATGTTCCACTGACTGAACCAGCCAGGCACCTCAAGGTTATATGGTTTTTTGAAATTTCCTATCAGTAGATACTGAACTCTTTATGGATGAAATGATAAGATTTCTGGAATTTGTTTTAAAATACTTTTGCAAAAAAAAAAAAAAAGGCAAGAGAGTAGATAAAATAAGAATTGCATAATGTTACTAATTGACTAAGCTAGGTGATAGGTAGTGGAGGAATATTACAATATTCTCTCTGTTTAGAATATGTTTGAAAATTTTCATAATAAAAAGTTTTTAAGAACATCTCAAAGAGTCCTTTTCCTATGCCCTATTTAAAAGTAACTATATATTCAGTCACTATCATATTTTAGTTCTTTGTACTTATAATCAATTTTTTTTCTTATTTATTTATGTATTTGTTTCTCCTTCTAGAATGAGAACACAGGCCTTGCCTTGTTCAACACTATACCCCCAGCATGCAAAATACTTCCAGATACTATTGGTTGGTGTATAGTATTTGCTGAATGAATGAGTTAAATGTGGAACTGAAAAAGGAGGTAATTTCAGACAACTAAAATAGAATCATTTTATACAGCATTTAGTTGTCATATACTGCTTGCTATCTTAAATTATGATAATGAAAAAAGCCTGACCTGAGAAAAATCCAAGTAAGTTAAGGGAGGATTGAGGGATATTTATCAGGCATCTCTTATTTTAGTGAAGGTGTTTGAGTTTGTTTGATGTTATCGTAACGTGTATATTTTGGAATTATTTAATGTTGCTTTGGTTATTTAAGGTGAAAAATGTTATATGTTATCCTTATCCCTAAAATAAGAATATTCGATCATGACCTTTTAAAAGTTGTTGTTTGAGGATGATACTCCATCTTGGAGACCTTTGAAATGATGCCTGTGAAGAAAAGAGCAGTTTGAATTACAGTGGGTATGACTGTCTGAAACTGGAAGTTACTTCTAGCTTAGTTAACTACTAACACCTTAGATAAATTAAAAACAGAATATATACGTATTCTGTAATTAGTTTTGTAATTATCCATGCTGAGATGTCCAAGAGTACAGGAAGGGAATTGGGCTGGAAATGTGAGGGTCATTGGATAGTAGCTAAAGTCACAAGAGTAGATGAGATCATCCAAGTTTGTGTAGATAAAAGGGCCAATCCAGGACAAAAGGGATGAGTAGAAGAGGAACACTCCATAGGGACTTAAAAGTAGTAGCCAGAGGTAGGAAGGCAATGAAAAGTATAAAGTGCTATCATGGAAGCCAAGGGAAAGAGTGTCTCAAAGAGGAGAAAATGGACAATAATATCAAATATTAATCAGTTAAGATGAGGTCTAAGACATTTCCACCTGCTTTAGCAATATGGATATTATCAAGACCATGATGAGAGTAGTTCTACTGATGTGTCCAGGGTTGAAATTAGCCGGCAATGTTTCTTGGTGAGGATGGGAGGGAATCTTTTAAGAAGTTTGGCTATGAAGGGCAAGAAGATTAGGACACAGAAGTGATTGCAATGTGTTCACATGTGGATAGGAAGCCAGTGAAGAGTGTTGCCAACATGTTTGTAACTCCCAAAGGATCCACACAGTCTGGGCCTCCAGGGTTCATAATGTCCATCTTCTCTCATCCCAGAGATAGAACTACATCCAATGACCTTAGATGCTAATCATTTTCCAGATTTTGCTAAAGGAAAACATTGATCTTTTTCTGATCAGTCTTGCCCCAAATAGAATTAATCAAATCCTCATTTGTTCACCCCCACCATAACCTGCAAAGACTCTTCATACTTTTTTACATTTCTTTATTTTTTAAGGATTTTATTTATTTATTTATTTATTTATTTATTTATTTATTTAGAGAGTATGCATGAGTTGGGGGAGTGGCAGAGGGCAAGAGAGAATCTCAAGCAGACTTCATGCTGAGCACAGAGCCCAACTCAGGGCTCCGTCTCATGACCCTGAGATCACGACCTGAGCCAAAATCAAGAGTCAGACACTTACCCAACTGAGCCACCCAGGCGCCCCACTGCATTTATTTATTTATATATCTCTTTTCTCCAGACACATTTATTCATCTTAGATGCCAAGTGCACAGCACTGTGGCTGACACGGTAGGTGTTTAATAAACAGTAATATCCTTCATTAAGTAGGAACCTTCATTTTTAAAATGAAGTATTCTGTGTGATCATACTGGATCTTCATAGCAATCCTGTGAAAAAGCACTATAAGTATTCTCATATTTGAAATAAGGAAGCAGAGGCTTGAGAGAGTTAACTTGTGCAAAGCACACATTCAGTTGGGAGAGCCAAGACTCAAACCCTGTCTGCTAGCAAGACCCATGCTCTTACGCTCGCCATTCTTAATGAGTAAGTGAATGAATGGAATGAAGGAATTCAGAAGGAAAAATTTCCCATAAGTGAACCCCCACACCTGGCAAACATTACACATACTCAGAGGATCTGATTGTTCAATAAATATTTTTGTTTGGAAAAAAAAGCAAGGAACAATTATAAAACTACAATTAAGTGTAAACTTCCAGGCTGTCATCTACTAGAGCTCCCTTATTTTTCCTTTCTAGAAAACAAAAAAGATTAACATCTATCCTCTCTCTTTGTTCATCTGTGAACACACTGGTCCAAGAGCTTATTGGTACTAAAAAGATGAATTCTTCATGGGAAAGGAAGATGTCTGCCTTTTGCTTTTAAATGATTGCCTACAGTGACCACACAAACTCATTTGTCCACCTCCTACTCCAGACATAAAGAGCCACCAAGAGCCTGCACTACGTTGCTGGCCTACCTGCCACACAGCCTCTGAAAAGAAAAACTCATGGTCCCCAAGGCCACTGCCTGCTGGTGTCATGTGTAAGCTGTCCCATGTCTGAAATAATCTGGGATTGTTTCTGGGAATGTTAGGACCTGAAATTTCCTCCAGTCATTGATTCATAATTTTATATCACCATTCCATCCCAGGATCCAGACGATTCGAGTCAGAACTTCAGATTTGAAACCACTCTTGGAATCATCTACCTGGGGAGGCATAGAGAGTGAGGAATCAGAGTGTAGGTCCTGGGCAGACTACCGTGCACCTCAGTTTTCTCATCTGTAAGATGCAAGTCGTGATAGTTCCTGCTCAGTGAGCTGCACTGGAGCTTCCATGACAGTAACACTCTTGAACGGCCTTGGCCCCCCTACTTCCTAGGACTTGCAGAAAACAGAACTCCCTCCAGGAAGGATTTAGTTCCAGCTATTAAGTTGCTGAGAGAATCATTGGGAAGACCAGACTGAACCAGGAAGAACAACCACCGCCCCAGGGCTGGGCCAAGGACTTACTGCTCATGCCACAACATGGCGGCAGGTGCTTGAAGAATCTGGCAGCTGCTTTTGCTACACAATATACACGAACAGAATGGATGCCATGTGTTCTCCCCCACTGGACTCCTTTTTGAATTCAAGTATCATGTGGGTGCATCTGATTGGTAAGAACTTATATCTAAAATTTTAGCTTCAAAGAAATCTGGTATTTGGGGATTTTTTTTTCTTTTTTGGAGGGGTGTATTTTTTGCTTCTAGCCTCCTGTTCAAGAAAGCATTCTAGAAGGAGGTTAAATGTTGGACAAGCCAATCCATACTAGTTGACATAAAGTATCAGTGATTACTATTATCTAGTTCAACTCCATCTTAGAAATGAGAAAATTTGGCTCTGGGAGATTTAGTGAGAGGTTCTTCCCTCAGTCTGATGCTTATTCCTCTAACATGCTGGTTCTTCATTAACTTACAAAGCCTTCATTTGGGCTATAAATTTTCTCTTTGGAATGTTATCTGAAATGTTTTCTCAGTGATTAAATTTATACATTTTAATAATTACACTGTATTCTACAAATTGATTTAGACTTACTTAAATCATCCTAAAAGTTGCCTTTATTTCTCCCATCCCCCTGACCCAACTTGTTTTTCTTTCAGAATTCCAAACTGTCTCTTCAGTTTTAAGCTAAAGGCAATCAAAAGAAAAGAATCCATTCCATCTTTATTTCAGATCACTCACATGATACAAGGTGGGTTTTTTCCAAACCAGCTCATTTTTTCTTCTGAAAAAGCCATCTTTATAGTAAGAGTTTGAACTTTCTCTCTTCCTCTCTCTTTTTAGTTAGTTAGTTAGCTAGTTAGTTAGTTTAAGTAATCTCTACACCCAACATGGGGCTCAAACTCACAACCCGGATTTCAAGAGTCGCATGTTCTTCTGACTGAGCCAGCCAGGCACCCCAAACTTTCTCTTTTTAACTAAAGTCTACTTCCTCTGTTCTAGACACTTGCATAGAGTGGGAAAAGAAATCTAAACAGTTTAGTGCTTTACTATTTGATCTATAAATGAATAAAGTTTTAGTCATAAATTTATAATCCCCCCCAAACAAACCAACTCTGTTTATTATATTTAGCGAATTTTCTTTCTTTTTTTTATTGAGGTATCATTGACATATAACTTGTGTTATATTTGTTTCAGGTGTACAATATGATGATTCAGCAATTGTATATATTGCAAAATGATCACCACAGTAAGTCTGATTAACATCTGTCACCATACTTAACTACAAAAACTTTTTTCTTGTGATAAGAACTTTTAAGATATACTTGTCTTAGCAACTTTCAAATATGCAATACAGTAGTATTAACTATAGTCACCATGCTGTACCTTATATCCCCATGACTGACTTATTTTATAACTGGAAGTTTGTACCTTTTGACCACCTTCACCCATTTCACCTACCCACACACCTCCACCTCTGCAACCACCAATCTGTCCTATCTTGGTGTTTTGTTTTGTTTTGTTTTTCAGATTCCACATATAATTGAGATCATACAGCATTTGTCTTTCTCTGACTTAAATTTCACTTAGCACAATGCCCTCAAGGTCCATACCTGTTATCACAAATGGCAAATAATATGGCTGAATAATATTCCATTATGTATGTGTGTATATTCCATTGTATATATTTTTCTTTATCCATTCATCCATTATGGACACTGAAGTTGTTTCCATATATTGGCTATTATAAATAGTGCTGAAATAACCATGGAGTGCAGATATCTTTTTGAGTTCATGTTTTTGTTTTCTTCAGATAAATACCCAGAAGTGGAATTGCTGGATTATATGGTAATCCCATTTTTAATTTTTTGAAGAACCTCCATACTGTTTTCCAGAGTGGCTGCACCAGTTTGTATTCCCACCAATAGTGCATGAAGCCTACCTTTTCTCCACATCTTTGCCAACACTTGTTATTTGTCTTTTCCACAGTTACCATTCTAATAGACGTAAGGTGATATTTCATTGTGGTTTTGATTTGCATCTCCCTGATGATGAATGATGTTGAGCATTTTTTTCACGTATCTGGTGCCCATCTGTTTGTCTTCTTTAGAAAAAATGTCTATTCAGGTCCTCTGCCCATTTTTTAATTGAGTTGTTTGAGTTTGTTATATATTTTAGATATTAATGCCTTATCAGATATATAGTTTGCAAATATTTTCTCCCGTTTAGTAGGTTGCCTTTTTGTTGATGAGTTTCCTTTGCTATTCAGAGCTTTGTAGTTTGGTGTAGTCTCCACTTGTTTATTTTTGCTTTTGTTGCCTTTGCTTTTGGTGTCAAATCCAAAAAAATCATTGCCCAGACCAATGTCAAGGAGCTCACCATCTATGCTTTCTTCTAGGAGCTTTATGGTTTCAGTTCTTACATTCAAGTTTTTATAATCCATGTTGAGTTAATTTTTGTGTATGATGTAAGACAGTGGTCTAGTTTCATTTTTGCCTGTGACTGTCCAGTTCTCCCAACACCATTTACTGAAGAAACTGTCCTTTCCCCATTGTATATTCTTGGCTCCTTTGTCATAAATTGACATATATGCATGCGTTTATTTCGGGGCTCTCTATTCTGTTCCATTGATCTTTGTGTCTGTTTTTATGCCAAAACCATACTGTTTTGATTACTGTAGCTTTGTAATACAGCTTGAAATGGGGGTGTGTGATGCCTTCAACTTTGTTCTTTCTCAAGATTGCTTCAGTTTGAATCTTTTGTGGTTCCAAACAAATTTTAGCATTGTTTGTTCTATTTCTGTGAACAGCCAATTTCAAAGGAATACTTAAAATTCTAAGAACTTTCTTCACAGCTAAGTTTTATGCTATCAAAAGTATAAAAAAAAGAAAATTGCTCTTTTGTCCAAATGGGGAGTATTCAGCCTAATTATATATTGCATGACCAGCATTAGAAGTGAAGGTCTGATGTTTATTCATTCAAAAAATATTTATTGATCCCCTATTACTGGTCACCAGGTATTAGTGCCAACTAGAAGGACAATGTCCCTGCCTCCATAGAGCATACAATCCAGTAGGAGTACATATAAGTCACTTGGCAATGACAGTATAGTGTGATCAAGCCTCCTCTAGGGGGAGGGCGAGATGCTCTGGGAGTACCTCAGAAATCCAGGCTGGGGAGTCAATGAAGACTTCCCAGAGGTCTTGGGACATAGCCTGATACCTGGGTAGTAGTGAGCTAAGGGAAGAGGGGGCCAGGAAGGGTTCTAAGTGAGGGAGATATATTTGAAATTGCCCACAAATGAAAGAACATGGCACTTTTTTTTTTTTAAGATTTTATTTATTTGAGAGAGAGAGAGATCCCAAGCGGGGGGGGGGGGCGGGCAGAGGGAGAAGCAGACTCCTTGCTAAGCAGGGAGCCCAATGAGGGGCTCGATCCCAGGACCCCGGGATCATGACCTGAGCCAAAGGCAGACACTTAACTGACTGAGCCGCCCAGGCTCCCGAACATGGCACTTCTGAGGAGATGAAACTTGACTGTGGCTGGAGTGTATGAATAAACTGCAATGGAGTAGGCAGGTACAGATGAGGAAAGAAAGGATCCTATGCCCAGGACTTGTACACACCATACCGAAAGGATGATTTATCGCAAGAGCAGACCTAAGTTTTGTGGGGCCAGAAGTGTATACAATTCTGGGGCCCTCTTTAAGAAATCCCTGATTTGTATTTATGGCTACAAAAGTTAAGTTCAGAACCTTGAAAGAGGCCTGTGCCCGTGCACCTCAAGTTTCATTAGCTTCCTGATAAACTGTCTCTGCCTCAGAGCCACTGAAGCATCTTCGGCTGGCGGAGGTGTGATTAGATTTGCCGCATAGAGAATGGATCAGAGGGGGCCAGACTGAAGGCAGGAGCGCTGGCTGGGAGCCGCCTCAGCAACTGTGGGAGGTGATAAAGGCCTAACATAGGCTGTGGTCGTTAGGAGAGAGAAAAGTGGATGAACAAGCACCATTCAGGTGGTAGAGACAAAGGACTGGGACCGACTACGTGTGGCCCAGAAGGACTGTATACGCGACATCCCGGGCATATCTCCCCACCAATGTGACTTCCACTTAGCCTCCAAAAGCCTTTTCCAAGTAAAAAAGCCTTTTTTTCCCATTTGTGCCCTGCTCTTTCCACACATGTGGAAGCGTTTCCTTCTCTCTGACGCCCGTGGGCTCCATCCTCATCTTTGTCTTGCATGTCTCATTGTATCTGAGCACAACAGCTTCGTCCACCACTTGAATCTTGTACCTCCAGACAACAGATGGTCTGCTTGGCTCTCTACAAAGACATTTAGAATAATACACCACAGTCAGGAGTGATTGAGATCCAACCTAAGAACCGTAGTTGACATGATCTGCAGCTGGGCTCCAGCCCAACAAGGGTGTCCCTCTGACAAGCCCCCAAGAATCACTGCTTGTTCAAGTTTCGTCCTTCCTCATCTAGGGAACTTCCACGCACATGCTGTCACTTAAGACTGAGAAGCATTTTGAAAATCAGCACATGGAGGTGGCGAGAGGACTGGGACGAGCCATCATTTTGCTACCTGCTAGTAGTGTGACCTTGGACATGTGATTTCACCTCACTAGTGATAGCTGAACATTTCACCCCAATGTTCTCATCTGTTAAATGAAGGAGTTAGAGTCTGTGATTACTGTCTTCTATCTGCATATTAGAGATAGTGGGTATTCAGTAATGGTTTTATTATTTTTTTAATAACATTTTTAAAAGGCATTTTAATGGTCCTCTAATAGCATGGACAATCAACCATGGAGGCCTGGGGCTTCTATGGGAGACCTTAGAAGTGGCTCCTGCATGTGAAGATCACCCTCACATTAATAAATTAGCAGTGAGAGGGGCTGATTGCATAGCAGGTAAGATTTGTTGGCCGCAGCAGTGTGGGAGGGGGTTGAAAGTTCTGGGTCCTTCATTTGGCTTTCTCGTGTCTCATAACCATAGAGCTAGAAGGAACCACAGAGGGAGTAAGAACGTTCCAGAGAAACCTCTGACAGAGCAACCAAGTCTCTGCTTAAGTACCTTCAGTGAAGTATTCAACATGACTGACATGTCTTCATCTGGGAGTTTCATGTAACTCTCCCCTCCTAGACCTGTCTTTTGGAACAATGTAGAACAAACTAGCCTTTCTAATACCTTTAAGAGCATTAGACCCGGTTCTTTTGTGGTTTTGTCACCTATATCAATTTAAAACAAAATATTTCTTGGCAGAATCTTAAATTCAACATACCATCACTTCTACCTTTTATCTTGCTCTTGTTAAGTATCTTGCACACCAGTGATCTTCCTTCTTTCTCAGATGTCTGAAAACATTGATCATTTCCAATAATGGCTGTGCCAGCCACAGGCTGTTGCAGTTCACAGAGAGGGCATGAGGAATGTTCTGATACTGTGCAGGGGGAAAGCAAAGCTCTGTGGTCACCTTTTCCCTCTTCCTCTTTCACTCTGTGTGAGTTTCAGCCTCCTGGGATGGCAGTTGGAAGTCCCCCCGGCTAGAGAGAGGCCAGTGGGCGTGAGGAATGGAGGTTTATGTTTGTGAGGCCTGCTGGGCCTCTGTGGTCTGGAACGGCACATGTGTGGTGACACCTTGCAAAATGTGTGGTGTCTGCGGAAATATCTGGGAGGGGGAGAGTGAGGAGGTGTTTAGGGGGCCAGGGAATCTGTTGGTAGCCCCACAATTGGCAGATGAGATTAAAACTCCAGCAACAGGAAAAGTCAGGGCCATTGACAATTGGAAATATTGGCATGGGGCACAGAGAGGCCTCCTGGCTGGATTAGGACCAGATGGGTAATAGGCTGACCCCCTCAGCTGTTCATCTTGATAATTAAAGTAAATCTTGCACCTGTGATAGAAAATTAGCTCAGAAACCAAAGACAACCATGGGTAAAGTGCATTTGTTGGTTTGAACACAAAGGCTTACTATCAAGAGGCATCTAGTTTAGGAAGCATTTAGTTCAGAGGAAGAGCTACAGAGCAGTTTCTAGCTATTAACTCCTTGTCACCTGAGCTGATTTAAAAATAATTCAGAAACTCACTCTCAAGAGCTTTCCCCCAAAAGCCAGATACGGGTATTGCATTGAATGATTTTGTTGATTTAGTAACTGAACAGAATTGTATTTGAAAGCTACAACTAAAGTGAGCCCTGAGGCAGCCTCCTGGAAAATAAGCCTCAACAGCATAATTTAATAGCAAACAGCACTGAATTGTGTAACCAAGAGTCCGGAGTTAGTCCTATGTCTCCTGCTAAGGAAAACTTGAACAGGTCTTTTGGTTTCTCCAGGCTTCTCTAATCTATAAAATGGGGAAATTGGACCAGAGTGCTTGAACTCGAATTCCATGAAACTTACATGGATTAAATCCTTGAACTTGTAGTGATAGCAGAGATTGACAATGAAAGTGGCTTCCAGAGAGTCTTCGTTTTAAATACCAGGATGGAAGGGACAACATTAACTAAGATTTCAATTGTTTCAAGGTGCTAGCATGAACAGGTTGGACCCACTTTATCTTCACAGAAATTGCCTTGTGTTTCTAATATTCCTAATTTGCTAAAATGTAGGCCCACCCTTCAGCTTCGATTTCTTAGTGTGATCAGCTCTCAACAAGGTGGGTGTCCCCTGGTGTACGGGGAGATTTTCCATACCTCAAAAGATAAGTAAAACCATGTACAATCACTGGTTTAGAATATGTCAGATCCCTTTCACTGGTTAGAAAGACCTGGCCATGATTTAATTTCTAAGTGTTAGAAATTTTACCATACGAAAATCAAGTCGTTGCACTTGAACAATCCACATCATGAGTGGATCAGCCAGCCATAAACCTCTATTTGTAACCGCCTTGAAGCAGATGGACAAATAAGGAATAGGTCCCGTGGAGGTGGAGAATACTAGGGGGGGCAGAGGCCAAAATGTGGAATTGCTGGGGATTATCCCCCCTTCCCTAAGTGAAAATGTTCTAGTCATCAGATTAAATGACTCCCCAAAAGGGTCACTAACAATACATGGATTCCAAACACACCTATCTGCATCGAGAACACCCACACTCAGAGGCTGGCGGGGGTGGGGGTGGGAAGAGAGCTACTACTTTACCTTTTGACTTGGTATTTTTCCGTCAATATCTGAAATGGAGTTAAACCAATTAAGGCATGTGTGACACAGGGAGAATTTTTAAAAACTAGAATTTTATTTAAGAGATACTTACAAGAATGTAGACTCCATTCCCCAAACATACCTTCTGCCCCTAGATTAATCTTTTAAAATCAGTTCTGCTGATCCAAGTTTGTTAAATGTATAGAACACAGTGCTATGTACTTCCTCTTAGGACTGCCTTTGCTGCATCCCAAAGATTCTGAACAGTTGTGTTTTCATTTTCATTTGTTTCCATGAATTTTTTTAATTCTTCTTTAATTTCCTGGTTGACCCATTCATTCTTTAGTAGGATGCTCTTTAGCCTCCATGTATTTGAGTTCTTTCCGACTTTCCTCTTGTGGTTGAGTTTCAGTTTCAAAGCATTGTTTTGTCTGAAAATATGCAGGGAATGATCCCAGTCTTTTGGTACCAGTGGAACCCTGATTTGTGACCTAGGATGTGATCTATTCTGGAGAATGTTCCATGGGCACTAGAGTAGAATGTGTATTCTGTTGCTTTGGGATGGAATGTTCTGAATATATCTGTGAAGTCCATCTGGTCCAGTGTGTCATTCAAAGTCCTTATTTCCTTGTTGATCTTCTGCTTAGATGATCTGTCCATTTCAGTGAGAGGGGTGTTAAAGTCCCCTACTATTACTGTATTGTTATTGATGTGTTTCTTTGCTTTTGTTATTAATTGCCTTATATAATTGGCTGCTTCCATGTTAGGGGCATAAATATTTAAAATTGTTAGATCTTCTTATTGGATAGACCTTTAAGTATGATATAGTGTCCTTCCTCATCTCTTATTACAGTCTTTGGTTTAAAATCTAATTTGTCTAAGGATTGCCACCCCAGCTTTCTTTGGATGTCCATTAGCATGGTAAATGGTTTTCTACCCCCTCACTTTAAATCAGGAGGTGTCTTTGGGTCTAAACTGAGTCTCTTGCAGACAGCATATTGATGGGTCTTGCTTTTTTATCCAATCTGATACCCTGTGTCTGTTGATTGGGGCATTTAGCCCATTTACATTCAGGGTAACTATTGAAAGATAGGAATTTAGTGCCATTGTATTGCCTGGAAGGTGACTGTTACTGTATATTGTCTGTTCCTTTCTGGTCTATGTTACTTTTGGGCTCTCTCTTTGCTTGGAGGACCCTTTTCAATATTTCTTGTAGGGCTGGTTTGGTGATCACAAATTTTTTTAGTTTCTGTTTGTCCTGGAAGCTTTTTATATGATCTCACTGATATGTGGAATTTAAGAAACAAGGCAGAGGATCATAGGGGAAGAGAGGAAAAAATGAAACAAGATGAAACCAGGAGAGGGAGACAAACCGTAAGAGACTCGTAATCTCAGGAAACAAACTGAGTGTTGCTAGAGGGGGGTGGGGGGATAGGGAGGCTGGATGATGAACATTGGGGAGGGTAAGTGTTGTGGTGAGTGCTGTGTGTTGTGTAAGACTGATGAATCACAGACCTATACCCCTGAAACAAATAATATGTTAATAGAAAAAAAAGTTTATATTCTTAAAAAAAAATGTACAGAATGATAGGAAAAAAAAAATAAACTGGAATGGTGACATACCTAAGTGGCAAGGGCTAGGGTTTTTATCCCCTTTATGCTTATCTCCATTTTTCTAGTCATTGAATACATTTGTGTAAGCAGGAAAATGAAAATACTAAACAAATCCTACTACTACACCTGGACTGCAATGGTATTTTATTTTTAATTTAATTTTATTGTTATGTTAATCACCATACATCATTAGTTTTTGATGTAGTGTTCCATGATTCATTGTTTGCATATAACACCCAGTGCTCCATTCAGTACGTGCCTCTTTAATACCCATCACCAGGCTAACCCCTCCCCCCACCCCCCTCCCCTCTAGCATCCTCAGTTTGTTTCTCAGAGTCCATAGTCTCTCATGGTTCGTCTCCCCCTCCGATTCCCCCCCCTTCATTTTTCCCTTCCTACTATTTTTTTTTTTAACATATAATGTATTATTTGTTTCGGAGGTACAGGTCTGTGATTCATCAGTCCTACACAATTCACAGTGCTCACCATAGCATATACCCTCCCCAATGTCTATCACCCAGCCACCCCATCCCTCCCACTCCCCTCCACTCCAGCAACCCTCAGTTTGTTTCCTGAGATTAAGAATTGCTCATATCAGTGAGATCATGATACATGTCTTTCTCTGACTGACTTATTTCGCTCAGCATAATACCCTCTAGTTCCATCCACATTGTTGCAAATGTCAAGATTTCGGGGGGTTTTGATGGCTGCATAATATTCCATTGTATATATATACACCACACCTTCTTTATCCATTTATCTGTCGATGGACATCTTGGCTCTTTCCATAGTTTGGCTATTGTGGACATTGCTGCTATAAACATTGGGGTGCACGTACCCCTTTGGATCACTACATTTGTATCTTTGGGGTAAATACCCAGTAGTGCAATTGCTGGGTTGTGGGGTAGCTCTATTTTCAACTTTGTGAGGAACCTCCATACTGTTTTCCAGAGCGGCTGCACCAGCTTGCATTCCTACCAACAGTGTAGGAGGGTTCCCCTTTCTCCACATCCTCGCCAACATCTGTCGTTTCCTGACTTGTTAATTTTGGCCCTACTGACTGGTGTGAGGTGGTATCTCATTGAGGTTTTGATTTGGATTTCCCTGATGCCGAGCGATGTTGAGGACTTTTTCATGTGTCTGTTGGCCATTTGGATGTCTTCTTTGGAAAAATGTCTGTTCATGTCTTCTCCCCATTTCTTGATTGGATTATTCTTTGGGTGTTGAGTTTGATAAGTTCTTTATAGATTTTGGATACTAGCCCTTTATCTAATATGTCATTTGCAAATATCTTCTCCCATTCTGTAGGTCGTCTTTTGGTTTTGTTGACTGTTTCTTTGGCTATGCAAATGCTTTTTATCTTGATGAAGTCCCAATAGTTCATTTTTGCCCTTGCTTCCCTTGCCTTTGGTGATGTGTCTAGGAAGAAGCTGCTGCGGCTGAGGTCGAAGAGGTTGCTGTGTTCTCCTCTAGGATTTTGATGGACTCCTCTCGCACATTTAGGTCTTTCATCCATTTTGAGTCTATTTTTGTGTGTGGTGTAAGGAAATGGTCCAGTTTCATTCTTCTGCATGTGGCTGTCCAATTTTCCCAACACCATTTGTTGAAGAGACTTTTTTCCATTGGACATTCTTTCCTGCTTTGTCAAAGATGAGTTGACCATAGAGTTGAGGGTCCATTTCTGGGCTCTCTATTCTGTTCCATTGATCTATGTGTCTGTTTTTGTGCCAGTACCATACTGTCTTGATGATGACAGCTTTGTGAATAGAGCTTGAAGTCCACAACTGTATTTTAAAAAGACAGCATAGCCAAATAGCTGGGAAGAACAAAATACCAAAATACTGGTGCTTATTTCTAAGTGGCTTATGGGTATTTTCATGATGCATTTTCCAAATGTTCTCTAATGTGCATGTACTGACTTTTGAGAATAGCAAAAATAACTTTTAAGATCTAGCTAACTGGTTGCAGCTTGCAGAGAAGTCTTTAGTGGGTGGGAAGTTCTGTGGTCAATCACTAGAAACTGGGGAGCATCAGAGGAGAGGACCGCTGCCCTCAGTCCATGCTTGGAAAGATGGAGAAGTGTGGTGCACCCCAAAGATGGGGGTGCCCATGAGGGCAGCACTGACCAGCCTAAGATTCCTTCTTCTTCCTGGGTTTTGTTTTGGGTGGGATGGATTCTGCCTGGAGTCATCACTACTCTTACTGTGTTTATTTCTCTGGTGTTCTCCTCCAGCTTTGAGTAGTACCGTTAGTGTGTCCTACGTTTTGTGCAAAGGAGAAATGCCATTTGTCTTCATGGTCCAGTAGCCACCCCCCCTCCATGGTCAACAGAAATGAAAGTCTGATCTTCTAAAGTCCCTTTTTGGACCTGAGTGTGAATCTACTAGACCGCAATAGGAGATGTACTTCTAATCTAGCACTAACCTCTCGACAGATGTGTAAGAACCGGGACACCTGCTTTAAGGCAGTGCACTTTACACTGTAAGGTGATGTTTAGCACGGATTCAAGGCCCCTCACAAACTACCTCATTGGTAAAAGGGCAAAATTCTGTTGGTTTTTACCTTCAGTGCCTACCAGTCAAGACCCTAAATTGATGTTCCTCGAAGAGTGATATGCAAAACACCTACACATCCCAATCACCTATGGGGGGCTGTGCTTATTAAAAAAATTCCTGGACATTCCTAGGCCTAATAATCTATTTTAAATATTCTTTACCCTATGAGTATCTTAGTAAATAAAAATAATTGCAGATAATGCAGGTTCTAGAAAATTAAATGTTAACATCCAAAAATTGCAATCTGCTAATTATTTACCAGCATCATCTTTTCTGCTCCATAAGCTCATTGTTATATCTCTTCAGCCAATGCCTTTCAAGGTCCAGTTCATCACTTCTGGCTTTTCAATATATATATATATATTTTAATAAATCGCACACACCCTCTTTGATGTTCTTGGTGTCAACTGTGGCTCCCAAAGCCTAACTTTGTTATATAAACAAAACAAAACTATATACATGGAAAGAAACAGTAAACAAGGACCTCTATCAGCTTTATTAGCTGCAATGATATGCATTATTTGTAATTATATTATAAATTACATATAACATGTAATTATAACAAAAACTTTAGTTTTGAAAAACATTTTATTCAAGAATTACATAATTTCAAATATCTTCCAAAATACAGCTTCCTAGATTGCTACAAAAGAAAGCAAATTCAATAAGAAATTTAAATCATTAAATATGTTTCACTAGTATATACATACAGAATGCCAAGCAATTAATATTTAGCCCTGGAATGCGTACCATGTCTTTTGTTTTTCCTTATTAAAGAGAGGCTCAATCCAGCACTGGTATAGGCTATGTACAACAGGCCAAGTTCAGTGTTCAGAAGAGTTTGACATTAGCTGCCTCAATTTACAGCTGTGGTAGTTTGTCCACAGGGGTGTCAAATTTGAAGTCTGTAGGAAACAGATCTGGGGCTCGAGGATAGATTAGCCTGTAGGACTGTCTGATTGTAACATCAGCAACACCAGCAATATCTCCAATTTCTAAAAGACAAAAATCAAAATATTAATTATAATTTCCATCCCATCTCCCTTCTACAACCTGCATTCCAATGTGTGAGATACGGTAGTATAAAATCCACAGTGAAAACCCCAGAGATGCTGCCTTTCAAAACCTAACAATGGAAATCCGTACTAAAAGGTAGAAAGGAGGGCTACAGTTGGTAACAGTAATAATGGCAGTATCCCTATCACCTCAAAGGGCTGTCTCGGCCGTGTGAAGACTGCAGGACATGGGAACGGTGCTCAGGGCACAGCACTAGGAGTGAGACCTACTGTACTGGCCGTCGTATTTAGAACTGACTGCTTCTCCTTCACAGTAAATCTTTCTGAGGATCATGGAAGTTATGCATGAATATATTCCTATAAAGAAACTCACTTTATTATTTCCGTGTTTAAAAGTTCCTCTGCAACACCTCTAGTTAATTCTGCTCTTTTGTTAAAAGGTTCTTTTGGAATCATACGTTAAAGACTAACCTAACAGCCTCTTTTCTCTACTTAGTACATCAGACATTATACATCTGCTTAAGACAGATGTACATTCTAGCATCATGTGGATGTTTTCACTATTACAGACACATAACACTGAGCATTGAAAGTTCACGTATTTCTAGTCTATTACGGAAGCCTAGGAGTAGATCTACTTTTACCCTTCAAAGTCACTGTCACCTTTTTCCTTTTTATTAGAAGTCCAAAGGACTGCTACTTGAAAATTATTTGGTCATAAATACTTAATCAAAATGGATTTTTAAAACACAGGCTATAATGCAAACTCATTTTACCACCTTTTCACAGTTCAAATCCTAAGGTTTTATGGATTTTCAGTGTGGATGCCTGCCATCCATGTGCAATGAGCTAGTCTTAAATGTCGTTGTCTCATGTTGCACGACATTTACTATCTGTCTTCTAGACACGGAGACCGGTGACTCTCAACTGGCTGCCGGGAAGGCAAGAAAAGGGCCTTACATCTCCAAAAAACCCCAAAAACTTCATGTAAAACACAAACAGCAGAAAGTGCCAAGATAAACACTTCTGTGTTGATTAGAATAAACTTTACAACTAGGAATAAAGGTAAGGATACTGCTTAGCTTCAACTTCTCAATTTTACCAGAAGACTCAAAATTTCCTTAAAAAATAGGAGTGGAGGCCAAAAGGAATGGATAATGGCACATTTAAATAATTAATGGTCAGCTTCTTCTTCCTAATCATTCTTCTGTATAATTTGTTACTTTTATTAATAGAGAAACCTGCAGCCTAAGCAGAGGTGAAAAGGCTGTTCTTAAAAGGGTATTACAGTCAGTGCAGGTAGTCCTCTCATTGCCTCACTTTTACATTTAGAATTGACTGCTTCTTTTTCTTTATAGATCTTTTTGAGGATCACAGAAGTAATTAATGAATAAATGCTTGTAAAGAAATTCACTTAGCGCTTCTTTCTGTTCAAAAGTTCCCCTACAGCAGTAAACTCAAAAATGGCTGTAAAAGGTTGAAACTTCTGTCAGTGTCTTCATTAAGAAACTGAATAACGTTTGAAAGGAGAAAGAGAACGGGCTTCGCAGAATGTTACAACCTGACAGTCAGCAGGAACTTCTGATGAGCCCAGCTGTAGGAGGCCATGCCGGGAAGCGGGGACACAAGCGTGGCCCCCACCTCTCAAGATTTAAAAAGCTAAGTTTTGAGGGGGAAAGAAGGACTATTCAAAATAACGTTTCAGGGTGACAAAAATAACTTCTAGAAATGAAAGATGTACAAACTAAAATTCTTAATTTGAATGGGAAAAGTATGTCCATACACAGTTATGCCTCCAAACATTTTTATTTATGAATCACTTAAAATACAGTATTTTGCTTCGAAGTTTTGATTTTGTTTTGATTCCAAGAAACTACTTTTTTTTTTTTTTTTTAAGATTTATTTGAGAGAGAACTCGAGCAGAGGGAAAGAAAATCTCAAGCAGACTGGCCACTGAGGGTGGAGCCTGACACGGGGCTCGATCTCACGACCCCAAGATCATGATCTGAGTCACCCAGGTGCCCTGATGAAGAAACTATCTCTTAAATGTGGGTTCAGATATTTACCTGCTTTATACTTAAAATGGAAATACAATTACATACTACAGCCTTCACGATTTCATCACTACTCTTCCTGAGGAAGAATCCTACCTTTTTGGGTCCTCTTCTCAGCCGATGCCTGTGAAGCCATGTAAATGGCCGCTGCCGCCACAGAGATCGGGCTCCTTCCAGGAACCAAGTCCAGTTCCACAGCTTTACGGGCTATATGTGTAGCTGCCATCTGTACTTGTTTAGGGAGACAAAGGTTGGAACAAAACCTGGACATGAAGTCCCCAGTTGTAATCAAATCCACACTGGTTTCTAATGCCTTCAAAATAAGTTTGAAACATCTACCAATTTCTTTCTTAGAAATTCGTGACACGGCACATATTTCTGAAAGAAGAAAAAAAATAAATCCACATAAGTCATACGGTTCATTTCAGAATACATCATTTCTGATTATAAAATACATTCTAATTGCAAAAATGCAATCATACCTTAAACAGCCTGATTAAAAAATGGGCAGAGGATCTGAATAGACATTTTTCCAAAGACAACATACAGATGGTCAACAGGCACATGAAAAGATGCTCAACATCACTAATTATAGGAAAACGCAAATCAAAACCACTATGAGATCTCACCTCAAACTGGTCAGAATGGCTATTACCAAAAAAACAAGAAATAACAAGTGTTAGAGAGGGAAAAGGATGTGAGAAACGAAAACCCTCATGCACTGTTGGTGGGAATGTAAACTGGTGCAGCCACTATGGAAAAAAGACGGAGGTTCCTCAAAAAACTAAGAATACAAATACTGTATGATCCAGCTATTCCACTTCTGGGTATTTATACAAAGAATACAAAGACACGGATTCAAAAAGATTTATGCATCCCTATGTTCACTGCAGCATTATTTACATTAGCCAAGATATGGAAACAATCTAAACGTCATCAATGGATGGATGGATGAAGAGGTGGTATATCAATACAGCGGATACTATTAAGCCATAAAAAAGAATGAAATCTCATCATTTGCAACAACATGCATGGACCTTGAGGGTATTATGCTAAGTGAAATAAGAGAGAGAAAGACAAATATCACATGATTTTACTTGTATGTGGAATCTAAAAACCAAAACAAATGAACAAATAAAAACAAACTCATGGACACAGAGAACACACTGGTGGTTATGAGAGGGGAAAGGAGTTGGGGTGTAGGCAAAATGAGTGAAGGGAGTCAACTATACGGTGATGGATGGTAACTAGACTTTTAGTGATTACTTTGTAGTATGTAACAGATGTCAAATTACAGTTGACCCCTGAACTCAGGGGTTAGGGGACACCAACTCCCAGCACAAAAATCCATGTATAACTTTTTACTCCCCCAAAACTTTTTTAACTACCAATAGCGTACTGTTGACTGAAAGCCTTAGTGATAACAGTCAACATCTATTTTGTACATGTATTATATACTGTATTTTACAAGAAAGCTAGAGACAGTATTAAAATCATAAGAGAAACTACACTTATGTACTACACTATGTCAAGAAAAACTGCATGTAAGTAGATGCATGCAGTTCAAATTCATGTTGTTCAAGGGTCAAATGTATAATACTGTGTACCCCAAACTCACCTATGGCAATATATGGAGATATATATATATATATATATATATATGTTATATGACATACTAATTACCTCAATAAAGAACAAATCGTGCCTTATAAATGAATCTTTAATCCTCTCAGTGATACTTCCCATAGAGCTAATTTAAAATTTCTCAGTTATTTTAAAAAGGTATTTATTTTTAGAGAGAGAGTGTGCGTGAGCAGGGGGAGGTGCAGGGGAGATGGGGAGGGAGAGAGACTCTCAAGCAGACTCTACCTTGAGCACAGAGCCCGGTGCGGGGCTTGATCGATCTCATGATCTTGAGATCATGACCTGAGCCAAAACCAAGAGTCGGATGCTTAACTGACTGAGCCATCCAGGCGCTCTGTTAATCCCTCTGTTAATTTAAGTGTTTATCACACTTTAAAGAAGTCTTTTAAACAAGTTAAATGTAGGTTCTTATTATTTCAATATTAATTTCTCTTAAGTTTCAATTCACACAAGTTACTCAAAGCTGAAGAATACTTCTCAAGCATATGCACGTGCAATCCCTGGGATTATAGGCTATAACAAAATGAGATCAAATATTTGACCCTGTTATTCTAAAAATTAAACTACCAAACACTTTCAGAACAAATTCAACAAAAGTCTTAGTTTTAGCTGTAATAACCAAAAAGATGATGAGGATAAAAGCCACGGCCTCGTCATAAAATATTCACTGATGAACGAAAGGTAATGGAAGTCTTAAGCTGGAGTGAACCCGGCAGTGGAAGAGATAAGACCACAGCAGCAGTGTGAACAGCTATCACCTATTTATCGTGACTGCAAACTGGACGGAAAATACTAGTTCTCTCAAAGCCTCCAACTCGAGTTTGAAAGTGCAAACTGTGTAACAAGAGACAAATGTCGCTGATGTTTTCTAAGGCTTGACTCCTTCACCTGCAGAGACCTGTGCTAGGAGCGGAAATGGTTTTCCACGCATGGAGTGTACACACTTAACTAGTAAGGAAGGCGTCCTCTGGCTTATGATGCCAGGCCTCAAAGTCCCCAAAACAGAGTCAGTTCAAAAGATCTCATGAGCAAAGAACATGGAGCTTACATGGGCTAAAGTGACATCACATGGGAAAATAGCCTGAAAAGAACATGGTTAAGATCACAGAATGAATTTTTGTCAAGGAACAAAATAAAGAGGCATTTGGAAATGATACTAAGATGGATTACAATATGTAACCAGGAAGACATGACAGCTTCGTAGTGTCAAAGCTGCTTGACTTTGGTCTGCAACTAAACACTTACCTTTGAATGTCCTGGGAACCCCTTCTTGTCTACAGGCAATATAGAGACAAGCGGAAGCTATGGCATCATTAGCTCTGCCCTTCAGGCTCTTCTGTTCATACACTTGCTTGAATAAATTATTTGTTCGATCCTTCAAAGCAAAGAAACGAAGTTTAATTAACTTCAGGCCATTTAATTAGTTGCAATATCAAAATTTCATGTGTTCATTAAATTATGCTAAGTCAATGCCAGAATGGCTTAAAGGAGACAGACAAGAACTTACAACTATATTTCGAGGGAGGTTGATTCTGTCTGCCATAGTAGTGATTTCTTTGAAAGCATTCATCATTGCTCGATCAGAACTACTCATTGTTCTCCGATTTTGGTACTTAGAATTGCCAAATTCGTCAAAACTTGCAGCTCCTGTACCCTATAAAACAAAGTTTTACAACTTTATGCAAAAAAATTTTTTAAATCTGAATGAACAGACATTTCTAAAAAAACATAACTTACACGATCTGACTCCATAAGCCCAAGAAATCTACCCTGTGCCTCCTCCTTATTCCTCAGTAGAACAAGTACCAGGTTGAGATGGTTTAAATGAATATCTGTGAGAGAACCCAATAATATAAACCATCACATTAATAGACCTAAGGAGAAAAATCAAAGGATCATCTCCAAAGGTGCTATAAAGGCAAGCAAACAAAACTCAAAAGCCATTTTTTGATAAAAACTCACAAAACACTACAAATGGGTACTTCAAGTTAGAAGTTCTCCCAGGCCCAAAGCCAGCACAATGATTCATGAAGAAAAGAGGCATACCCTGTTTTATTGCGCTTCACTTTACTGCACTTTGCAGAGACTGTATTTTTGTACTGTTGTTAACATATTGAAGGTTTATGGCAACCCTATGTTAAGCAAGTCTACTGGTGCCATTTTTCCAACAGCATTTGCTCACTTCAGGTCTCTGTCACATGTTAGTAATTCTTGCAACATTTCAAACTTATTATATTTCTGATGGTGATCTGTGAGCAGGGATCTTTGATGTTACTGTTATAATTGTTTTGCGGCTCCACGAAGTGCATACTTAGAAGACGGCAAGCTTAATAAACTGTGCTCTGACTGCTCCCCTGAGCCGCTGTTCCCCCATCTCTCTCCCTCTCCTCGGGCCTATTTCCTGAGACTCAACAATATTGAAATTAGGCCAATTAATAACCCTATAAGGGCTTCTCTCTGTTGGAGTCAAAGGAATAGTCACATGCCTCTCACTTTAAATCAAAAGCTAGAAATGATTAAGCTTAGTAAAGGAAGGCATGTCAGAAGCTGAGACAGGCTGAAAGCTAGGCCTCTTGTGCCAAACACAGCCACGTTGTGAATGCCAAGGAGAAGTTCTTGAAGGAAATTAAAGTGCTACTCCAGTGAACACGCAAATGATAAGAAAGTGAAACAGCCTTCTTGCTGATATGGAGAAAGTGTTAGTGGCCTGGATGGAAGATCAAACCAGCCACCACATTCCCTTAAGCCAGAGCAAGGCCCTAACTCTCTTCAATTCTGTGAAGGCTCAGAGACATGAGGAAGCCCAAGGAGAGGAGTTGGAAGCTAGCAAAGGTTGGTTCCTGAGGTTGAAGGAAAGAAGCTCTCTCTATAACATAAAGCACAAGGCGAAGCAGGAAGTGCTGACACAGAAGCTGCAGCAAGTTCTCCAGAAGATCCAGCTACGAGAATTCATGAAGGTGGTACACTCAACAACAGATTTTCAATGTAGATGCAACAGCCTTCTTTTGGAAGAACATGCCATCTAGGACTTCCTGAGCTAGAGAGGAGAGAGAGGTCAATGCCTGGCTTCAAAGCTTCAACAGCCTGTCTCTGTTGTTAGAGGCTAATGCAGCTGGTGACTTGAAGTTGAAGCCAATGTTCATGTACCATTCTGAAAATGCTAGGGCCCCTAAGAATTGTGCTATCTATTTTGCCTGTGCTCTAGAAATGAAACAACAAAGCCTGGATGACAGCACATCTACTTATAACATGGTTTACTAAGTATTTTAAGTCCACTGTTGAGAACTACTGCTCAGAAAAAAAGATTGCTTTCAAAATATGACTGCTCATTGACAATGCATCTGGTCATCCAGGAGCTCTGAGATGGAGCTGAACAATGGGATTACTGTTGTTCTCATGCCTGCTAACACAATATCCAATCCATCCTGCAGCCCATGGATCAAAGAGTCATTTCAACTTTCAAGTCTTATTTAGGAAACACATTTCATAAGGCTACATGTGCCACAGACAATGTTTCCTCTGATGGCCCTGGGCAGACTACACTGAAGAACTGGAAAGAATTCACCATTCTAGATGCTGATTCATGAGAAGAGGTCATAGTATCAACATGAACAGGAGTCTGGAAGAAGTTGATTGCAGCCCTCATGGGTGACTGGAGGGCTCAGGACTCCAGTGGAGGCAGGAACTGCAGAGGCGGTGGAAACAGCGAGAGGACTAGAAGCAGCAGGGAGCCTGAACATGTGACTGGACGGCTGCGATCTCATGATCGAACTCTCACGTCTGAGGAGCTGCTTCTCATGGATGAGCAAAGACAGTGGTGTCCTGAGCTCAAATCTATTGCTGGTGAAGATGCTGTGAAGATGGTTGAAATGACAACAAAGGATTTGAAATATTAACTAAACTTAGTTGATAAAGCAGTGGCAGGGTTTGAGAGGACCGACTCCAATACTGAGAGAAGTTCTGCTGTGGGTAAAACGCTATGGAACACAGGCTACAGAGAAATCGCATGTGAAAAGAAGAGGCAATCGATGGGGCAAACTTCATTATTTTAAGAAACTGCCAGAGCCACCTACCATTCAGCAACCATCACATCGAAGCAAGACCCTCCACCAGCAAAAAGATCATAATTCACTGAAAGCTCAGATGATGGTTAGCATTTTTTAGCAATAAAGTATTTTTAAATTAAGGTATATGGATTTTTTTAAACATAATGCTACTGCACACTTAATAGTGTCAATAAGACTTTTCTATGTACTGGAAAACTAAAAAAAGGCATTTGACTCCCTCTATTGTGATATTTGCTTTACTGTGATGGACTGGAACCAAACCTGCAGTATCTCTGAGGTACGCCTGTACTAGGAAAACTGACCAATATAATGTAATTATAATTACATAATGTACCTAGATAACAATTATATTAACTATACTGGTGTAATTATTTTAAAATTAGGCAGAAGAGCAAGGGGTGGGGGGCACCTGGCTGGTGTAGTCAGTAGAGCATGTAGCTCTTGACCTTGGGGTTGTGAGTTCAAGCCCCACGTGTGGCGTGGAGTTTACTTAAAATAAAAAACATCAAAAATTAAAAATAAAATAAGGCAAGAGAAAAATCAGAAGTACTAATTTGGGAAGGAAGCGATAAACTATTTGCAGATAGTATTTTTGAACACCTAGAATACTCAAAATCACTGTAAAACTGCTATAAATCATAGAATCCATTAGAGGCAAGGTCAAAATTAAACAGAAATCAATAGCCTTCATATGTATAGCCAGTTATAAGGCAATGAAAGAAAAATACTCCAATTGCAAAACAACAAAAAAGGTAAGTATCTAGAAATCAACTTAAACATGCAAGACCTTTATGAAGAAAACCTCTCTAGAAGGACACATACGACTTAAGGAAATGGAAAGGCATACTATGTTTTTGGACAGAAGATTTATCAGGAAGAAGTCGATCTTCCCTAAGTCAATTTGCAAATCTATCTAACCAAAACCTCGCTGAAAATAATTTTTTTTTTTTTTTAAACAAAGTGATCCATCCTAACCTTTAAATGGAAAAGACAAGTGAAGAAAATGCTGAGAAAGCAGAGCAGGGAGGAAGAACTAAAGCTACTAGATACTAACAGTATGGTATGACATCTGACGGCCGGAGCCAGGACAGAGAAAGGATAGAAAGTCCGGAAATATTCCCAAATACATACAGAAATCTAGTATATGACAAATGTAGCATCTTAAAAAACTCTCTTTTGCCATGTAAGATAAACAACTGTCAAAGGATACAGGAGAAAACTAGCAATAGTGGTTACTGGCTTCTGACAGGGAAAGGGGGTTGCAGTGGGAACTGAGTTTGGGGGTCAAGGGTAAAGAAAATTGTTCTTTTTACATTTGTGTTTGAGTCATGTATTTCCTTTTGAAAAAATTAAACATTAAAAAAAGTCACAGTGTCAATTTGTGGCAATCTGAGATTTTAAAATGTCCTCAGTATACTTTTTTCCCCAGCCTGTAAAGCTAAAGTAAATGTAGAAATCACCCAAAGATATTTCTGAATATAATACTATCAACTTTAACCTAGCCTACACTGTTTTTCAAATTTTATACGTACTTTATAGAGCATGAAAAAATAATGACCTGCTTTTTCATAATATTTTCTTGAAAATAGACTGCAGTAGTCTACATAGATTAAGTCCTGAAATCGCATCCCTCGCTTAGTTCTTTGGAATATTGCCACCACTCCTTCCAATTCAGATAAAAGAGCAAAAAAGAGCCAGGTTGCCAGACAAATTATACTGCTGCCTTATCTAACAGCAGCAGCTACCATTTACTGAACACACACTACACGTGTGCTGTAAATACTTTACCTACATTCCCATGTAACCCTCAAAATTTCTACGAAGTACTCTTACTCTCACTGATGACGAATGTGAAGCTTACATACATCACTTACGTAAGTCATAAATCCACCAGCATTAGAAAACAGGCTATACCGAGCTACAATTTATCTTAGGTAATGTGGGGGGGGGGGGGAAGAAAAGACATTCATAGTATTCAAGGAACATATCAATATGAACTCATAAAGAATTTTTGTGCAAAATGGGCTTCATGGAAACAAGGGCCTGAGACATAGACTCTGTAATCACGACCGGTTGCTCTCCCCTTTAAGGTGGAAGAAATGTGTAAGGGAAAAATCATTCACGATAGTATTACTGGTAAATCTTATTCTCAGGTCAAAATTCCTCATGGGGGCAGTGATGGATACTTTTGCAAAGTTCCCCAACTCCCAGGTCTTTGGTCAGTCCACACTTTATGTTTTCTGCCGAGGGGATCTATTACCTTGCCAATCATGGTAGACAAATCTCCATCACTCAGAAGAGGATTCTGAGAGTCTCCAACTCGGGATGGATCTTTTGTTGCTTTATCATTGCTGAAAGTTCTCCATTCAGACCCCACATCGATAACCCGGTCACCTAAGAATATAAACACAAATCTAAATGGTCTTGTCAAGGCAGGATTTACTGAACACTGTGTAATACCCAACGCAGCCCTTATTCCTAGGAAATCTCAACATGGACGTCTAGGCTCCAGCGTAAGTATCATGTCTCAGACATGTGGCCTGAAGCATTCCTTTAACAACTGTGCCAGTCTGATAATAACCCTCTTTATTTATTTTTAAAAATTTATTTTTTTGAGAGACAGAGTGAGAGAGAGATCAAGAACGGGGGGGGTGGGGCAGGGTAGAGGAAGAAGCAGACTCCCACCCACTGAGCAGGAAGCCTGATGTGGGGCTCGATCCCAGGACCCTGGGATCATGACCTGAGCCGAAGGCAGATGCTTAACCGACTGAGCCGCCCAGGCGCCCCCAATAATAACCCTCTTTGAACATTATGCTATGATTAGTCATATTCTAACTCTTGGAAGAAAAAGAATTAGTCAAAGACAAATGGCAAAATAAAGCTATTCATATGTGATGCAAAGATAAAATAATATGATTCAGAACCAAAATTTGCAAGAGGCACAGAAAAAAAAAAAACAGAAAACACTGCTCACAATGGTATTATTAATGCACACAGTTTCATATAAAAAGTTATTTTCATGGGAAATGCTTTGCAGAGAACTAGGCCTAAACTTATGTTTCAGTAACTATTGGACAAAAAAATATTTTTGGCCAAATAATTTATACAGAGAATAAAATGTTAAGCCTAGAGCCAGTGAGAACAAAGCCAGGCAGGGAAACTTTTCTTTTTAAGCAAAGAGCCAGTGGCAAAATAGGTCCTGCCAAAAAAAGCAGCTATGAACAGATCTGGTTGATTACTGCTTTGGAGGGGGTGCTCAGTGGCTAGTAACGTCTCCACAGTGACAAGGGTCACCCCTGAACACCTGCATAAGCTGTCATTGTGTGAACGTTCTCTTTTAATCCTCACAGCCTCGTAAAGGTAGGTACCACTTTTACTGCCACTTTGGAAATAAAATTAATTGGCTAAGATCACCCAACTAGAACTGAAATGTGCCTCAGATCCCAAAACCTGCTGTTCCCTACTGCATCTGTAAAGCCTCAGCTCCTCCACCAAAGTGTGATAAAACTGAAAGCAGGAACCAGCCCATTTGCATTGCTGCCTGAACAGAAAGGAGAAAGAAACGGAAGAAATTCGTTACCTCAGCAATTAAAAGACGTTCTGGTACTGACAGTCATGAACATAATGGTTATGAGCATGGGCTCTACCACTGGCCACTTAGCCTTGGACGAATTATGTCATTTCTCAACTTTCAATTTCCCCAACAACCGTACAATTTAAAGACTATAAAGATTAAATAAATGAATACAGGTACATTGCAGGTAAAGTGATTAAAAAGTTCAAAATGAGTGCTTGATATTAGCTATTGGCTGCTATGAAAATGAAAATAAGAGGACAGATATTCTGACATTTCGCTCCTTTTGGTGAGGGGAATAAGGAGAGGCACCAGTTATAAAACATTTGTCTCCACATTAGACTTTGAAAGTAGCAGAGTACTCTGCTACAGGTATTTGATCAGAGGGGCAGCAAAGAGAAAAGAAGGAAGGAAATTATGTAGACTCTGCTAAGTCTTCTGAACTATTTTCTATGTAGTTAATTAAAATGCTTATACTCCAAATATAATAATCATAATCTAATCCTAGTGTTATATTTAAGAAAGCAGGTAAATGTGCAATGGAATCATTCAATCCTGATGGTTTTGGAATACTTTATTTTTCTTTGAACACTCCAATCACTTGGGAGTAACCAGACATCACTTGGACTATCAAGTGTTCCTGTCACAAGGGAACTGAGATGAGAGGTAGGGTCCCCATGTGCCATACCTATATGTAGTTAAGAATGGCCAAGGAAGGCAGAAGCAGGGAAAACCAGTTTATAACGCAACTTCAGTAGATGAAAGGTTGAGCAGGTGGCCCAAAATAAGGACAGAAAGGTTAAATGGATAGCACCGTCATGAATGGATTACTCTGCTTCCTCCTCATAAAAACAAACATCACTAAACTTGGGAAGCAGTTCTAAGATTTTTAAAACTTACCTGAAAGTAACAAAACCTATAATTATAGACTGAAGTCTTATTGCAATATTAACTAAACAAGGCTCTTGTCTCAAGGAGACCACTCTAAAGAGACCGATTTTTCTTCCTTTTTATAAAAAGAATAATAATGCTTGCCTACCTATATATATATTAATATAAATATATAACCAAAAAAAAAAAAAATTACCTGTATTCTCAACACCAGAGAAAACCACTGTAAATATTTTGGTATATATATTTTCTGCCTTTTTTTTTTTAAGATTTTATTTATTTATTTGAGAGAGAGAGCACAAGAGTGGGTAGGGTCAGAGGGAGAAGCAGACTCCCCGCCGAGCAGGGAGCCCGATGCGGGACTCGATCCTGGGACTCCAGGATCATGACCTGAGCTGAAGGCAGTTGGTTAACCAACTGAGCCACCCAGGTGCCCTATTTTCTGCCTTTTTAATTCATGTGTAGGTTTTTTCCTAAAATTAAATCATATTGTGCCCATTCCATGAAAAGCTCTATTCACCACATCTGTATCATAAACAACAAAACAAGATTTTTAAACAGTTTGGCCCCTTTAATAGCATCCACCAATTAAAGTGATACTCTGATGTCTCCATGTACTATGTTTTCTTTTTTTTTTTTAAGATTAATTTATTTATTTGAGAAAGTGAAAAGAATGAGAGAGAGCAAGTGGGGGGTTGCTGCAGAGGGAGAGGAAGAAGCAGACTCCCCACTGAGCAGGGAGCCCAGGACCCTGGGATCATGACCTGAGCTGAAGGCAGACGCTTAACTGACTGAGCCACCCAGGAACCTGTTTTCATTTTTTTTAAAAAAACATTTTTTTAATTTATTTTAAAGAGAGAGAAGGCGCATATGAGTTGGGAGAGGGGTCGGGGGAGAAGAGAAGGGGCAGAGTGGGAGGGAGAGAGAGAATCTCAGACAGACTCCCTGCCGAGCTGGAGCCAGATGCAGTGGATCCCACAATCCTGAGATCATGATGTGAGCTGAAATCAAGAGTCAGATGCTTAACTGACTGAGCCACCCAGGTGCCCCATGCACTATGTTTTCAAAGGGAAAAATGTGAATCTAACTTTCCTAGTCAGAGAACATGCGCAAAACAAAAAACTATGGCCTTCATATTTGGAGTTACTTGCTAAATTCTAAGTTCAAAAAAAAAAAAATCAAATGTCATCATTAATTTGTAATCTTTTAAAGAATGTATTAAGAGAACAGCATAAATGAAAAGGTAGGGAGGTACGCTCACAACTTTTAAGTCTCTCTAGAAATCGAAAGATGAAGCATCTTGCCTGACTTTATTTCATAGCATTTTCCTTTTGGCCCCCAAAATAACCTACCATGAGTTTCTTTTATTGGTTGCTTTGTAATGCCTTTAAAAAGAAAGACGGATTAGGGGGAAAAGGGGGTTAGGGGAAGCTGGCCTAGGATAGTATAAATAGAAAAGCCAGAACTTGGTAGTGATGTAATTTTTCCACATACGTGGGAACAATCTACATGACTCATTCAATAATCTGTGATTTGTGCTAAGAGCCATTCCCTCTTTTTACATTTTACTGCTCAAAACATAGCATTTATAAGAAATAAAATTTCCAAAATAACTCAAATAGCATATCATGAAACTATAACTGGACCATCAGATGAAGTGCATGAGTAACAGAACAGGGCAGACCATTCAGAAAAATCAGAGTGCATAAAGGATTTTCATTTGAAGAAAACCTAAATGAGGCAGCATTTTAAAAGTTGCTCTGGAAGAAAACTGCAATACATAATCTTTTCAAGAGTAAGTGCACAAGTCAGCCATAATGTTTAGGTATAATCAACCTCTGGCAAAGCAGCAGCCTGCCGATAAACACATACACACAAACACGCACACACATACAAAGCCTCCCATATCCTTTCATGTTCTAGAAACAGAGGAGCACGCCAACTTTTACCAGTTCGTTCTTAAACCAAACACTGATTTTTGTAAAATGAACACCAGATAGAAAGTCTATACAGGAAAATTTATAATAGCCAAAAATAATACCACTACAATAATATACAGAACAGCACTGTTCCTCCATCTAGAATGTGACTGCTACCACTTCGATCAGGTTCCTCAGCCAAAAAAGTAAACGCCCTCAATATGTATATTCTATATTCCACACATGTCTATATATTAGAGCAGTGTCTAAAGAGAATGAACTGGGGCGCCTGGGTGGCTCAGTCGTTAAGCGTCTGCCTTCAGCTCAGGTCATGATCCCAGGGTCCTGGGATCGAGCCCCGCGTCGGGCTCCCTGCTCGGCGGGGAGTCTGCTTCTTCTTCTCCCTCTGTCTACCACTCTGCCTACTTGTGCTCTCTCTCTGTCAAATAAATACATAAAATCTTAAAAAAAAAAAAAAAAAAAAGAATGAACTAAGATTTTTACCATATTCTAAAGAGAGTAAGTTTCATCTCTTTATTTTTCAAGAACAACTTGAGAGTAACTGCCAAAACCATTCACACCAACTACTTTGGCACCTACCTCATGATTTGGCATTTCCACTCTTAAATATTTACCTACAAAAGTCTCCTACGAGAATGTTCATAGCAGCATTACTCACGTTACTAAAACCTGGGAACAACCCAATGTCCATTAATAGGAAAATGTATACAATGGGATATCCCTCAGCAAACAAACTAATGACACATGCAGTAATGTAAACGCATTCAAAAACACTATTCTGAGCCCCCAGAATGTCAGTGACTAAAAAACCATACTATATGATTCTGATTATAGGAAGTTCAAAAACAGGCAAAATAATCTATGAAGACAGAAATCAGTACAGTGGTTGCTGCTGGGTTGGGGGACAGAGGTGACGGACTAGAAAGAAACATAAGGGAACTTCTGAGAATGGAAGGAAATGGTCTAAACATCTTGATGAGTGCTGATTACACCGGTATATGCAGTGTCAGGATGCAAACTGTACATCTGGGATCCGTGCGTTATACTGCAAGTATACTTCAGTACATTACAAATAAAAATGCACTCCCACCAAAATACTGCTGATTTTGAATTAAGCTGCACCAAGCCTATCCATTATTTTGGGGACGGAAGAACAATTATCAATCTTCTTGGACAAGGGAATATACTCTTTCTCAAGCTCTTCTTTCAGATTGTATGTATGTCACATTTATGACTACATCTAATTTTTTTTCTGTTAAAAATCCCATTTTCTAACTAGTAATTGCTATAATATTTTATATGCTTATATTCAGCCACTTTTAATAGACTATTAATTTTTAAAATTTGATCTGAATATTCTAGATATAGAATCCCATCAGTAGCAAAGAACTTGTTCCTCTTCCAATGCTTAACTTCCATTTCTATTTTATATCTACAGCGCTTGTCAAAACTCTCAAAACATTTCCTCTCACATGCCCTTGGCCACAGCCAGTCAGGGAGTGATGCTTAACTTCAAAGGGGGTGGAAAAGCATAAACATACCATGTGGCTCAAAGAAGAACCAGAAATATCAGCATACAGTCATCAATGCTGTTGCACATGACAATCAGCAAGTAGAATTAAGCTCTCACTTTTGTGGGATTTATGTATACATTCATAAAAAAAGATTGTTCTAGGACTTCCTTTTTCTGTCACACAACAAACCAAGGAATCAGTTAACTTTAGCGGTTGGTTCTTTGCAAGTCTTTACTAAGGACATTTTTTAAATGTTTAAAAGATACACTCCCACTGGTGTGAGGGATTCTTGATTTGCAACCCTGAGGGTCTTCTGCCACAAATATAACATTTCCTTCTGTTGTATCTTTAATACTTTATCATATTCCCTTGGATCTTCAAGTAGTACCATAATGGCTATCTTGTCTTTACCACTTTCTCATTCACTCTTCATATTCAGATTTCTTCTCCACTTTACTGATTCAATTTTCTAGAATGTTAAGTCAGCTAATTATTATCTATAACAGTTTTACTGTGTTTGTCTCCTTGTGCTACCTTATTTCTTTCTGAAACATTTAATAGAAATATTACTGAAGCTTTATTTCACTGATTACAAAAAATCAGTTATTTTCTAACCTTCTTCTAGTAAACTATATCAGGGGCAGAATTTTGTTAAGTCCACTGGATCACTGTTCTTCTTCATTGTAGTTTTTATTCATAAGCCTCACGGTGACTTTTCTGCTTATCCATCCTGTACCGAAAAACTATCAAATCCATGTACGCTGGTGGCAATCATGTCAGAAACCTTCCAATCCACCGCCACCAGGAATTCTCAGTCTCTCCAGGTACCCGAAGTCCCTGGCAGTTAACAGATGACCCAAATAAAATAAATTCCCAAGACGACTCTAGAAACTTATTAGGAAGGATACAGGTTTGTAATTAAAACAAAAATAATAGTAGCAAAAACAAGATAGAACTTTTTCACATTAACAGTCCACCGTTAACAGTCCTGGACTAGTGTGACCCAGGCTCCTCCTATCTTTTTAATAAGCCACCTTTATCATGACTAGGGTTTGCAGCATTAGATGCCTGTTGGTGGTTCCCTTTACCATGTCTGTATTCTAGCCAGTAGGAAGGAGAAAAAGGGAAGGTATATCCCTTGTGGCAGGATCTAGAGTTGCACATACCTATTCTACTTACAACCCACTGGTTAGGTCACATGGTCATACCTAGCTGCAAGGGAAGCTGGGAAATACAATCCAGTTGGGCAGCCACACACCCAGTTACAATGTGGGGATCCTACTACTAAACCAAGAGTGAGGTAAGAGAAATCAGGCAACAACCAGTGGCCTCTACCACTACAAGGAATAATGGGGTAGGAGAGAAAGGAGATGAGAAAGAATGTCCTGTAGAACCAAGGCACTTTGCCTTATAGTCTAAAGGAAATAGTACACCAAGACAAACAAATATCTAACCTCTTTACCATGCAAGCTATAAATATAAATCCAAGCAGTTATTTTGTAGTACACTATTAAAACCAGAATGGCTTATGGTAACAATCTAAACAGTGCAGGGGAAAACTGCAACACACCAAAAGCAGCCAGAAAGCCAACCCTAGAGAGTCTGATCTTCTAGGCCTGACCTAGACTCAGAATGTTTTTGTTTCTTATTGTAAATTAATAAAGGAATTTTTAAAAAGAGTATTAAGAGGAATCACCCTAAATTTCAGTTCTTTCTGCTATCTTCCCGGAAAGTGATTTGAGCATTTTGGTATATAACCAGTGGTAGAGAATTCAGAAGTAGGAGTCTTAGAACAACATTCTCAAATTACTTGTTTTCAAAAGGTAGATTAATTAAAACCATTTAATTTGAAACTATAAAATTTTCCAAAACACGCCAAGTCTAAAAGTTCAATAATCAGAATGTATTATTCAAGGTGGACAAGCCCTAAGCATTGAGTTTTTTAATTAAAAAAAAAAAAATTAGGATGCTTTGGAAAACTGTTTAGGTCAACACACTGTATGTGTTAAATCTAATGCTGAAAATGAAATGCATCCTTAGCTTCCACACCTTCCTCAGTCATCTAGCCCTTCCTATCATTCCTCCTTATGCTATTTCAAAGAATCTTGACTTTAGGGTTACTGTACATTCTTAACAGAAAGCTTGCATCAGAGACAATTCTCAAAAGATATCTGATCAACATACTTGGAAAAAACAAAAAACTCTACAAGTCAAGAGTATAGTTACCATTTGGAAAGCCATTTGGAAAGGAAAATGCCTTGTAAATTCCATCCCGGAGAACCTGAATATAGCTCTTTTCTCCTCAGATACAGGTAGGTGTGCAGCAACAACATCTAAGCTAAGGAACTGCAGCTCTGACGGAAGGTGCATCCTAACCTCGGTCACGATAATTTGAGTCATTCATAAACTAACACCTGCAGGCCTCTATCCAATGGGGCACGTTTTTTTTTCCCTCCACTTGGAATGACCTTCCCTCCATAAACCCTTACCCATACTTAATGATCATGTTTCAATGTAAATTCAACAGTAATTTCCCCAGGAAGTCACTGCTTCCTTCCTTTGTGTTCTCACCAAACTTGGAAGCTCTGGAATAGAACTTTTACCATGCTGTGTTGTATTAATGCACCCTCCTCCTTTCCACACACTAGCCGAAGAGCTGCTCCAGAGCTTGCTTAGAGCATCTAATCCTTCTATCCCTCTCCCTGACTGGCACAGTGCCTTAACAGAAACAGGCTTGTTAAATCCTACAGATTGGGATTTGAGTGGCTCTGTCACTTACTAGATGTGAAATCTTGAACTAATTACCTAAGTACTCCAAGCCTCAGTTTCCCTCCAAGAGTGGTTGTGCTGACCAAGTTAGTAATTCTCTGTTGCTTAAGTAGCATCTAAATTAAAAATTCTAAACTAGGTAAGAAGGCTGTCTCTGAGGCCTTAGAAGAGGTGCCAAAGCAAGAATTTGAAAGTGAATATTCCTGAATTTTTTCCTTTAGGAAACACTATAATGCAGATTTAAAGATGGTAATCCGGAAATCTTTAAAATGCTACAGTTGGAGAGCACTCCATATGCTAGACCCACTCAAACATATCTTGCAACTGACTTGCTATGATGAACGGCAGCTCAGACTTAGAATAACCTTTTTCTATGAGGTTAAGAAAAAAGGAGTACTTGTACCCCCAAAATATGTATCACTGAAATTTTATATTATACATTTAATACATTCATTCGATTTTTAACAATTCCTAACAATTCTGAGATGTATGGTACCTGCTGCCTGTTTTGGAGGTGGGGGAGGGGGAGTCACGACTTATTTTACACATGAAGAAAGTTAAACTTGGACAAATTGTGTAACTTGGTTATAGTTCCATAGCTCATTAACTAGTAGAGCCAAGCCTGGATTCGAAGGCCACTAGTTATACTAGGAACTATGGACACACGTAAGATATCTGCCCTATAGGAATTTGCAGTCTGGAGACATGGAAAACATGAAAACAAAGATGAAAACTCTAAAAGTACAGAAGATCTCAAAAAATGTGGTAAATTGTAAAGTTAATAGTACAGATTTGTGTTTCTTAATGTTACCGATGTATGACCTGAGCTAGAATTTCTAGAAATGGGGTCTGGAATCTTTTTCTTTTTTTTTTTTTTAAAGATTTTATTTATTTATTTGACACAGAGAGACACAGTGAGAGAGGGAACACAAGCAGGGGGAGTGGGAGAGAGAGAAGCAGGCTTCCCGCCGAGCAGGGAGCCCGATGCGGGGCTCGATCCCAGGACCCTGGGATCATGACCTGAGCCGAAGGCAGACGCTTAACGACTGAGCCACTCAGGTGCCCCGGGGTCTGGAATCTTTAAACAGCTGATTCTTAATGTACATTCATGCTTTAGATGCACTGGTATAAACAATATCCAGAAAGACTTTAAGAAGGAGAGGTCAAATTGGCTCATTTTTCTCATTCAAATCCACCTATACTATTTTCTGGTATTTTCCTTATATTCCTTTTAAGAACAATAAAAGACTTCAGTTTTAAATGGCACATAAAAAGTAGCTTTAACTAGAAATGATACCAGTAGATCTAAACACCACGTTATTTGAAATCCTAATTTATAAAAGTCATAACCAATTTTGTGTTTATTTTTTTTTTATTTTTTTTTTTTAAAGATTTTATTTATTTGACAGAGAGAGAGATAGCGAGAGCAGGAACACAAGCAGGGGGAGTGGGAGAGGGAGAAGCAGGCTTCCCGCCGAGCAGGGAGCCCAATGTGGGACTCAATCCCGGAACCCCGGGATCATGACCTGACCCGAAGGCAGACGCTTAACGACTGAGCCACCCAGGCGCCCACCAATTTTGTGTTTTAACAACTATTACAGCAGCTTGCTAACCTAATACTTTGCTGACTATAAACAATGTACAAGGTCAAATTTATGAACAAATTGATAATCTAAATATGATTACACTGCCACCTAGTGCTCAATTTTTACAGTGACACAATCACAATTAGGATTTGGGGGGAAAAACCCCACAAAACAGTGCTGTTAGAGCCAATAGTTTCATGACAGAAATGACAAAGCTTTGCTTTAAAAATTGGCCTTATTTTGAGATCACTACCAATATCCTAAGGATCACTGGTAAGGTTAAATAGCCAGTGACAACTCATAACACTTTCCATGTTTAAAATAAAAATCCTGTAATTCAAATAAAAAATTGACTTTTCCTAGTCAATTAGACAGTTATTACAAGTTAAATAGTATTAAAAATAGCCACAAAATATTGGGAACAACCCAAGTTACAGATGAAACTAAATATCACACAACCACTTAAATATGGGGGAAAAAAATTAAAAGACACTGAATGTTTGACAAACTGTATTTTCCAAAGATGGCAGCAATAATATCTCTCATCAATATGTTCTTCAGAAACATGACCTTATCTATCTCACACTGAGGGGGTACCTATTTCTCCACCCCTTCCAGTCTAGGTGGGCCCTATGACTGTTCTAATAGAATGCAGAAGTGATCCTATTCCAGGCATTGTCCTTAACTACCTGAGTCCAGCTTCCATGCTCTTGAAACACATGCTCTTGGGGTATTTCTCTTGGAAATCAACCACCATGTATGAAATATGACTACTCTGACACAATTATGGCAAAACTCTAGAGCATGGCACATCTGTATGGAGAGGCCAAAGGGCAGAGAAGAGGCAGAAATGTAGGAGAGAAAGCCATCATGTGGGGAGCGGGCACCTGGGTGGCTTGGTTAAGTGTCTGCCTTTGGCTCAGGTCATAATCCCAGGGTCCTGGGACTGAGCCCCGCATTGGGCTCCCTACTCGGCAGGGAGAGCCTGCTTCTCCCTGTCCCTCTGATGCTCCCCTTGCTTGTATTCTCTCTGTCAAATAAATAAATACAATCTTAAAAAAAAAAAAAAAAAAGAAAAGAAAGAAAAAGAAAAAGCCATCATGGAAGTGGATCCTCCAGGTCCAGCTTGACCCATAAAATCATAATCAACTAAAATGGCTGGTATAAACCGTTAAGTTCTCAAGTAGTTTGTCATGTAATTGAAACAGAAACTGGTTCCTAAAAGTATGATGTTGTTTAAGAAAAACCTAAAACACTTTAGGCACTGGTTTTGAGACTGAGTGGTGGGCCTCAAGAATCCTATGAATGAAGGCTTGAAGGACAATGAGAAGAGTGTTGTTAGAGACTGAAGAAAAGGCAGTTTATAATCATGTAAGTTTTTTTTTTGTATTATGAAATTATTTCACTAAAAAAGGTGGTAGTCATGGGCTCTGTTGAGAGGGGTAATATATGGCTCTGAAGATAACAACTAAGCAATATCTAGTGTTGAGCTGGAAATTAAGAGGAGTTATAGTGACAACAGGCTGCCCTGTTTAAGCACAAGTTAAATATTAAGTATATAGTTGTCAAGAAAACCAATTCTAAGAGTTCCAGTTTCTAAAGTTGTCTGATTATTTAAATCAGAAGCTACTGAAAAAGCTTGTTCAATAAAATGGTATAATCTGAAAAGTTTCATAAAAGGTAAAATGTTACAGCAAGCACATTCAAACCATGTAAACCAAGATTATTTATTAGGAAGCACATGATGACACGTGAATTTAAATCTCTATTATGAACATCAATATCTCAAATGTGAAAAAAGCCACAAATTTTATGCCCTTAGTGGATTGCAGAATATTGGCCCAGACTAATTTCTTCCTTGTCTCCATAGCATAAGAGATAAAGGCAGAACTGAGCTGGCAACAGAGAGCATATGCCTTTAAACCAACAAGTTGATGCAAAGCCAATTAAATATATAATACAATCTCAATTTATGATCAATCTATGACAGCAATGTATGTGTTTGTGTATATATGTACACATGCACATGTATTTTTAAAATTTAGACTCACAGACTGTCATGTTCATTTAAGCTCTTTTCAACATAATTTGATGATCTCTTCAGCAAAACGGAACTTTATTAGCAGACTCTTGCCTGCCCACCCTCACGGAATAGATTATTCACTTGCAGGACACACTGCAGGTTAAGTTATACACTGAACCACAAATATGTGAATGAAGCTACTGTCTATTTTAAAACAGGTGTTACTGGGCGCCTGGGTGGCTCAGTCATTAGGCATCTGCCTTTGGCTCAGTTCATGATCCCAGGGTCCTGGGATTGAGCCCCACATCGGGCTCCCTGTTCAGCGGGGAGTCTGCTTCTCCCTCACCCTCTGCTTGCCTCTCTGCCTACTTGTGCTCTCCCTCTCTCTCTGTCAAATAAATAAATAAAATCTTAAAAAAAAAACCAAAAACACAGGTGTTACATTTTATGTCAGAAAAACCAATTATCACAAAAAGATATTTCTGTATATAGAAAGGAAGTTTAATCAGATTATATTTTTTAATTTTCAAGCCTCACAATTAGGCTAATTGCTTTAGTTAGCATAAAATATAGTAGTTCCAATGCTGGTGTTCAAGACTAATAAGTAAATAAAGCAAACTAAAAGAAAATTAACTTCCTTTGGTTTGATATAAGCAGAAAAATGCAAGTAAAAATTAGGGATTCCAACCACAAAAAAGCATGTAAGCCTTGTGAATTAGATCTTCCTTCTCCAGCTGGTTCATCTTACACAACTATCTTGCTAGTCTGAAGTAGAAGTGAAGCTGATGGAAGGGCTGATGCAAAATTTCTGCACTATTTTAAATGACTACATTTAGGAGAGCCAAGAAGCTGAAATGATCTTCAGTCTTCTGTCTCTGCCTCACTCTGACATACTATCAGTTTGATCTTAATACTGTGGAATTAGAATGCTCTCATTTAACTTAATCGGCAAACATTTTCTGTAAAGGGCCATGTAGTAAATATTTTAGGTTTTGTGGGTCAAGAGCCTAAACTGCGGCACTTACATAAAGAGGAAAACTCCACTAATTTTTTATTGATGAAATTAAAATTAAAAATTAAAATATAATAGTTTGTTATAATACATATCTACTACTGAGAAAGAGTAGAATTCTCTCTTGGGGTGATAGTATTTCACTTAATTGGAATTCAGTTAGCGTTCTCTATCATCAAAATCAATTACAAATGTTCATCTGTCAATGCTGTATTAACAGGATTTTATGTATTTCATTTTTAAAAAAGTCTTTTGCACACACAGATAAGTACTGCCAAATACTGATATTAATCTGCAAGCATATGATTTTAATTGAGCATATTCATTGCTTGAAAGGCATTTATAGAATTTTATTACATTCTTCTGATATTTTGCCTTTTAACATGTCATTACATTGTAGATTAATCACTCCCAATTGAAGGTTAGGTGGGAGCTCCTTAATTGCAGAGTTAAACGGATTCTGAAATGTGAAAATTTCCTTTGCATCCAGGTCTGAAAAGCACTGATTAAAATATAGTTTGAGTCTGGAAAATATACCTGCTGCAGATCTGTGTGGGAATGAAGATCCTAGTTCCTGTTTTAACTTCTGACAGCAATGAAAGTATATAAAATACATTAAAGTAATTTGACATTGTTTGTGATTCAAATAATGTTAGTTGTTGTGAAACTGACTTTACTACAGTGCCATTTTAACATATAGGCACTGTTTTGCCTTACAATTCTAGGCTGAATTAATTAATATTAGCAAGTCTGCAGCAAAAGCTAATTTCTAAAGCCATTCGGTGTTCAACAGCAGTGGCTGAAAGCAGTACTGGATTCAGAAAAATTTCAACTTGGCCCTGAGCTCAAAAACAATTACAAGAAAACTTTGCTACTGCTAAGCTATCAAATTACTGTGTGGTAGGCAAGTCGAGATATTCAGCTTCTATTTCTGACAATGATTCACTGAAGTGATGACAGTTAAGTCCATGAGAGTGAATGAAGTTCACTACTGATACTGTTACTGATCAGTTATGTGAGAGATTCAAACCTTTTCTACAATGTATCTGCTGATGAATACAACAAAGAACTACAGGCTTTAAAAATCTTACATTTTCACAATCTTTGTAAATTTCTCCTACTAAGTCTTCTTCCACATGCATTTTTCCAGGATCAGTTGTGACACATCTTAGCAGATTCCCCTTCAGGTTGTACTGAATTAGCATTTTTGTAACTCTTTAAAAATAGTTTCTCCTGTAGTTGTTCCATGCAGATGATTCAAACTCTTAAAAACTCTACACTGACACCTTGAATAAACAACTCAGTAACATCTAGCTAGTCATCAAGAGTCCAGGAAAAATACTTGAAATTTGCCTGGACTTTTAACTATTGATGTTGCTCCCAAAGTCCTCAACTCTTCAAGCAACTGTTTTTGCAGAGAGGCTAATCGTCTTAAATAAGTTTATTTTTTCTGGACATGTTTCTTCAGCTACCACAATCAAGCACGAATTAATTAACTCATCATTGGTAAATGGCTTTCCCTGCATGGGCTACAAATAAGCCACTCAGAAACTTACTTTAACTGCAGCCTTATTTTTATTCTTTGATGTTGGTGAAGAAATTCTGCTATGATGAGATGTTCCACTTTACATTTTCTAAATTTTCTGATCATTGTTTTTACTGAGTTGGCATGATGAGTGTTTATCTGGTAATGTCAAAGGTTACTGTACTCTTTTAGCAGAGCTATAGTTTCACTGCATAATAAATACAGTGCTTTGCCATCTAATTCAATAACAAAATAACCCACACTCCACTGTACCTTAAAAGCATGACATTCAAAGTTGCCTTTTTTTTTTTTTTTGACACAATGGGTATGCAATGGTAACAAAATGTTGCAGTATGGAGACAGGCTTTGTACTCAAGATGCTGAGGAGTTGTAACTACATTACTGGGATTTATAGTGCACTGGGCAGCAGTATGACGTGATGAGAACATCACATCTGGTTTCTGCTGCAACTACTAAATCCTGGTGTCACAGTGTGAAAGCAGTCATAGACAACAGATACCAAGCAAGTGTGGCTGTGTCCAGTAAAACTTTATGTATGGATACTGAAATCTGAATTTGATATTATTTTCATATGTCCCCAAATGTTACTATTCTTTGGATTTTCTTCAACCACTTAAACATGTAAAAGCCATTCTTAGCAGGCAGGTCAAATATAAAATAGGTGGTGGGTCATAGTATGCCTATCTCACACTGAACTCATTTTACTATGAAAGGCAATCTAGGATAGAAATTTGACTCCATGTAGACAGTGGAGCTTCACTGCCACACTAAACTTCAGTTTCTCATCTCTAACATGAACATAATATTAGTACTCACCTCAAAGGTTTCTCTGAGGATAAACTGAGTGAATATGTAAATCATTTAAAACAGTGCCCAGCATATATAAGCTATTAATATTGCTTACTGAGTAGAATTCAATTAATTTTAAGTGGATTTTAGTTCCTATTAGCGACTCTCTATGATTTAAAACTCCCACTGGAGGTCTGAGGCGAGCAGCCTACTTGGATGAATATTACAGATGTCTCCAAGTAAGACAATTCCATAATATATCACCACCAATGTTTCTGTTATACGTCCCATAATCCTACTAGCACTTTCATTTCTAAGTATTTCAAATGGCTAAGTATTACTCCTTTTTTCAGGCACTAGCTGCAACCCCACCATAAGAATAATTTTTGAACAGACCATCTCTATTCAAAATTTGGCTACATATCTGGATAAGTGAGCAAGTAGGAACAAAATGAAAATTTTAAGCAGTATTTTTGACAATAATTTTATACCAGAAATTCATAAATAAATCATTCTATATAAGTGATTGGCTCTGTTAACTGAAAGGCCTTGGATGAGACTCAGTACAGATATACCTTTATTACCCTAAAACAAATCTTGTTTAAATATCTAAAAGCCACAAAAGTTAGATTAAATTTACTCATTTTTTTTAAAGACTTAGTTATTTTGAGAGTGACAGAGAGAGGGAGAGGGGGCAGAGGGGGAGGGATAGGGAGAGAGAATCTCAAGCACACTCCACACTGAGCACAGAGCCTAATGTGGGGCTGGATCCCACAACCCTGAGATCATGACCTCAGCCAAAACCAAGAGTCGAATGCTTAACTGACTGAGCCATCCAGGCACACCTTATTCATTATTTCATATACACAAGTTTCACCACCACCACCCCAGCACCCCATCAAATATTTAAGATTAAGGACTCAGGAGGGATGCCTGGGTGGCTCAGTCAGTGAAGCATCTGCCTTTGGCTCAGGTCATGATCTGGGGTCCTGAGATCATCAAGCCCTGCGTTGGGCTCTCTGCTCTGGGGAGTCTGCTTTTCCCTCTCTCTCTGTGCTCACTCGAGCGCTCTCTCGCTCTCGCTCTCTCTCTCAAGTAAATAAAATCTTTAAAAAAAAAAAGACTAAGGACTCCAAAGACTAAGGACTGAGGGCCTTTTCTTTTGGATTGGTTGTCTCAATTTTAAATGTTCCTTCATACCCCACATTATGAAATATATACATTTGTATAGACAATAAAATATGGTATCTCTGACTTTACTCTTGTTTTTTTTCCTAATTCTTCTTGTTTGTTAGTTGTATAAATAATTACCTGCAGGGAAAAAAATCAAAATGTATTCATTAAAAGAAACTTTGGGAAATATACAAAAGCAAAGTACCCAAAATAGTGATTTCAATTAAAACCATAATAACTGCTTACCTACAACCAGGCCACATTCTGGACAGATCATATCACCAGCTCTGTAGTCCTCCACTAAAATCGCATCTGGATGGTTTGGACACGTGACTCTTGGAAGAGCATCCAAGCTAAATGGGGAAAAAAAAAAAAAAGAACTTTTTATATTCTCCCAACCAATATGTAACAAAGTAGTCTTTTGGGGGGAAGAAGGGTAAAGAAAGATTTTGAACACTTTCCCAATACTGTACATGTATAATACACTTAAGCTAAATCTTCAAAGTAAACCAGTTAGGTAACTTTTAATTCCAGCTAGTAATTAACAGATTCCATTAGAATTGTTTTTTCTAAGAACAGTTAGGTTTGCAGACATGGAAGGCTTTAAAAACCTAAATGGAAAGTAAGTCTTTTTTCTCTTAACAGGTAGGCTACCTCTTAACAGGTAGGCTACTAAGATTTTTAAAAATCTTGATTAGCATAGAAATGAGTAGCTACCATAATAACCTGTGACATTTACATATAATCATCTGGTTGTGTGACCTACCACTTATTTCTCTGGTTGGAGAATAAATTTCAAGTCTGTTTTTTTCTATTTGCTGGATATTTTAGTAATAGATTTAGAATAGTACACCAAACCTAACAGGTAGATAGAGGAGGGTGGTAGATATGTCTCTGCTGAACTTAAGACCTGAGGATTTCATTTAGTCCAAAAAATGAGTTTGCTACCATTCAAGAAATGGTTTCAAAAGGTACTTTGTAATCTATTTGTGATAGTACTAATTTGCTCAATTATTCTATTTTGAAAATAAAGCAGTTTGGGGAAGACAAATCAATCTTAAATGACACAAAAGTATCAGTTTTACAAAAGCAACAAAGAGGGGTGTCTTGCTAGCTCAGTGGGGAGAGCACCTGACTCTTGATCTCAGGGCTGTGAGTTCAAGCCCCACATTGGGCATAGAGCTTACTTTAAAAAAATAAAAATTAAAATGAAATAAAGAGCAACAAAGATATTTAACATAGATTTAGTAGTTAATTCCCTCACAATCATAAGTGTTTGGTATCATAGAAAATAAGCCCTCTTTAAAAGTTCACTTGAAATACTACAGCACAAGGTTGTTATGGCCATCACAAATATATATCTAGGGGTGCCTGGGTGGCTCAGTCCATTAAGTGTCTGCCTTTGGCTCAGGTCATGATCCCAGGGTCTTGGGATGGAGTCCCTCGTTTCAGTCTCTGTCTCCCTCTCCCCCTCCCCCTGCTCTCATTCTCTCTCTCACTGTCTCACTCTCATACACATGTGTTAATAAATAAAATCTTTAAGAAACAAAACAAAAACAAAAAACCCCCACAAATATACATTTAAAAGACATCATTAACCATTTTTACAGTAAGTAAGCAGATATTTGTGGTTTTGGATAAATTTTCTAATGTCAACAAATATAATTCAGAATGTTAACTCTCAACATAGGTGATTCCCACTGAAAAACTAATAACCCACATTCCCAAAATGTATATATTCAAATTAACCAAAACACGTCTTGGATCTTTTCATTGGGAAAATGGAGGAATAGAGGTTTGTTTTATAGTCACACTTATTCCATAAATTCCTATTAGGGAAATATTTTAATACCTTATGACAAATAAATTAAGAAATTAGTATAAATTATGAAAAACTATGTTGAAATAAAGGAAATTCTTAGCAGAATAAAAGTAATTACAAAGAGGCAGCTATATGGCACACAGCATACAAAGATAAGGACTAATATATTTTGCACTATTAAAAAGTATCTTGTGCATGTATATAAATGATATGTAAACATCTCAAAGATACGCTAAGTAAAAAGAGTAAGTTAGGGATTTTTAAAGATTTTATTTGAGAAAGGAGAGAAAAAGTGTGGGGGAGAGGGAGAGAGAATCTGAAGCAGACTCCACACTGAGCACAGAGCCCGACACAGGGCTCGATCCCACAAGGGAGAAGATCATGACCTGAGCCAAAACCAAAAGTTCGATGCTTAACTGACTGAGCCACCCAGGTGCCCCTAGGGATTTTATACAAAAATGGAAAAAAATATGAATTACAGTTATACTCAGTAAAAAAGATAACTCCCAAAATGCTATCAAAAGAAACTAAACATAGAGGAAAACACAGGCCATTTATATAAACTTTAAAGTGGGCAAAACAAATCTATCGTGTTAGAAGTTGGGATGTGGTTATCTTTGGAAAGGGGGTAATGGCTGAGGTCACAAGGAGGCTTCCAGGATGCCAGTGGTATTTAATTTCTTGACCTGGGTGGTAGCTATGTGTGTGTGCTCATTTTGTAACTGAACTGTGCACTTAAAATGTGTGTGCTAACTTCACGAAAAAGGTAAAAAGCAAGGTAGCAAACAGTGTTTACAACAGACTTTGGGGGAAGAAGAAAGGTTAGCGCTCTTTGTTAACCATGCTTGTTAAACCACAGAATCCTTAGGAAAACACGAAGAAGCAGGTTACAATGGCTGCTTTGGGGGAGAATTAGATGGCTGAGAGCTAGAGAAGAAAAAAACTGCTTTTCACTTTTCTTCTTGTTTTTGCACTATTTGTGTGTGTTACCTATCCAAAATAAAATAAATCACAATAAAGTAGTCAACTTTAATCAGAATACCCACAGGAGTAATACAAAAGAGGAACCACAAGAGTAGGGTAGTGGGGGAAGTAAGGGAGAGAAATGAAAGGGAAAGAATGAAGTAAACAACCACCAATGACATTAAAACAATTTAGAGTCCCTAAGGAGCCAGATAAATCCAAATCTCACTTTATAGCTATCACTTATTGGGTGCCTACTGTGTATCTAGTGCTACATATATATTATTAATCTTCAAAGCAAACCTGCAAAATAAGGGTTATTTCCCTTCTAAAGATTAAGCTCAGAAAATGATTAGCCTAAAATCACAGAATAGTGGTGGAGTTTAGATTTGAACTGACAACATTTGTGCTTTTCTCTGTGAAAACACCGGGCAGTTTCATAACCTAGTAACTGCATCTTCCTCAGGGGGAAAAAAGCTAAAGGCAGAAATACTAACATTTACCTTTGTTCTCACTGGTAGAAAAACTCGAGATGGACAACTGCAATGACACATATATTTAAGACCTGGACGTGTCCAGAAAAAATTTATTTCAAAGATTATTTTTTAACAAATGAAGAAAATAAAGGCACACAAAGGAAAGTGTATTCTTTTGGTAAAGAATCTATCACATGAACTTACTATATTTAACTGCTGCAAATTTTTCTTACAAACACAATTTCCTGTCCTATTATACGGAAAAGCTATGCCCAAATATGACCACACTGACCTTCCAGATCTACTGCCATAAGAGAACATAAGTCGTATTTAGGTGTCTTTGGGTAGCTGAAGTTTTCCACTTACCTACAAGGAAGGCTTTCCCAACAGAGCCACACCCAGATAGAATGATTGAGCATTCAATCACACAATTACAATCAGTAAACAAGACTGTCATTGGCTTTAAGAGTTGTTTCCAAGTTGTTTTACCCAATGCTGCCTCCACCAACACCTTTTTTTTTTTTTTTTTAAGTACAGTAACATAAAGCAGTAAGTCTTAGGAGTTAACACAAAAGGACCTGGACTTCTTCAGTTTGCTATTTTGTGATAATGGCTTTCATTGGGAACTCAATTCCATAGATAACAAGTTCAGTGAAATTATGCCAGTTACCTCTCAGAGGCTATAGAACTAAGTTGATACTTTCAATACATTATGAGTTAACTAGAGGCCAATTGTGTGATAACAGGAAATAGATAAGAGATTCTACACTTTGTTCTAACACTAACCTTGGAAAAGTCAACACTGGCATGACTCAGTTTACACTGATTCAAAAATACTAATATCTACCTCATAGTGGTAATGAGAGAGATAATTAGGGTCTACAAGCATTTTTCAGATCACAGGATTAAAGGCTGCCTCTAAGGGCTCTGCACGCATTTCCTGTAGATGTGAGTACATCACATTTTAAAGACTATATTAGAGTGACTTCCCAGCATATGTAAGTAATTTTCTGCGGGAAAGATTTTCTTCAGGAGTATGCAGAAGACATTTGTAAAAAAATAAACCTCTTAGAAGGGAACTTATCAACTCTTCGGAAATGCCCTAGCTTCCATTTCAGAAGGCCTCTGGGATGGTAATCAGTTTCCATCAGGCTGACGTCCCTAACTTTCTAGCTGTCAGATCGATAAGGGCCTGGAACTAACCCTTTCCCGCTCTTTGGAAAGGATCGTGGGCTGATTGAGCCACAGCTAGAAAAACAAGCGTAGAAAAAATTAACAAGAAAAAACACGGTTAAAATACTCAAAAAGGACGCGAAACCAGGGGCTGGGGACACAGGGGCCCCCACAGGGTGGTGCCTGGGTGAGAAAACAAGCCGGGACGCTGGAGTGGTAACGCCGACGGCTCGGTACCCCCTGCGACACCCCTGACAGCCCTGCCGTCTGGAAGTGCCTTTGTCCGGCTCGGCCAGTCAGTCCGCCGCCTGTCCCCGCACCTCCCGAGCGCTTTGCCCGACGCGACAGCCCCGGTGGCCGCCTGACAGCTCTGGCACTCTCCGCCCGCCCCTTAGCTAGCCCGGCTCGGCCGGACATACTAACCGGCTGGTAGACGCCATCTTCACGGCCACTGCGGTCCCAGCTAGAAGCCACAACAGACGCACCAAGAACAGGAAGAGATTGTGGCGACGAGACGCTCTAAGACGGGCTTTTATAGGCGAGCCACCCACGCAGTCGTAATAGGGCGCGGCTACGGGTCGGGAGAAAGGCCAAGAAAAGTGAGATTCTGTACGCCACGTGCTTTGCGTTTTTTTATTTTCCTATTCCGTTTCTGTGATTTGCCCTGCTGCTGAGCGAATCAACAAAACTACCTAGGAAAATTCTCAAGGCAACTCTACAAACGGGCTACACCAAAGATACCCTCAACTGGACTGAGTTAAAATACAAAGACAACCCGG